>NW_017729024.1:181681622-181712834 GCF_001723915.1 Gavialis gangeticus | reverse complement strand
TTCACAGTTAGGGCGGCTAGGAGCTGGAACCAACTTCCAAGGGAAGTGGTGCTGGCCCCTACCCTGGGGGTCTTTAAGAAGAGGCTGGATGCCTACCTGGCTGGACTCATTTGAGTCCCGTTTTTGTTTTGGGGTTTTTTTTTGTTCTCCCGCCCTGGCGGGGGGTCGGGCTAGAAGATCTACTAGGTCCCTTCCGACCCTAAATCTGTGAAACTATGAAACTATGAAACACTACAGTCTGTTCCTATATCTTGGAGTTCCTCATCATAGGCCTTCAGTAGTCCTAAAGGGGTCAAGAGGGTATCCACCATCCCTGATCCCCCTCCAGCATCTCTCACTCCTCTTCTAGTCTCTTGGAGCAGCAGGGTCACAGATCCCTGATGACCCTCTTATGTCACTCCCTCTTCCACTTTCCACCAGTTGCCAGGTCCCCCAGTACCTTATCTCCATCTCTTGGCTACCTTGTGGTTGTATGTCCGCACTGTCCCAGATTTATGACTGTCTCAGTCAATAGAGTTCTACACCTCTGTGTAGACTGGTGCAACCCTATTGGCTGCCCCAGGGCCCTCTCCTTCTCTGTTGTTACCTCTTTCTAGGTCCTTCTGGCCATCCAGACCAGTTAGGGATGTCCCTCACACTGCCAGTTCCACTTGTTTTTAAAACAACCTGCTGTGGGATGACATCATTCATCTGCACCATGAACCATGCATCTGTCCCTGGTAAGTTAACTCACCATGTCTCTTCTTCTAAACAGGGGCCAGTAATGATCCTCTGCTACATACCCTCCCCACTAATTTTCATGTCCCCTTTTACTGGGCAAAGGATCTTTTCTTGCTCCATGTAGTCTCTTCCTCTCTTTTCCTCCAATTCCCCCTCTTGGCATCATAGGTTCTTCTTCCTCCAGACTACAGGACAGAAAGTTAGCTGTCATGTTCCTTTGTCCCCGGCAATGCTATACAGAAAAATAGAAGGGTTGAAGGCTAGCACCCAATGCATAATTGTTGCTTTCTCCATTTTTGTAGACTGCAGCCATTTAAGTGGGGCATCATTGGTAATCACTATAAATTTCCTCCCTGTTAAATAGTATCTAAAGAGTTCTGTGAAGAAATCCCCCTCTATCTGTCCCTGCCTTGGGTCATTCCAGCTGCACCCCTCTCTCTCTTGCTTTCTTTTTTGGTTCAGGCTGGTCAACCAGGTGACTGGTCCAGGTACATATGTGGCCTGGATGAATTCCTGTAAGTAAAAACTTTGAAATTAGCCAGAAGTTAGGATTTATGTCTAGGTAGATGCATTTTAAAAGGTCTATTACGTGCAAGACTGTGTAAGACTCTGATTGATTATGTTTGCTCAAAGTGTGTTCTGACTTCCCTGCTCCTGCCCGACCCCTGCCCTGATCTATAATGGTATTGGGTTACAGTTTGCCTGGATGTTTCACTGTAGGGGTGAGAGGCAAGTCTTTTGCTCCCAGCCTGGCTGCACAGCTGGCCTGTGTATGTTCCCTCATTCATACCTGAGGTTATCTGGGGTTGCTTCAGGCTGAAAGAGGCACCCAGAAATATTACTAGTGGGCAAAGCACTCCCAAGGTTTGCAGGGTCTGTGTGCCCTAGGCAGCACAGAGCCCTAAAGAAGACCAGTGCCCGGGTGGTGGCAGTGTTACCCCAGGCTTGCGAGTGTTCTCCAGGAAGTGGGACAGCTGGCAGTAGGCACCCCATGGGAGACTCCCAAAGTGAGGTTTTTGGCCCTGGCACAGTGAGACGGGTGGCTCTGCAAAGTAGTGCTGCCACAAGTTCCATGCTGCACCATATGGCCAAGTACTCCCTCTCAATTGTAGAGTAACAGATCTTCACCCTGTTAATTTTTCAGCTGGAATAGGATATGGGTCATTCCTCACCCTGTACTCGTTGGAATAATAGCACTCCCAGTGCTACTCCTGAAGCATCTGTCTGCAGGTAAAAAAACTTCCCTAAAATTCGGGGTGTATAACATAGGATTTTGGCAAAGTGACCTCTTCAAACCTTCAAATGGTAAGATTGCAGTGGGTGGCCACTGTAAATCTTTTTTCTTTCCTCCCTTGATCGTTTCAGTTAAGGGTGATGCCAGTTCAGAAAGCCTCAAGGTAAATCTCTGGTAATAGTTTGCCATCTCCAGGAAGGACTGCAACTGCTTCCAAATGTGTGGTGGTTGGTAGTTCCTTATCGCTGAGACTTTGTCAGCTAAAGGTCTAATGCAACTCTGTCCTACTTGGAATCCTAGATACTGGGTTTCCTTTTGACCCAGAGCACATTTCCAAGGGCTGGCAGTCAGACCCGCCACCCGTAATTCCTTTCGGACTGTTCTTAAATGTTGCTTGTGTTGCGCCTAATTTTCTGAGAATATAATGATGCCACCAAAAGGTCTGATGGGGGGCTAAAATATGGTTTATCAACTTCTGAAATGATGCAGCAGCCCTGTGCAGCCCAAACAGCATGTGCATAAACTGAAAAAGCCCCCACGGGGTCCTCTCTTTATCAGCTGCCAATGTAGGTATTTGCCAGTAGCCCTTGGTTAGGTCTAGAGTTGATATGACATGGGCCTAGCCTATTTTCTCTAACACGTCATCTACTTGGGGCACAGGGAAGGTGTTGAATGTGGAGACCACGTTAACTTTCCTATAGTCTATGCACAATCGAAATTGTGCCATCAGGCTTGGATACTATGACCACTGGGCTACTCCAGGGGCTTCGGTACTCCTCTATGATCCCCCACTTTCTCATTTGTTCTAGCTGTCTCTTTACAGGTTCAAACAAATGCCTGGGATGCCTCCTCTACTGATCTCTCACAATACAGCCCGAGGGTGTAACTAAACAATGTTCGACCCCACGAGCTGTCCCAGGTTTTTCATTGAACACATCCTGGAATTCCCCCACTAACTAGTAGAGCCAGGCTTTTTGAGTTGCCACTAAGTCAGCCCCAATTTCTGCCCCCCGACTATTCTTGTCCTCCAGGACTGGGCCTTCATCACAATCGAGCTCCCTAGAGTCTACCTCTGGGTGGATAAACCAATCCTCCTACCCATGCCATATCTTAAGGAGGTTGATATGGTAGACCTGCAATCTGTTAGTAGGGATTGTCCTCTGAACTTCATAATTAACCAGTCCCACCAGTACTACCTGGAAGGGCCCCTGCCATCAGGCTAGCAGTTTGTGACTGTTCTCGGGTAACACCACAAGTAACCATTCCTCTTCCTGAAATTCCCTATCCTTGACTTAACTATCATAACATCATTTCTGATGTATCTGACTTCTCTCAAGGTTCTTCCTAGTGATAGCTCTCACCCATTCTAACCTTTCTTGTAACTCATGCACCTGTTTGGGCATCTTTTTTCCCCCTGGTACAGCCTCCAGCCACACTTCACATATCACATCCGGTAGGGTCCATGGGTGGTGGCCATAGACAAACTCGAAAGGGGAACACCTGTGGACATCTGAGGTACTTCCATGACTGTGAAGAGTAATGTGGGTATCAATAGTTCCCACTTTGTGGGGTCCCCTTGGATATAGACCCATAACATACTCTTTAATGTACGGTTGAACCTTTCAACCAGGCCATCTGTCTGCAGGTGATAGACAGACATTCTTAACCACTGAATCTTTAAGATAGCGCACACAACCCTAAGAAAACCGGACATCCCTACCCTAGAGATCCATTTAATAAGCTCTTCAGCTATCTTGGCCACAGAGATGGATCTCAACAGCACCACAGCCAGGTACCTGGTGGCATAGTCCACCAAGACAAGGTCAAGTTGGTACCCCACCCTGTTTCTTAGGAAGGGTCCTGTGATGTTGTGGCAGGGCACTGTGTGTGCCTGCCACTTTAAGGGCTTGGAGCTGGCAGCTGCCAGGTGCCTGATGAGGCAGCCATTTTGAATCTGGAGCTGCACATATAAACAGGGTAGTTCTGCTGTGAGAGGCCAGGCAACAACATCGCCTGGCTGGAGGGCTGCTGGTGTCATCTGGAGGTCAGGGTGGAGCTGTAGGGGATGGAGAGGAGGCTCCTGGTCCTGGGTACAACCTAAAACTGCATCCTGCCAGGAGTGGGTGGCCTGGTGGGGCTCCCAGTGGTGCAGGAGCCCCCCGGAAATGCCAGGCCAGTTACCACCCTGGTGAAAGGTGGGTCAGGGCGCCTTAAGCCCTAGCTCCCACAACCGGCTGGGTTACCCCTTGTTGGAAGGTCTGGAAGGTGGACCCCATGGAGAAAGAGTGAGGCCATAAACTGGCACCTGTCTGGACTTCCCCTGAGTGGTCCATGCTGGGGCCAGGACTGGAAAGGTTGAAGGGCCAGGGGCCCACTGTGAGGAATGCCCAAGAGCTGTACGCCTGGGGTTCTGGCTGGCCTGGAGGTAGGCCAGGGCTAGTGAGCCGAAGGTCCCGGGGGGACCACATGCGAAGGGGAAGCAGTTCAGGGAGCTATGTTTCCTGGTATGAAGGTGGAATAGACCGCCTGAAAAGAGGAATCCAGGTGGGGTTCAATTAGAAGGATTCAGGGGCCCAGTGTGGGGGGCCAGTGATAATAATAACATTGAGATGCCATCAGCGAAGCTTGGGCTGCAGTGTAGGGGAGGAATGGAGCCACAGATAGTGCTTCCTGGCATCGGGGCAGGAAATGGCCAGCCTCCCGATTAATTACATCATTAACTAATTAATTCCAACAAGGCGTGGCAGGCAAGAAGGTGGGCGAGAAGGCGGGCGGGCGGTTAGCCCAGAAACTGGTGGGTGGGCCACTGGAAAGTCGGTCCTGAGAAGGCCCCCTCTTACAGATGTCCATTGCAATATGGTCAAAAGGCTTCTTGACCAAGGGTGCTGGCATTGGCAGAACCCAGGGGAGGGACTTTTTGGCACTCTGGGCAATTCTGACAGTAGGTCTCCACCTGCTTATAGAGACGCAGCCAAAACACCTTCTGCTTAGGTGGGCTTCTGTCTTCTCATGCCTCAGGTAACCTCCCATGGGCAGGGTGTGAGCCACCTGCAGGAGTACCTGCCAATATGTCCATGAATCAGTAATAATCTTCTGCTACACAATTTTAAACAGTTTGAAAAAATTGTTTTCTAAAACCTTTTTCAGGTTTTATTTTATAAGTTTAATGTTGTCCTGACAATAACCTTGCAAAGCTTCCCATACTCTTATCAAGAGAAGAACACAGACCTGAGATAAGGTACTGAGTTTTCTGGATGAATTTTGCCCAGGAGATATTCCAGTGTAGCTATGAAGCATCTATTTTGGTAGGACTTGCATTAGGGCATGAAGAAGATACTGGGCTTCTAAGTAAGCATCCACAAGTACCACATCTATTATGCCTCTGTATATTTCTCTGTTTCTATTTCTTGCTGTTTTCTCATGTTCACCCTCTCATAAACTCCTGAAACTCATGTCTCCCATAACTCCATTTTTATTTCTTTGCAAACAATTCTCTTTGTACCTGTTCTTTCTTGGTTGTTTGGAATTTTGACTTATCTGCATTAAACTGAAAAATAACTTGAGGCAGAGAGCAGAAATGGCATATTACAATATAGAAACACTTTGTATTTCTAGGATGTTTTATATCCAAGGGTCTTGAATGATTCACTGTCTCAGGCATGCTCATTGGTGTATACAGTATGCCAGAAAAAAAAATATTAACAATTGTTGGTTTCCATTGTCACTGTGATAATGTTTCAGTAACAGAGTAACATTAGTATAGAATTATTTTTTAAAACATAAACATTCATTCTTTATATATTTTTACAGGAAATATTTTACTTAGACAAAAAGCTATTCAACGTATTTTTTATTGCAGAGAAATTTGGCCAGCTCTAAAATGGAGACTAATAAATTAAATTTGGCCATCTCTAAAATGAGTCAGATGAACACCGAGATAAGGAGCGTCAAAGCAAGATATCTGCTCTCTGTGCAGTACTGTGCAGTTCTCTATACTGTTGGTTGATCATTGAATAATTTAATTTCAGTTTTTAAACTCAGAACCTGAAAAATACAACAGAAAATTCTGTAACATTCTGTCTGCACTTTCTTGAGTGCTCAATGCAACGACCAATATTTTGGGAACTGAAATTTTAACTGTTTAAGAATATATTTTTATTTCCAACTGAGTGAAATAATTCACTCACAGCATTACTTTAAAAGATAAAAACTGAGACAAGTAATCATAAATATATCTGTTCTATAATTATTTTTTATTAATTCCACTCTGCTCAAGTCCCTAAAAAATAGCTAAGGCAAAATGTGGGTAGATTCTCTTCCTGATGGTTGTTTTTTGTGACTTCATCCTAAGGTTAAGAGTAGTCACACTAACAGGTATAATAGGCCCTATATTTTTTAGTACAGGAAAAGCTCAGGTCACAGTGTACCAATAATGCTTGTGAACACTGTTCAAAACACCAGTTCCCTCTGCCTCATAGCATCCACCAGGTAATTTTACACCCTGGTTGCAGATAATGCAGTCCACCTGCCACTCTGAGTCAGTAAAACTCACTGAGTGCATCTACACATGCAATTAATGAAAATTCAGGTGCACTGAACTGCACCCCCCACATGTATCTGAACATGTGCCCATCAGGTTCCCATCTCCACATGGCTGGGAGGCAGCTGCTCGACAGCTGGGATAGCTCTCCCTACCCTGCGGAGATTGGGGCAGGTCTCAATCTCCATGTGGTTGGCAGGCAGCATCCTGCCAAGCTGGGACAGTTCTTCCTGCCTCCTGTGGCCCCCCGATACCTAGACTAACCAGAAGCAATTTGCTCCTGGCCAGCGTCTGCACATGCACTTCAGCGCATTCATTTAATGTGCCGATTCCTATTACCTGTATTTGCAGGTACTAGAAAATGGTGCATTAGATTAATCAGTGCACCGTGAGTGCTGCACATATGTAGACAGTGATGCTTTACTATGCATTAGATTAGTTTAATATGCAGTTAAGTGTCTCATGTAGATGTACCCTCTTACAAGAGAAAGACTTAATAGAAAAGCTTCATATCCTCAGTGCAGGTTCCTAGCATCTGCTACCCTGTCACGGATAGTTAGATGAAAAGTGATAATCCATGTGCAAAGGCAATAAACATTTAACTCGAGAGCAGTAATTTTGAATTCTTGGCACAATGGCGCTCTTCTTGGAGTCAGTGTAGCCACCAGCGCTTACCCCAACTGAGGATGTAGCCTAGGCCATATGTAGACAAAACAAGGGGCATCAGGCCCCCTCCACCACCCCAGACAACTTTAAAGTGTACACTACACTTTAAAGTGGGCCAAATGCTTTTGCACCGCTTTAATGGTGTCAGTGGTTGCATGCATTGGCGGCGTACTGAGCATTAATTCCAGCCACAGTAGGAAATTAGGCTGCGTAATGTGCCTTAAATGACTTAGGGCACAGCAGACTAAAACTTCTCCAAGGAGTTTTAGTTTGTTGCCCCTACAGTCGCAGATTGAAGCACCAGGGTCTGTGCATCTCAGGGGCTCTGCAGGGAGCCCTGCAGGCAGCCTGGCAGCAGCTCAGGAAGGCAGGCTTCTTCCAAGAGAGGGGGGAAAAGAAAGCGGTGAGCCTGATTTTTCCCACCCCCTGCCTGGATCCTGCCTGCCTGCCTGAACTGCATGGGGGTCCGGTGCTTCCCTCCATAGCTGCGGTGCCCCCAGAGACCACCCGAACCAGTGCCACCAGCACCCCCCCAGCCCAGGAACTGCTCTGCCCACCAGCAGTTCGCCCTCCCATCCCCACCACCAGAGACGCAGGTAGGTCAATGTGTGCATGACACGGGGGTTTAATCAGCCCTAAATTGAAGGGGTGTTTTTAAAAACTCACTGCTTCAATTTAGGGCCCCTGTTTGGTCTACAGACACAGCTACAGTCTTATTTACTGATAGGCATAATGGCTATTTTGCTGGGATCTTGTGTATTAGACCTTTCTATTTAATAGACTTATAGTAATCAGTTTTTGGGAATTTATTAACTCCTAGCAAATAGAATTGTGTGTTGCATCCAAAAGGCCACAGCAGCTGTTTATTGTCATATAGTTTGGTAAGCCAAAGATTTCTCTAATGTCCCAAAAAACAATATTCTGATAGGCTATGGATCTATTAATCTTGATGAAATCAAGTTTATAAGAACCCAAAATATCTGTGTTTTGTGATGATCATAGTTTATTTAGATTTTTTTTGACTGGATGCAATGGATTGATATCTTAGATTATTTCTAGGCTATGCTGGATACAGAATGGAGTGGATACATATGTGGATGCATCATGGTAATCTTTTACAGATTATTTTCATGCCCATAGGGTATTTATATGTATTTTGTTTTGTGGGTGTAAGTCTTAAGAATTTCATGTTAAGTAATTCAACAGATTGAGCTGAAATATCTGCTATCTTTCTCTAGTCAGTGGGCATGGCTTGTTTCCTGGAGGTGGTTGGAAGCTCAGCAAGGAGGTGGTCTAGACGTGGCCCAAGAGGACATGGTTGTCCTTTCACTTTGTAGTATCAGTAGCCTTAGTGAAGCCAGTGGGATGATGCTGGGGTAAGATCAGTATAAGTGAAATGCGAATCCAGTTCAGTGAGCTCATACTCAAACATAGCTGGTTTGCAGAAATCCAGAAGAAGAGGTAAATTGCATTAACTCAGAGTACCCAAAGCACCTCTAAATTTGGCCTAAGTATTGAGACATTTTACCATCCTCAGTGCTTCTATATAAGCCTGATCCACAGGTAGAGCTGGAATAACTCACTAAACAGAGCAGAGATAACTTTGTATATAGGTGATGTGAAAGGTGAAGTGATGTGACAGGTGTAGTCTCCTTTGTACAGCAGTAAGTGAGTACAAATGTAACATACTCTCTCTGAGCTGAATGGGGGTGTAACAGGGGACTTAGACCCCATTAGGTGTAAGGGAAGGGGAGGAAACTGGATTATAACAGTGAGTCAGTGGGCTCCTGCCCCTTTAAGAGGATGCAACAGACTCAGTCAGCTGCAGGAGGGCAGGCTGGACCTTGATTAACAGGGAAAACCCTGTGTAGAGTGCGGGAAGGCATGTGACTGAAAGGGGGCATGGCTTCCAGGCATATAAACCCAGGACCTGAGCTTGAGCTGGCAGTCTGGTCCTGCATGCTGAAAGGACAGAGCTGATGGACCAGGTATGGCTCTAAGGGGTGAAGTGGAGGCCACAAAGGGTGCCCAAGGGGCAAACCAAGGTTAGAGCCTTGTTGGGAGCAGGGTCTAAGATGTGGGGTAGAAGTCCAAGCACTTGAAAGGCAGGCAGCTGAGTCCCATTAAAGGACCAGAGGTGGGCATACCAAAAGCAGCCTCGTCCTGGGAATGCCACGGGTGCTGGGCTGAACCAAAAGCAGACTTGACCTGGGTCAGGGACATCATGGGTGGGCTGGGACAAGGCAAAAGATCGGGATGAGGGGCTCACAGACATAGCCAGGGATGAGGCCAAGAGAGCTAGGCCCACATCAGTGGGCCAGAGCTAGAGGCCTGCATCCAGAGGAAAAGGAGGCTAAAGTCAAGAAAGCTGAGACCTCTATAAGGGACAGAACAGTGTACAGGGTAACATCTGTGAAGCATGGGCATGGCTGCAGGGTTTGAAGGAGGCTATAAATTTAGCCCTTAAGGTGGGTAGGACCTAAAGGAAACGAATGCATAGAATGAGCAAGCGAGCACCCCAGGCTCACCAGCCTCCAAGGGTAGCCTCCTCTCATTACTTGTAACAACAGGATGTGGCAGGTGAGGAACCAGGGTGAGACCCTGGGATGCAAGAGTGACAGTCAAGCAGGGTTGAGGTGACCACTAGGGGGCATCAAGGCAACACCTGGATGCCACAGGTATCACAGGGGGTCAGTATTGGTACAATTTCTGCCTTGTAGGGATGAAAGAAAGAGTGAAGTAGGGAAAGCACCTACCCTGACAGTGGAGAAGTGGATATAAAATTAGCTTTTCTCAACTAACATTGTTTTCTGCCTTCTTCCTGCCTTCCCATGGGCTAGTTACATCACCCAAAGATTCCTTTCCCAACCCTCTGGCAATCTGGTAATACTAAATGTTTGTATAATACTACTGCATGCAGGCCCAAGAATGCATAGAGCTTAGTGAAATGAGGCCTAGATATAAATATATGAGATCACACACCATGTCTAATTCCAGGACATGATGCCTGGCTCTCCTTAGAGAATCTTAAAAAAAAAGATTTTGTTGTCACATGGGCAGAGTTCATGGAATGAACTGCAATGACTGCATCCTGAAAGGACCTGTTATGTAAGGGCTGAAACAAGCAGCAACCAAGCGAAGAAATGAATGGGAATAAACTTTTCCATTGTTACTTGAATAATGTTTCACTACCCTGTTTCAAGTAGCCTACTGCAGTATTCGTAACTCACCAGCTGCATATCACGTGCAGTCTGAAAGTGTGAGTCACAAAGAGGAGAGCCCTGAATTCGTCTTTAGATCATTTCTTTTGCAGGGTGTTATGACGTTGTAGCCTCCTGCATCTCAGAAATGTAAGCAATTGCTCCTCATGTGATCTGGATACTGGCAAGGTGGTGTTGACATTAAGGATTTGCTGCAATGCTCATTTGTTTTTCTAGGTATTTGGGGTGTGCCTGAGGATCATTAGAGACCAAGAGAGAACTTTTATCGCTTGTTCATTTGCCTGGTTCATTCATAATTCAGGGCTGAGCTGACTGGCTCAGTTATTATACCAAGCAATAAATGTTCTAACCCTCTCGGTCTCTATCTCTGATGGGGACGTTTAGAGCTGCAGGCAAGATAGTCAAGGGGCCTGCTGCAGTGGTGCAAGGTATTGGACAGTGCAGCTGCTAAGCCTATCACCCTGGGCTTTGGCCCCAGAGTGGTAGGAGCCTGGGGATAGCCTGAAGCCTAAGGCAGCTACACTGAAAGAGGAAAGGAGAAAGCCTTTATTTCGGAAGTCCCAGAACTTGAAGTGGCCAGGGCCCCAGGCTTGAAGTGGCTGGGGCCCAGAAAAAGCCAGGCTTCCAAAAAGAGCTGACAAAATAACAACCAGGACAGGAGGCCTAGAGAGCCAAGAGACCCCAAGAGGCCCGCCAGGCAGTAATAGTTCATCCTAGGATTTCCACCACCCTCTGCTTCAGGTAGGGGTAAGCCACCTCCCAAATTAACTCTTTTTTCCAACAAGGTATGGGAGGTGAGCGGGACTGGGAGTTTCTGAGTGGGGCAGGGTGGATTGTAAAGGACCCTCTTTTCCCTAGGTCCTGCCACACCTGGATTCAATTCCTTCACCGCTGGAAGGAGGAAGGAGAATTCAAACCCACGTCTGTATTCTGGATGACTTCTTGTTGGGCACCTAAATTCCCCATAATTCCCATTTAAGCACCCTGTTCACACATTTGGTGCTGGTCCTGGAACAAATTCTTAACTTTTTAAGCATTGCTTAAATGCATTCTTGTTTATTAAAGCACTCAATTGTTTGTCTGAACTGGGGTTAAGTAGTTTTGGCAGCAGCACAACTATGAGAAGAGTGTTTTTTGCCAAATGCATTTCCTTGGACATTGCTAATCAGACACAATCTAAACGACAAAAAATGAACGTGGAGATGGGGAAACAAAGCATTTTAATGACATGAAAAGGAGAGACTCCTACACTTGTCCCACAGATGTTGATTATATCTAATAGGCTCACACAGTCGCCTCTGTTCTCTCCACTGACTTGTACCACTGGCATTGGTTGATGGCTAAATGTTCTAATGCTATTCTTTGAAAAGTATATTGCATGTGTTTTAAATAATGGTATTTCTGTTAAAAAGGTGGAAATCAGGTCAGGAAACTCTGTGGTGTTAGTGAGCTACATTCATCTTGTGTATGGAGAAAAAAGAGCTTTTGAGAAATGAAAATCAGAACCACCACAATTTAAAAGAAATCAAAAAGGTCACCTGAACAATTAAACCAGATACAGCTGTTTTGGTACCAAAGAACATTAAAAAAGCATATGACAGAGTTTCTTATCACTTTTTTCCTCATTTAAGGACACTTTTCTACTTAAAATTTTGGTGGGTTTTAAGTATAAGTTTAAAATGCTGCATTGGAATGATAAGCCTAAATTTTAACTTTGCTCAGGTCCAGGCTTTTGCAGTATAAAAATCAAAGGGCAAATTCTCAGTAAATGCTAGTTTTCATTTGAGTAACTTGTCGTAGCTCTATTTACTTCTTCACCTCGTTGAAGTCAAAGGAGGGATGAAAAGTTATACCTACTGAAGATCTGCTGCCATGTGCATACCAGATAGCTTCTATATCTCAACACAAGGAAGGTCTGCTATAGTGGAAGTGATGTTATAGGCTAAGTACAGGCAGTCAAAAAGCCCCAGGCTGAAGCCCTGGGGTGGAGGGCTGGACTTGATGATCCTCTGGGGTCCCTTCCATCCCAAATGTCTATGAAATCTATGAAATTGATTCAATTTTTGCAAGTTAATCTAAGGGTGCAAACAAGCGACAATCTCCACCCAATTTGGCCACAGAAAGGGGTCTATAGCCATGACCAAACACAAGTGCATAGCTGCAGACTGCTTAAAAAATGGCCGATTGGGTGAAAATCTGAACCCTCATTGTGTGAGGATTCAGATGAAGATATTTCAAAACAAAGGGCATTTTTATACATGCAAGCACTGCAGTGCCAGGCGCTTTGAAAAGTGCCCAGTGCTGTGACACTTGCAGTTGTATAAGAGGTGAAATGCATGTCAGCGGTTAGAAAATGGCAGTGGCACGCGTTTGAACTAAAACACATCAGAGGTGCTTTAGTTCAAAAGCATACTACCACCATTTGCTGCACACTGATGCACATATTGCTGCCTATACAACTTCACATGGCGCAGCACAATTCGCCTCAACTCACACATGGAACAGACTCGATTAATCAAGTCTGCTCCAAAGAGGTGGATCTCCAGCTTGTCACGGGACAGAAAAGCAGGTTTATAAATGCCTATAGCATCTTCTGTAACTTGTGTCTGTGCTGCATCCAAGCCTCAGAGCTGTTTTCAGAATGGGAAGGGGAAAGGAGGGAGTTTGGTTTGGCATTTTTTCAACCCTGCTGGCGAGTGGGGTGGGTGTATTGGAGCCTGCTCCCCCACCCCATGGGGGTAGCTCCACTTCACCCACTCTGCTGTCCAGCACCAGCTGGGGAGCCCCTAGAGTGAGCTCCCTCTGCTGCCTTTCCTCCCTCCCATTCTGAAAACAGGGTGGCTGGCAGGGAGGAAGGGGAAGCTGGCTGCAGGCTCCCAGCCCAGAGCTAGATTCCCCTCACCTCTGGAGCGAACAGTGAACTTCTGTTTGTTCCGGGGGATCCTTGTAACTCAGAACACTTCCTGCAGAGCGCTCTCAGTTACAGCGGGGAGCAGCACTTCTGTTTGTGCCCATAATGGTTTCAAGGAAGATAGAAGGAGAGGTCTGGGCAGACTGATCTAATAGGAAGAAAATAACACCTGCCTCAGGTGGGAGCTTTAGCAACTGCAGTCTGTCACACCCCTAATTACTGTTGCATGCCCCTAATTCTTTTATCGCTGCTGTGGAAGTTCCCCCAGTTGTTAGAGTAGGGTTGCTGTATTAATCCTTGTCTCAGATTAGGTTAAAATTATCTACCTACACTGGAGATTTATACATCATCATGATGGCTGAGCACCTTGCTCAGATCCAGCTCTGGAGTAGTACTTAAGTGGGTTGGTAAAACTTTCATTCAGCAAGTCAGTACAGCTGCTCACAGAAGTAAAAGCTAAACAACAAGAATCAGTTTCCTGATTCAGTTTTTTCTGAGAAAAAAAAAAAAAGCATAGGAAAGACCATTGTAATTTCTTCTCCATCCTGGACTCCACAGAACTTTTTTTTCTCTGGTCATTATGATCCCCTGAATGAACTGCATGTATGGAACTGCTAGCTGGTTCAGACAGCATGAACTCTGTAGCAAGTACTAGCTGCCTCCAAGGAGGAAATGTGCTTTTGTTCTGCAAATGTACTGAATTGTTACTACAAAGAATCTGACATGACTGAGACACAAAATTGGTGTTTGTGGCCTCCCTGCTCAGACTGGAAGATATTCCACAACATTAAAATAGTTGAAAATTAGAAGATGTTTTCTAATCTAAATTTTATTCCTGGATAGTTTATACCTATTTGTTCTTGTCCTTGATGTCCATGCATTACTAAAACTGCTTTATCACATGTCACTTCTCTGTTGATCTTAAGAGGAATTGAATTAGGCAAAATTCTCATAAGTTCTTAGAGTCCAATCCTGCATTCAATGAATACCCAAGATGTCCTCCTTTAATGGGTGTCTTGGATATGAAATGATTTCAAGCCTAGCTCCCAGGTATGGCTGTGCGGAAGGCTTCCCATATTCTGGGATCTCTCTAGTGCAGGGACTGGCAACCTTTTAGGAGTGGCAGGCTGAAATAATGCAGGCCAGTGAGTAATGGACCAATACTTCTGACCCAGCTGCTACTCACTTCTCTCTGCCACCAAACTGCTATCAACATGCATGTGACCCAGTCACTGCCAACTGCCACGTAATTTTCATTTTGCCAAAAATCCACTGATATACCAGTTTCACAGTAGGATGAAATTACATGGCAGGCTGGATCTGACCCACAGGCTAGAGCTTGCCAACCCCTGCTCTAGTGTAGTTCAGTGCTGTGACAGGGTTTACCATAAGCCATGTCTTGTTGATTCCAGAAAAACAGAAAATTCACATTCTTGTGCCATGGATATATTGAGCAATAAATATAAAAGTTAAGGAACAATATTATGTTTTGCCCTTTATTGGACTGGAAAAAAAATGAAACAAAAAACCCAGACCAGAGATGAACAGGTAAACCAAAGTCACTTTTTTTCTTTGTTACATTATGTAACATGGAAAACTACAAAATACCGGGGAAAGTATCTAAGGAAGACACTATGAATATGACAGCTTGTAGACTCCTGGCCTCATGCCGGGTAAGGGAGTCACTTTGTGGCCCACTACTCCATCATTGTACAAAGGCTGTGGAAGGGCTATTAAACTAATGGCTTGGAAGTTGGATACAGCCTTTGGGAAGGCTGAGCTCATCCTAGATTAAACCCAAAGTGGGCAGATTTCTCCGTTTTACTGGCTAACAGTAGTTCATTTACTTGCAGTATACATTGCCTCTTGATAATCTTGGTGATTACCACCTTTTTTCTCACAGTTTTTCTTTCATTTTATATTGGGTTCTTGGAACAACATGAACATTCACTGCTAGACCTAAGTTAACCGACAGCTGGTGATCCTGATTCACCTCCTTAAGAGAAGTTTCTGCATACTTCCTTGGTAAGTATCACTGGCCAATGAGAAGTGGCAAAAAAATCTCAGGGTACTTGAAGGGACTCTGGGACTTTTACAGTCCCAGACACTGGCAGCGATGTCAGTAGTGCGCCTGGGGGGGGGACAGGGTAGCAAGCAGGTACCACCTGCGGATGCCAGCAGCAGCATCAACAGCAAGGTGGTGGTGGTGGTGGTGGTGAGTGGTGACCACCCACAGAAGTCAGTGGCGGCTTTGGCAGCGGCCAATCTCGGGGGGGGGCATGTGCACCCCCCCCCGTGTCCCTGCTACCCATTGCCTATGTTGACAGTGAAAGGTAGTTGCTGCCCCAAAATTCTCTATGCCCCAAAATTCAAGACAGGAACACTCTGTTAAATGAAAAGGTAATAAGATTGTGGTGACTAACAGTTAGTACCAGTGGCTGGATGTTTGCTGGTCTATGTGAAGTGAGTTGGTGCTAGGTACTGTAGAAACTGTTGGGAAAAACGTGATGCATGGATTAACAAATGATAACCACCTACATAAAAAACAAATTTGGAATTTTTGGATGGTGCTTTCAGTTCCACTCCTATGGGCCCGATCATCCAAACGTTGACATGCACAATGCTGACGACTGCACGTAACCCCATGGTGATTTTAATTTGTGTTGCAATAGTTTCTGTGGCCCCAGGTGGGATGAGGTCCCTTTGTGCTAGGTACTGTAGAAACACATGGTGAAAGAATCCTTGCTTCCAACAAATTTATAATCTGTATAGACAAGACAGACAATAGGTAGGAGGAAAAACAGGAACAGAAGCGGGGTGGGGTGGGGTGGGAATAAGGTACGTGGTTGACAGCTCAGAGGTTACAAATTTGAGGCCATAGCAGAAGCGCTCACAGCATGGCCCTGTCAGATTCCAGTGAGTTTGCAAATTCTGCTAAATACCTTGTCACACAAGGACACAGAAAAGGAAAGAGGAACAGAATGGCAAAGTGACCTGCTGGTGAACCTATTTTGAAATACCTGCGGGCTCACTGTATCAGGGTTACAACAGACCTCAGGAGGTAATCTTGTCCAACCCCCAGCTCAAGATAGGATCATTCCTGTCTAAACTGTACTTGGACTTTTGTAGAGTAAAATACACACACAAATTTGATGCAAACACTGCAATTAAAAATGAAAGTATGTGAAACTGTGAAAGGAGGGAAGTTCACAGTTCAGAATGAAATAATAGATATAGCAGTATATTTAATTATAGGAAAACAAAGTATGTTATACCTTTGTAAAGCTATGAATGATCTATACCAGTGACACTCTGGCATAAGACTTAGTGCCACATGAGCAGTCAGCGCTACATGAAGAGTCACATGAATATACCTTCCTGACTGAATTGTGGTCAGCTTCTGTTGTGTTTGCTAAATACATATTCATACTTGTTTAAACAACTGCAAATATTTAGCAGAGTAATTCTGACAGGCATTTTCTTTCAAATGGGTATATCAAATTACAAAAGCAGAGAATGCAGTAAGCACACTTTGACAGTCTGTCACGTAGACAAAATGACTGGTGCCTCCTGAGATTGGCAGGGCACCATTTGTAGTCAGTGGCAAGTGGGAACCCCCTGCAGTGGTGTTGTCAGTGGTGGTGAGCAGGGACCACCTTCAGACGCCAGCAGCAGTGTTGGCAGTGGGGGGGGTGGTGACAAGCAGGGACTGCCCACAGACGCTGGCAGTGAGGTCAGTGGCACGAGGGGGGTAGCAAGTAGGTACCACCTGCGGATGCCAGCAGCAGCATCAACAGCAAGGTGATGGTGGTGGTGGTGAGTGGCAACCACCCACAGAAGCTGGTGGTGACTCTGGCAGTGGCCAATCTTGGGGGGGGGCATGTGCCCCTCCTCGTGTCCCGCCTACACGTTGCCTATGTTGACAGTGAAAGGTAGTTGCTGCCCCAAAATTCTCTATGCCCCAAAATTCAAGACAGGAACACTCTGTTAAATGAAAAGGTAATAAGACTGTGGTGACTAACAGTTAGTACCAGTGGTTGGCTCTTTGCTGGGCTATGTAAAGTGAGTTGGTGGTTTCAGTCCAGAGCTCAGGAGGCAGGTATCCAAAAATAAAACAAGTTGCTATCATAACTGACACTAACTGCTTCCTGAAGGTTCCCCCTCTCTGATGTGATCCTTCTCTGAGTGGTTAAATATAAGCTTCAGGGCTGCTTTACATAGGCAACACAATGAAAAGCAGCTGCATGCAACTGAGCCTCGGAGCCTTTATGCTTTCTTATATTTCAGGATGTGATAGAAATCGGATTTGAGAGCTAAAATAGTATGTTAAGGGTATTTCTGTGAGAATCTTCTTGGGGTTTTTGGCATTCTCATTTCAAAAGCCAACAATGATGAAGAACCAGGCTTTCTTCTTTGTGCATTTGCTATCCTTTATTGTTCCCAGGAATACTGAGAAGTGTTGTAAGGGATGTACTTACATCTCCCCCGCCTCCCTCCCCCCACTCTACTGCAGTTTGCAGAATGAATTACAGCAGGCACTCATATGGAAACATAACAAGTTGCTACCAATGTAGTGAATTAATCAAGGGAACAGTGTGCTTAGAATAGCTTATTTAGTTAAAGTTTACATGTCATGGACTCTTTTCACTCGATTGTCTTGCTTATGCTAATTATATTTGAACCCTTGTTGCCATCTTCTAGATCTGAATTGCCTACAAACACTATGGTAAAATTATTTCTGAATATTCCTAGAGATGTCCAGCCTCAAAGTAGAGAGGAGTCCACAGATGCTGTGTGGAATTAGAGAGACTTGAGAGTTATCACACATATCAGCATGATACTTTTTGACACTCATTTTTTGTGGCACAAACTGTAAACTCTTAGGATTGATGTAAATGTACTCAGCTTTCATAGGATTGTTACCAATATTAACAGAGGCATCTCAAAAACCTCAGTTAGAACTATAATATTGTATTCTTTCTCCCTAAGTAAATGGATGGTAGCCAAAAATGGATCTTATGTCTAATGGAAAGCAACTTTTATATCCTTGCGAGGGAAGTCACATGCAGAAAATCGGATTACAAGGTTGTCTATTAAAGCAGTGGTTGGCAGCCTAAGGCCAGTGAGCTGGATCTGGCCTGCACACATTGGTGGTATTCAATGGTGGAAGGGCTCAAGCACGTATGAGCAGCAGTGGTGGCTACTAGGTCCTAGCTCCTGTCTGCCTGCCCTTCTCTGACCCAAGATGAGCCATTCCAATCTGCAGCTAGAAAAGGTTGTCTACCCCTGTATAATAGCCTATCTAATATTTCCCTTATTCTACAAATTAGCATGTGTCAGCATTATTCAAATATTTACTATTGGTCAAAAGAATAGGTGGGAAAGGCCAGTCATAAACTTTAAAAGGATGAAAGGAAATCATTTTAGTGCAGCATACAATTAACTCAGAATTTTTCACTGTTGGAGGATATTACTGAGGAAATAGTTTAATAAGATTCAGAAAAGGATTAGGCATTTATAGGAACAGGAGTATTATCTGCTGTTACACTAGTGAAGTTAAAATGTTGCCCTGAAGCATGAAGAAAGATATCGCTTGTAACAGCTAACCACCAGCTGAGGCTGTGAAGGAATTCCCATCTCTGCTTCAGCATTGCACATTTGGCAAGACATTAGTGAGGTTTCTGTTGAATCATCAACTACAGGTCATGGTGCCTGACTGGTCTGCTATGGCAACTTCTATTGTTCCCAATCTCCAAAACATAAAGGCTACAGGAGACTGCCTTAGTGTTTCTTTCCTGCCTCTTGTGTCTAATTATTTGAGACATGATTGTAAACTGAGAATTTCTACCCATAGTGTATAATCTAATTGTTTTCTGAGAATTGTGAATAAATAATGGACCTTTGGTGAATAAAAGGATAGTTCTGATGCCTGTTATAAATCATTTGAGATTTATGTGGCAGCATCTCGTAAATGAATTATGACCCTACATTCACTCCAAGACCATCTATTATCCTAAATAAAATATCTGAAGAGAAATTATGCATGTAATCTCCATGAGGAAATAAACCAGTAATCGCCATAAAGAACATGATACTAAGGCATCACAATTCAGTAACTTTGATACTTCAGTGTGAGACAGTACTAATTTTTCTATTCTAGCATCTGAGATTTTCCACCCTGTAATGGGACTGTTCTGAAGCCAGTCCAATCATTGGCCTACCCACCTGTCAAGGGAAGTCAGCCCACTTCACTCTCCTGCCATGCCTTTGTTGGAACTAAAAGTTGTTCACAGGCAGGAGGCTGCCCATTTATTGCCCTGATGTCAAAGCTGTAATGCATGGCTCCAAACCATCCCTACACCATATCCTGTGCCTCACAGATGGCACTCAAAATCACTTCTAACTCTCCCAGCCCCATTGCTGGGCTGTACTTGGCCTGTGGCCCAAATTTGGCCTCAGGCATCCTCAGATGTACCTTGGCCACATGCCCCTCTCTGGGCCTCTGCCCCAACCCTGCCTCTGCCCCCACCCAGTGGGCCTTGGCCCCACCTCTGCCCCCACTCAGTGGACCTTGGCCCCGTGCTTTTCTGTCAGGTTGTGCTCCCCTAGCCTTTTCCCTCCACAGGGAAACCACAGGACAGTGGGGGCTGAGTCTTTGCAGCTCCCCATCCTTACCTTTCACTGAGGAGGCACATGTGTGGCATTTCTTGGAAACTGCCCTGCCACAAGGAGTCCCACCACACCATCCAACCCTAGCAGGGTGTAGTTTTAGGTCATTCCCCAGGACTAGGAACCTCCTCCATCCCCATAGTCCATTTCCCTGACCTCCAAGTGTTCTGGGAGCTGCAGTCTGAAGGCTGAGTGATGTTGTTCTTTTGGCTCTCTAGGTATAATTTTCAGCTCTGCTCCTAGGGTGTGGGCTTATACTTATACTGAGGCTGCTCAGCCCTCCTCCAATCTGGTGGCCCCCTTTCAGTCATGTGACCATCTAATTGTCTGCACCTGTTGGTTAGTCAAAGCCTGCCTGAAACCTCTTAAAGTGGCAGGCACAGCTGTGCTCTGCCACACACCCCAAGAACATACTCCCCCTTTCTAAGTGAAAGCTTTTGGATCTCACTGTGACAGGGGGTAGTCCCGAGGCCAGTCACAATGTTGGCCCACCCACATGTCTAGGGCAGTCCGCCCACTTGACTTTCCTGCTGTGTCTTTGTTGTAAATAAACCATTGTTTGTAGGTGAGAGGCTACCCATTTACTGCCCTGATTCCAAGGGCATAATACACGGCTCTGACCTCCCCTTTACCGTGTTGCATGCCTTCAAGATGGCATCCAAAAAAATCATTTCCAACTCCCCTGGCCCCATTGCTGGGCCACACTCGGCCACTGGCCCAACTCTGGCCTCAGACATCCTCAGAAATATCTTGGCCTAGCCTCCGGCCCAAACTTGGCCTCAAGGGTCCTCAGATGCTGGGGCCTCTATTCTGCCTCTCTCTGTGGCCTCTACTCCCACACACACACCTTGGGCTCCTTGCCTCTCATTAGGCTTCTTGCTTCTCACACTCTGCCCCCTCACTGGGGCTTCTGGGCCTTACGCCCCTTGGGCCTTGGGCCACGAGCCCTTCTGGCCCCAGTGCTGTCACCTAAGCCTGTTACACTTCTCTCATGATGTTCTCCCCTAGTCTTTCTCCTCCACAGGGTCACCCACAAGGCAGTGGGGGCTGAGCCTTTCCAGCACCCCATACTCACCTTTCATTAGGGAGGCACTGGCGTGTCATTTCCTGGAGACTGCCCCGCCACAAGCAGCCCCACCACACCATCCAACCCCAGCAGGGTGTAGTTTCAGGTCATGTCCCAGGACCACTGCAAGCCTACCTGCCCTGGTCTTACTCCTCCCTCACTGTGCTCCTTGATATTCCTTCTGGACTGCTGATTCCTGGGCACACTGTTCCTGCCTCCATCGCATAACCTGACTCTCAGCCACTGGCCCCATCTCTCTCAGGCCCCTTACGGGATACCTCTCATCAGGTGGCTGAGCTTCAGCCTCCTTCATTCCAGCCTGCTTGCTGACCGATCTCCTATCCTCTCTCAGCAGTACTCCCCATCGAGGGACCTTCACCTTCTCCTAGTCCCTGGCCCTGCCTCCAGGCTAGTCAGGGTGCCAGAGCTCTCCACAGCCCTGACCTGCCACTCACAGTGGGCTTACTTGCCCTTTGGTCTGTCAGCCCTGGCCCCCTTGCATTGACCAGTCGAGATTCCAGGGATAAGGTTGGAAGCAGCTGACCTTCTTACTCAGCAGGGGTCCTGCCTGGGCCCCACCATAAAGCAGTCCTCTCACACTGGTCTTGCCTGATGCCCCACCAATCATATACAAAGCAGCCCTCTTCTCCACTGGGATCATTTGAGCCCCTTTGTAGGTCCACAAATTCTAAGCCCCTTTCCTAAACTGACCTGGTTCTTCCCTAGGCCCTTGTGTGTACCACATCTATTATTTGGCTGTCCTGGCTCCTTGCTCAGGCCCCTGTGTGCAACTCCTCTCTCTCTCTCTCTCTCTCTCTCTGTAGGCTGGCCCCTCCACAGCTCTAGGCCCACAGCCACTTCCTCAGGGCTTGATATTGACATTGATACAGTTAGTGAGACCAGCATCAGGCTGTGGCCTCAAATCAGCTCTTCATTCCAATCTGATACCTCTATGGCTGAGTTCCCAAGCTGGACACAAGTGGCCAGAACCTTTCATATAGGCCTAGCTACCTTCCCACTCCCTAGCACCCCTTCACACCATCAGCTGACCCTTCATCCCTTCCTGTATAAACCCCTGACCTGCAAGAGGAAGTGTCTGGGCAACAGGGTTTAGCCTTACTCAGGCTACTTTGCTCATGGCTTGTGCTGCTACCGACTCTTTGGCTAATCTCCTGGCTCTCTGACTTGGCTCTTTGGACTGACCTCCTGGCTTATAGCTTCTTGGCTTCTCAATGCTAGGATTCTGTGTGCTCCTTCCATCTCAGTTGCTCCCTTAGGCCCTGAGTGACTCCCAGGCCCAGTCTCCAATGACCTGGTATGACAACCAGACACACAGGAGAGGGGCATTTCATAGAGCATAATGGTGGCTACACCTTTTTTGGAAAGAAAAAGCTGAAAAAGATGGACATATCCATGGCACTGTTTTTGCTGTCAAAACCAAGATTGTTACTCAGATGCTGAAATGTCAAGCTGGCATCAACAAGCATCTCCTGACCCTGTGAGTTCAACTGACCAACAGACAACAGGCATTACTGCATCTATCCCAACCCTTGATGTAGATAACAAAATAAAAGAAGAATTCTATTCTAAACTCAATCAAGTCCTGTCACCTGTCCCCAAAGAAAAGATAATTCTTCTTGGCAATTTCAGTGCTAGAGTGGGCAGGGACTTAGCACGGAAAGGAACACTTGGAAAGTAAGAGGCATGGAAAGTCTGTTCAAATGGAGTTCTTCTCCTGAGCAAGTGTTCGGAACATGATCACAAACTCCTTATTCCATCAGTGACAAATGGAAGACATCATGGATGCACCCCAACTCAAAACACTGGCAGCTGATTGACTCCATCACAGTGCATGCCCAGTACTGTCACAATGCTCATATCACCAGAGTTATGACCAGTGCAGATAACTGCGGGATGGATTAATATTCAATACCTTTCATCATGTCCATCCATACCACCTCAAAATAATGTAAACCAGAGAAGCAACTAAGGAGGTGTTTCAATATTGAGTGCTTGCAAGACTCTGCTGAAAATGGTCATCTCAAGCAGTGTCTTGGTGAGAAAATCTCTGCCCTCCCTGATTGATCTTGACACTATTGATCACTGGGAGAGCATCAAGGAAGGCATTTATGAAGTGTGTAAAGAATCTCTAAGCTTCTCCACAAGCATCAGGACTGGTTTGATGAGAGAGACTGAGAAATACAAGCTCTCCATAACAGAAAATGGCAGCCTTCAAAGCTTGGCAGAATGATGTTGACTCCAGAGAAGTAAGACATTTATCACCACATTGAAGCTAAGACCGAAAGGAAAATTTGAGAGTGAACAATTGGTGGAAGGAGGACAAAGCAAAAGAGATTCAAAGGTTCTCCAACAGTCTTGACATGCATATCTTCTTCAGTGGAACCAAATTATCTATGGGCCAAGCACATGAGGAACTGTGCCTCTGCGGTCCAAGGATGGGACAACACTCCTTAAGGACTGTTCCATCATCAACGCACGGTGGAAGAAGCACTTTGTAGAGATCCTGAACTGTGATTCTAATGTCAAAGACAATACCATAGAAATCAATACTCCATTAAGGACTACCTTGCAGATCCACCAACTTATCAAAGGCCTTGAAAACCATTAAGCAGATGAAGAACAACAAAGCATGTGGTTCTGATGGAACACCAGGTGAAATCTGTAAGCAAGGTGGGAAAAGATCCTGATGAGATCTGGTTACTTACCAAAATTTGTTACCACCATCAGACTATTTCACGATGACTTGACAGCAGCCATCCTAAGCAATGGCCCAGGAATGCCCCCCATCACTATTACAACTGGAGTCAAGCAAGGATGTGTGATTGCATCACAACACTTTTTCCCCATTTATATCACATCTATAATCCAAGGCAGAGGGGTTGAAACCTTGGCAGGGGCTGAAGACATGACAGGGCCAGGAGCCCAGAGAGTCTGCTGAGGCTGAGGTCAAAGGCTGGGACTGAGGCCCAGGAGCCAAAGTCTGAGGCAGTGGACCTGGGCTGAGAGACTCAGCCAGAGAAAAAGGGACACAGTAGGGAAAGCTAAGCCCAGGCAAGGATTTTTAGGCCCGAGGGGCCAAGTGGTAACTTGGGGGATGCCATATTTTAGTTTTGATAAGGCAGAGAAACCCTGGGAGACTGTTTAAAAGGGGGAGAAGCCCCATGGACAGAGCTCAGGGGGGAGCACAGATGAAGTTTCTCCAGACTTCTGAGGGCTGGGTCCCCAGTACATTATTAATAACATCAAAGGTGTGGCAGGCCAGAGACAGGAGGCAAGGGATGGTGGGGAGAGTGGCAGGTGGGTCTTACCACCAAGAGGGCATCAGATGAGCTTGCTACAGGTACCCACTCAATTGAAGAGCTCCAGGTCACTCTTAACTGCTTCTGTGAAGTGCATAAAATGCTTGGACTCTTCAGAAAAACTAAGATACTTTACCAACTCGCCCCAAACCAACCAACTGCTCCTCCATATATTACAATTACAGGCCAATCCTTAGAAAATATTGAGTGCTTCCCTTACCGGGGTAGCCACTTTCCCCACGACAATATTCAACATTGGATAAAATCTGCCAACGCTGCCTTTGGATGTCTCTGAAATCATGTCTCTAATCATGACATCAGAACCCAAAACAGACTTCTTATCTAACAGGCTGTTGTTATCGCTATCCTTTTATATGTGTGTGAAACTTGGATGACATTGGAAACACCTGAAAGTGCTGGAACTTTACCACCAGTGACATCTTTGGAAAATCCTCAATATCAGTTGGCAGAACAAAAGAACAAATGCCATTGTTCTGGCTCAAGCAAATACTGCCAGCATCGATCCCATGTTTATATGGCACCAGCTTTACTGGACAGCACATGTCATAAGGATGCCTGCAACAAACTTACAAAACAGGTTTTACATTCCCAACTGACCAATGGCCACTACTCTGGAGGTGGGCAAAAGAAAAGATCCAAGGACACTGTAGACACCCATGCAACTCTTTAGCAGGGCATCTACTCCTCTTGGCATGATTCCCTTCTCCCTCACCCCTATGGGCAGACGGTTTGGCCTGTTGACTTGGATATTATAGTGCCTAATGCTCTCATCTGTCATGTCTTGATGTTTATATTTATAAAGGATGGGAGGAAGGTCTTATGTATCCTTGCATTGGGACTTGGGCAGGTCAGGCAATGTATCTTGTGGCTCCACCTCCCTTACACCCCTCCTGGTGCCAACCCAATGGTAAAGTCACAGTCAGGTAAGTAAGGTCACACTGCCTCTCTGCAGTGGTTTTCTAAATGTCCAAAGCAGTCAGTATAACTCTGAAGCCAGTCTTTCACATTGAGCAATCACAGTCCTTCCCAGTAAAGGGATTGAGGGGGGTGAGACAGTTTCTTACTGTCTCCTTCACTCACGGTTTGACACTTTATCTCATTCTCTCTCCACAGGTTCCTCACTGCCTTTCAACCACTTGCTGCTTCAGAGCTTCCATGGGGATTCTCGCAGTAAGCCAATAGGCTCCTCTGAACCTCTATATGTGGGGTGCAACCTCGGCTCCTACCATTCGCCCCTTCTGGGGGCAATTTGTGCCTGGACACTCTTTTCCACAGCTCCGAGCTTCTGCTTCCAGTGTCCCCTTCTTTGCATCCCAGGCAGCTTTTATCCTGACATCCAGGCTCTGCCCGGCCAGTCAGAGCCAGCACACACTGACAAAACGTGCCGGTGCCAGTGCTGGGATTTCTCTCCTTGGTGTTGGCATTGAACACTGTGGCTCGTCTCTCCATCAGAGCGTCCTCATCGCTTCCAGTTTGTCTTCTTCAGTGGCAGCTAACTTCTTGCTGCCACAGAGACACCCTGAAGACCAGTCTGAAGAAATGCAATATTAACATCAATGCCTGGGAGACTCAAGCACTGAATTGTCCCCAATGGTGCTGTGATGTACGACAAGGCAACAGTCATTTTGAGCAAACTCATCTCACTATGGGAGCAGATAGATGAGAGACAAAGAGAAAGAGCTGTGACCCGACACCACCAGGATCTACTCTGTCCTCCCAGAACTATCTGCCATGTCTCCAATTGAACATGCAAATCTCAGATTGGCCCCCTTAGTCATTTTTGGACTCACTGGTGATTTCCCTATTTGCTAGAAAACTGTCATCCCTGTTCTGAGGGACTGCTAGTGACAACTGGTTAAAGCCAATTGTCTCTAGTTTGAGAAGGACAACAGAATCCATAGCAACCTGGAAGTACAGTGGAGACTCCTAAAATACCCACAGTCTAATTTCCTAACTCATGAAGGTCTATAACCTAGAAATTAAAATAAAAATAGGTAATATTTCTGCAAGACCTCTACACCCTTTTTTCAAAATTTCGTTTTCCCTTTTAATCCTGCAGGTACTTATTCTTTTTAAGTGGGAAAACAGAATTCTGATTTTGGGTCAGATTGTATCTGAAAATGAGCTTTTTGTTTTCCATCCTAGATCTTGGTTGTGAATGGTAAGAAAACTCTGATACAATTTGGTGGAAGTAGACACAAACAAGTTAGCACCACTGTACTTTAAGTCAGGGGTGATTTCAAGCCATGGGGCAGACTGGGTGACTTTGGCATGTCAGCAGCAAAGAGGCTATGCCTGCACCAGTGCTGAGGCCAAGCAGCTGGAAGCTGTGCCTACATTGCTATTGCTTCTCCCTGGCGCCTGGTCTCTGGCTGTAGCATGGCTGCAGCTTCTAGACAGACAGGAGCTGTGCTAGGGCTGGGCAGCTGGGAACTGTGCCCATGCTTCTGCTCCCTGGCCCCTCTGGCCCATCCTGGTTGCAATGCAGATGTAGCTTCCAGCAACTGAGGAGCTGCACCAGGGTGGGCAGCTAGAAGCTGCCATTTCTCTGCCACTGCTGCCGCTTCTCCTTGCCCGCTGCCCCAGCTGCAGTGCAGGCACAGGTGGAAACTGCCTAGCCCCCACTCAGTTCCCCACTGGCTGGAAGCTGTGCTTGTGCTACAGCTGGAGAGCAGGGGCAGGGGAGAAGCAGCAGGGAGGCAGACACAGCTTCTAGATGTCTGGTTGCAGTGCAGCTCCTCACTGCCCAGCCACAATACAGGTGTGGGCGGAGGGAAAGCCTTTTGGAATCATGGGTTTTATATTGCCAGCCCCTGCTTTAAGTCAAGCTCCAGTGAATTTATGGGCTATTGTGCACTTGCTGTTCAAAATCTGGCCTTTTTTTCCTTTAAACTACTCAAAATAACTAGGGCAAGATTAAATCAGTTATCGGATATTAGGCTCCTGTATACCCAGTGTAATAAAGCATCAAACTTTTCTTCGGTAGCATTGACTCACACAGCAGAACACTCAAAACCCCACCACTTTAAAACCGAAAGAACTGCTTCAGACATCACTTACCATCATTTGGTCCTCCCTCCCCCTGTCCCGCACTTGGGCAGAAAAGACTGCTGGGATCACATGACCCCATGTAGATGGGCGTCAAGACAGTTTTTGAAGATTGCCGGGGTGGATGACTGCACCACTTCTGCGGGGAGCCTGTTCCAAACCCTCAACTTGTAAAGCGTTTCATGCATTTTTTATTTCAGTTGGTCCTCTTGGTCTTATGTACATCCTTATAGTTTTACATTTTTATCTCAATATGGACATGAGCTGCAAGACTTGCTTTTTAAGCTGAATGTTGACTCCCTATCCTAAAAATTCGTACTTGCTTGAATCTAGGGTTCTGTTATGTCAAGACCCAGTTGTGGAAGTTAGATTCTTCAAACCTGCCTAAAGTCTGGGGTATCTGCTTCAGACTTGTTAATGAAAAAATAGAGCAGTTGTAAGGAAGGAATCCCCCAAACTGCTCTGAATTATAACTGTTCCAGTACTAGAAATGCTTTATCATCATAGGCATCTGTCCATTTCAAAGATGCATGCTGCTGCACACTGTAATTGGATTAGAGAGTTTAATAATTATGGCCAATAAGTGATCAGATGATGAAAGAATCATGAAATATCAGGGCTTCTTTAATTTTACAGCTGACAGGGGACATTATGAGTATGGAGTTGCAGATGTCTTTTCTGTGTCTCCTTTAATTGCCACAGAGATTGATGTCTCAATGACACTGAATTTCATGACTAAGCATAATCAAATTTAATTGGAAAGTCCCATGGCTGGATGAACATTATGAAGTCATTTTTCAAATTTCTTTTGCTCCTTCTACATTAATCAACATCATACACCAGGGAGAACTGCCCTGGATGTTGTCTTTTTTTTTTTGAAAAATGATCTAAAACCAGACGGGTTTTAATGGGGACTTGAAAAATGTGTAATGTGAAGTCGCTAATATTCCTGGGGGAAATCAATAAAAACACATCTTGAAAAAGTGTTAGGGTTTGCACTGAGTCTTGGCTACAATCATGCCTGGAGCTTCTGCACTAGAATCCAATTCTATTTTTTTTCACCTGAAAAGGGAAGACTCTTGACCCTAAAAGTACTTTAACTTAATCTGTTTTGGTCCATGCAACAGGGTGGCATGGTCGTCTGTTGGCCAAACTATTGGCAAGTGCAGAAACCCCAAATAAAATATTCGTTCCTAACAATTTACTGTAGAAACCATGGCTCGCTATCCCCAGCCTGGACAAAAAACAGCTAGAAATTGTTACTATTGCAAGAGACATGACAGCTAGCAAGGAAAGGTTTCCACTTTCCAGGGAGGACCTAGGAACAGCTTGGTTTGCAGGTTGCTGGAGGGTGGAGGAGAGATAAAGAATATTTAAGTGAATTTAGGCTGCATGTTATTGTGTTGTGTTATTTCACTAGTAGCAAAAGAAGGGTACGTCCATTGCTTCAGACTGCTACTACACTGCAACGTAACTGAGATCCGCGGAGTTGTTGGAACAACTTGCCAGCCGAGATCAGTTCCCTAGTCAATGCAAGACTGATGGGTGTTATCTCACTGCTGCTTGCTGCTCTATGAATGCTTTTACTGTGAATTATGGGAAAACGTACTTGTCCCTACTGGGGATTGTGGGTGGAAAAGATATGAGTCTAGGAACTCTCACCATTGGCTAATTTTGAGTAATAATTTTCTCTTTTTTTGCCCATGGCCTACATTCCAGTTGGGTCAAGGAATGCCCGCCATTCAGAGGGACAACATATACTGAAGACTTTTTCTTAAGCAATGCTCTTTCTTATGAAGGCTTCTGAATCGGGGATCACAGGATGGTGATTAGTATTCGGCAATGGCTTCTTACCCTGGGAAGGCAGCAGCATGTAACATTAAAAATAGCATGCTAAATATGTGCTACGATGAAGGAGTGGAACCAGTAAATGCAGTATCTTATAGCAAACAGTTTTATGGTGAACAAAGGATCAGGGAAAGACCTGCATACAGTATGTTGGAGATGCAAGACAACTAGAAGTAGATGCAGAACTTTTGGATGTGGAATTTCATATTTTTGTAGCTCTGTGACAAGATCACCATAGCCCCTGAATGCCTGAATACAAGGATGAGAGAGGCAACACCACTGTGTTGGGATTTTTCAGTTTGGTAGCAAGAAAATGAAAAATCTTTGTGGGCCATTCTGAAACAATCTGATGCACAATAACAATTTGATTTTGTTCTCAGCTTCTTTAAGCACTTAAGCACTAAAAAAGGTTACAATTCAAAATTCAGAGAATTGAAATATTTAGTTTAAAATAATCAGAACATTTTGACTTTTCTAAATAGTTTTTCACAAAAAATAGTTTTCACAACCAAAACTAAACCCATGTTCTTGAATGGTTATAGTCTTCCAAAAAATACATTTTCAGTAAGTTTACTATTTCCCCAAAACCTTTTGCCAAAGCCTTTTGCCGCCATCAGAAGTGTGTTGTTGTTGCCCCTTCAGAGACTCTCCATTCCAATTGTCACAAACTCTTGGCAGTCAGTTTGTGGGTAAGTCAACCATTTGTCCTGTAGCAGTGGATGGTTGGTAGGAGCTTACTGGTTTGATGCCTTCATGGATCAGGGAGACAGGCAATGTTCTACAAGAAAACTTCAGGCTTTGAATAAATGGCATTGTCTGATACAATGGGTTCCCACTTCTCCAAGTTTATTTGACATCACCTGTCAGAACTCTGTGTTTCGGTTCTTGCTCTTGAATCCTGGAGGCAGCATACGGGCAGCTGGGACATACTGAAATGATGGCTTCTCAGCAAGCATTCTTGAAATTTGGAGAGAGATGTCCTGGTGATGTAAAACCTGTGTGACTAGGGAGCAGAATGCTGAGCATCCTATAGACAGAGACAGAGTTAGGGGGCTTCTAGCCAGGGAACCAAGAATAGATAATCATGACAGGCTATGCTGGGGAAAGACCATGGGAAGGCACTGGAAGACTAATGGTTATCAATTGTATTTCAGGAATAAAATGCATCCCTCCCCAGAAATATATTAAAAGAGCAATGGTCAATGGATGCTCACATGAGGTCTTCTAAACATGCTAACTAGCTTAATAATGCCACAAACAGGATACAATCAAAGGAGCCTTGTGTCTGGATGGGGAAGTAGGAACAACTGAAATAAGTCAAATCTTTACAGACAGACTGAAAGAGCATACTCGAAATGCACATGCTATGGTAGAGTCCCATAAATGAGTCAGACCATCAAAAGGGATCAGATCATCCTTTTGGTCTACATTGAAACTAAGGACCAGAGCAAAGATCCCGTAGCCATTAGTAGTTGCCGACTTATGCTATAATTTCATAGATTTCATAGACATTAGGGCTGGAAGGGACCTTGGAAGATCATCAAGTCCAGCCCCCTGCCCAAAGGGCAGTAAGTCAGCTGGGGTCAAAGGATCCCAGCAAGATAAGCATCCAATTTACTCTTGAAGGTGTTCAATGTAGGTGCTTGAACCAGCTCTGATGGCAGGCTGTTCCAGACCTTGGGGGCTCAGACAGTAAAGAAATTCTTCCTTATGTCCAGCCTGAAACGGTCTTGCAATAGTTTATAGCCGTTCGACCTCATCATCCCTTGGGGCGCTCTGGTGAACAAACGTTCCCCCAGATCCTGGTGGTCACCCCGATAAACTTATTGGTGGCCATCAGATCACCCCTGAGCCCATGCTTTTCCAGGCTGAAGAGCCCCATGGTTCTCAGCCTGTCATCATAAGGTCTGTTTTCCTGACCTCTGATCATGTGCGTGGCTTTTCTCTG
>NW_017729024.1:181677820-181681561 GCF_001723915.1 Gavialis gangeticus | reverse complement strand
TTCTTTTTAGCCTCAGAAGGTCTGCTAGATCCCTGGAGAGCCAAGGGCTGCTGTGCCCTCTTGCTGCTTTTCCTTCGAGATGGAACAGACTTAGCTTGTGCATTGAAGATCGCTCCCTTGAGGAGCAACCATTTTTCTTGAACTCCCCTCTCCCTGGGGTCGTGGTCCCTTAGGGCCTCACTTACAAGCCTCCTGAGCTTGTCAGAGTCAGCTTTCCTGAAGTCAAGGACTTCCGTGTTGCTGACTGACTTGCCAGCTTTACGGTAGATGGTGAAGGTGATCAGCTCGTGGTCGCTGTCACCCAGCTTCCCATCGATCACTAGGTCGCTGATTAGGTCATCCCCAGTAGTCAGTACCAGGTTGAGCAGCGCTTACCTCTCGTTGGCCCGTAGACTTCTTGAGTCAGGTAGAGGTCATCCACGCAGGGAATAATGAAGACTGACATGTACAGGAAAGACTAAGATGGGGATCTATCATTTGGATCCCTAATGACATGAATTTGGATGTTTTAGCTTTGTGCTTAGGAACACAGAGTGTTGCCCATTGCTGTGTGAGCCTAGAAACGAGGAATGCAAATTCAGACTTCAAGGACAAGGCCGGAGAGAAACCCTGAGCAATGAGACTGCGCTGCAGTGCTACTGAAAGAATTGCCTTTTTAAACCTAAACAGGCCAAAATGTACATTCTTTTCTATTAACAAAATTTTCTGGTTTCTGATATCTCAGTGCACTCAACCAGGGCTAGCTCTGAAGCTTCCATGTAAGGAACGTGGCAAAAGGGCATTAGACTTCTGTTCTATTACTGCCAAACCCTTTTGTCCTGGCCCCAAAGACTACCTCTTTTCATGCTGCATCATGACACCTGGATTAGGCAGAAATGCTTACACTCTCTCTTCCTTGATCCAACCGGTTTATCTATCTGTCTTGAGCATTTATAAGGCATTCAACACCAAGTTATCTGGCTGCCAGCATCCCAGGAATAAAGCCTGTAGGAGGTGGTAGAGTGTTTTTCAAAGTATGCTTTTGTCTCTGGATTCACACATGCCATAAAACTTTTCTCTAAGGGGACATCTACATTACAACCTGTGGTGTCATTGCAGCATATATAGCTATATCAAACACCAATAGAAGTGAAAAGCAGGAGTAAATGCTTATTTTCACAATGGAAGAAGTGAAACAGTGGGTTTCCCTAAGGATCTATGCTGAAAACTGTGTTTCATTGTGAGGCATAGATAAATGATCTGGAAAATATAATAGTGAGGTGGAAAAGTCTGCAAATGATGTTAAATTATTGCAGATAGTCACGTGCAAAACTGAAGCGGAAGAGTTACAGAAAAATCTCTCAAAACCGGGTGAGTGGGTAATAAAGTGGCTGATGAAATTCAACACTGATAAGTGTCAAGTAACGCAAGAGGGAAGAAATAACTCTAACTATACAGGATGGGCTCTGAATTAGACATCACTACTCAGGAAATAGATCTTTGAGTCATTGTGAAGGGTTCTCTAAAAACATTTTTTTGGTATGGAGTGCTGGTCAGAAAGGTAAATAGTATCTAGAAATCATTAGGAAAGGACCTGAAAACAAAACTGGAGAGATCTTCACAGAACAAAGCTTCCATTGTATATTTTTTGGTGTACCCGTGTCTTCAGTGCTGTGTGCCACTCTGGTCACTCCAGCTCAAAATAAAAGCTGTAATTCCCCTCCCAATGTCATATATTCCCAGAGTCATTGTGAAGCTGTTTTTAAGGCACTTGTCTTTAACTGGGCTTTCCACACATGTCAGGTTCTGAACTCTGAAGACATTTTGCTTATTATGTGGATTTCCCAGGGCACCTCCATATTCAAATGATCCTATTTGGTGTTGGCAAGATCAGTTGTGTGGTTTTAATATAAACAGGGTAAGGCGTGCTCAGATGTGAACCACAGAAGCGTCTGCAACAAGGTGTTAAACGGATGCTGATCCTGGGTCAACCTAGAATTTTGAAAATGGGGGAAGGGGTGAGGGTGGTGTGGTGCAACATTGCATATACCACGATACATATTTAGAAGTATAAAGAATAAGTAAAAAGAAACTAGAAGCTTTACTAATATGCTAGGGGCTTATTAGGGCTGTATCATTTAATTTAAGATCAAAGCAAAAACAAATATAACTATTGGAATATGCATTAATTTTGCTATAGCATATGTATTGTATGAAAAAATGGAACCCAACAGGCAAAACAATAAACTGTTTCTTTCGTCCTGTAGTCATTATAATTACATGTACATCTCTCTCATTCATAAAATAAAATTAAGCTCTCCTTGACATCCAGTACTTCACTGAAAGTTATTTCCACACCCCAGTGAGTGTTTATAGCTAGTCTGCAGGGCTATGAAATAGGGAGCTACACCAGCAGAAGAAACACTAGCTTGATTAGTGGAACATGAACAACATTGGAAAGGAGGGAGTCGGTGGTTAACGCTGTGGAATAAAACGTTTAAAAGGAATCAGGTAGATGATAATGAGGCATGAAGTTGTAGACTTAAAGGATCACAGAGAATGAGGTTAAGGCACCTAGGAGGTCATTTAGTCCAACCCCCCGCTCAAAGCAGGACCATCCCCAACTAGATCATCCCAGCCAAGACTTTGTCTACCTAGGTCTTTAACGTCTCTAAGGGAGGAGATGCCACACGCAACTTTTCTAGGTAGCCTGTTCCAGGGCTTGATGAGAACGTTAACGGCACAGTCTCAGTGTCTTCATAGTGCCTTTATTAGGGTGCACAAAACTAATAAATTGCAGCAGGGTAAGACTTGTAAATACAAATCCTATCCTGTTGCAGAGTTTTTTTACTCCATAGCAGCGCGCATGCAGATGCTGACCCGGCTGAGGCACGAGGATGCTCCAGCACAGGTGCTGCCTGTTGGCTAGTCCCGACTGCAGCACCCTCACGCCCCAGCCAGCCCCTCGGCAGCACGCCGAGCCGGGTGCCAGCAGTGCGGCCGGCAGGCTGCTCTGACCCGGCTCACTGGGCTGTTCTAGGCACACGTGTAAACCGTGCCCGGGAGCACGAATGTCGTGTGCCTCCCCTGGCTGGGGAGGCATGGTAACTGCCCGCAGGTGGTGGCAGTGGCGAACTCCTGCAGGTGGCTGCAGCAGTGTTGGCGGCAGGGGGGAGAGGGTGGCAAGTGCCGACCGATGGTGATCAGTGACTGCCCGCAGCCCCCGCTGGCGGTGTTGGCAGTGACTGCCCGCAGGCGTCATGGGCAGCACTGGCCAATCTCAGGGGTGTGCACGCACACCCCCTATGCGCTGCTGATGCCCGGGAGCACCGAGCTGCAGGACAACGAGGAGTGCAGCGCGTTGCTGTGCACTCAAGCGCGTGCAGGCACAAGGCCACAGCTCGGGGTCCACAGACTCCGCTTGCTGCCTGGCCAGGCCTTGTGCTTCGGTGCAGCTGGGCACCCCTTTGCCCCTTGCAGGGTCACCAGCTCTTTCCACCTATTGCGGGGCAGTTTCATGACACCACACGAATGAGGGCGCCGACCTGCACCTCAGGGAAGACAAATGCCTTTAACACAACCCGCCCGGGAGCCCCGCGCGCGCCCAGGCCCCATCCTGGCTCTGCCCGGCGGGCTGCTGTCTCGGGGCAAGCCCGGAGCCGCCCCCCACACCCCGCCGCGCCGCCGGCCGCGCTTTCCAGCCACGAGGGTCTGGAGAAGCGGAGCAGGGAGGAGCCGGCGGCGGCGGGAGCAGGCGGTGGC
>NW_017729024.1:181673141-181677468 GCF_001723915.1 Gavialis gangeticus | reverse complement strand
CCCGCTGCCGGGAGCTACCGGCGCGTGCGGCGCCCCCCGCGGGGCTGCGGCCTTTGGCTTCGGCCGCCCGCTGAAGGCAGGGCAGGGGCCGTCAGGAGCCGCCTGGCTGGAGGTGGAAAGTCCGGGGCGGGCGGGGAGCGCCTTCCCCCGAGTTGCCTGCACAGCCCCGGCCGCACGTGTGTGCGCGCCGACGCGGAGCGGGGCTGCGCCGCCGCCGGGCTGTGCTGGCATCTGGCAGCGGTGCCCGGCGCCGCCCCGGTGCTGAGAGGGCTTGTTTTGTCAGCCCTGCCTGGGGCGGCCGGGTCAAGGTGCTTGGTGCGACACGGGTGGTGCCGCCTCTTTGATCTGTGCGGCCCCCGCGGGTGGTTATCGCCGCCGGCCTGTTGTTGCGGTGCCGGGGGCAGGGAAGACTAGGCGCCGCCGCCTCCGCCGGGATGGGAAACGGAGCAGGGGTCGGTTCTTACAGCCGTCAAGATGCACGCGCAAGCAAGGGGGCTACATACATACTGTAGTGCAATAATATCTATAGTGTAGCCCACCCCCTTGCTTGTGCATGTATCGTGACTGCTATAAGAACTGAACCCCCTGCTCCATTTCTTATCACCATGTATGCATGTATGTATGTATGTATATTCTTCTATCTCTTAGTGTATATTCTCTCTCTGTGGTAGTGTAGCCCACCCCCCGGTTGTGTGCATGTGTATACAACATCTTCTTGATAACAGATTCAGTGATGCCTGAGGTCATCAGGGGATTGTTGTTCCAAAACTCCCACTTAAAAACAAAACCAAAAAAACCTGCAGGTCTAACCAAAGTCGGTTAGAAGCATATGACAGGTCAGCTTTCTGCTTCCCAAGAGTTGGGGTGGGTAAGCAGCGGGGCATAAGCAAACATTGAAGAGTACAAAGATGGCAGAACTGTTCGGTTCCTGTTGAAACTGGCCATTGTTGCTCAGATGGAGTCTAATCCGGGGGACTATACGTCGTATTGTAACCGGAGGGGGGGCTGCTCTTTGTGTAGGTGCTGCTGTGTTGAGGGTGGATTGAGCTGTACGTGTATAAAGCCGTGAACACGATTTGATCAAAAATGTTTTGTGCCTACATATATTTGGGGAGAAGAGAAGTGGGTTGATCTGTACGCACATAAAGCCGTGAACGTGAGTCAATCAAAAATGCTTTGTGCATACCTATATAGGGGGAGAAGAGGATCCATAAGAAGAACGGTTAGATGATTTTGATCTAACTAGAGTCTCTGCAATTCCTTTCCTCTCTTGTTTATTGTCGCAAGTCTTGATGTGAAAACAAGTCCGCTAGGCTGTATGTTAACCCTCAGGAACAATGATTTTTCAACTTGTTTCCTTGTTTTGTTGACCCCCGTCTATTTCAACGTCTCTACGGTCACCAGAGCAATCCAGAGAGCCGCGATTCCTTTGTAGCCTGAACTGTGAAAGGCTCGGAGATTCCTGCATTGACTGGTACTGTAACGCTGCATGGCATTTCTGAGCTGCGGAAACAATACCGTACCATACAGTACTTCACGCAGGTCATGGATGTTGCGTTCAGTCCTGTCTTGGAGGATACTAGCTAACACCTCGCTTCACAAAAGCCTGTGAAGAACCTTGCTGCATCTGGAGGAGGTGGCTGAAGACTGAAGTTTTAAATGTTGTAGTTTCTGTGGCTTTACCTCTCTCTTCCCTCCTATATATTGATGCTTGTGAAGGGACTTGGATTTCTGAGTTTTTTTCTTTGTATCCACGGAACAGATATGATCCATCACAGTGTGACCTTTCCTTACCACTCGATTGTGTGCTGCCTTTCTGCCTTAGCCGGCTTCCACCTTGGGGTGAGAAGGTGGTAGTTATCAGTTGGGACTAGATACGGGTTGTGCTGTATGATGATGTAGTCCTCGTCTGGAGAAATCCTTCCCATATGCCAGTCAGATACACAAAATGATGACAGTACACATTTTATTTGTACTCAGTCTCTGGCCCTTCTCCCAAGGTTGTGGCATTACTACGGTGGCACATTTTTTTCTGGTAACTTTGGGAAGCACACCTATCCATTAGGAACTGGGCTGAGGTTATCCTTTTAACTGTGATTTATTTGGGCTGATTGGCAGCCCTGGGACAGGCTGCCATTAGCTTAGGCTCTCACCAAACATGGTGCTGCACCAAAAAGATTACAGTGAAAGTATAAACCAAGAAATAACAAATGAATGCAGATGAGGGAGCACAAAGAAACAGTGAAATGGCATTGGTCAGTACCATACAGGTTTAGTAGATCAATAGGCTAATTGTTGTCAAGTCTTTGTAGGCTGGGTGGTAAAGGAGAAGTGTTGGCATTGAAGGAGGATAACAGCTTGTAGATATTTATGGGAGGCTGCTCCCAAAGAGGAGTGCTGGGGTGGGAGAGAGCATCAAGGTACTTGTTTGTAGATATGACAAGTGCGTGAAGCAGCCTGGCTAGTTGCATGTAGACAACTGGGCAGGCATCGCCTGGGTCCTAAGTGAATGGACCTGTGTCTTATTGCCAGAGCCATCCGTCTTTTGCAGACTTATTAGATTGCAGCGATGGCTTTTTCCACCTCTGTAACAACTTGAAATATGGTCTTCAGTTCTGTGCAGCGAAGGCTATTTCTGTTTTACACTTACTGTTTGTGTTTTGTTTAGATGTTCTTGGTACTCCTAGTACTTGCTTATCGAAAAAAAAGGTTCATAACAAATTTAAGTGTGACGCACTTACTGGCTTCCCATATACATAGTAATAACTCATACAAATAGTTAAGCGCAGGCTTAACTTCTCTTCACATAGTGGTGCTGTGATGTTTAGTAGGAGTGCTCACATGACAAAAATGAAGCATGTACATGAGTGTTTGCAAGGCTTGTGCTCAAGGACATGAGTAGTTCAACTGGAGTTCAAACCTCCAGCAGATAGACATGCAAGACTGTTAAACCAGTTTAAAGCTGCCTGGAACTGTTCAGAAGCGTACCTGGGAAATCATGTACTATTTTGAACCGTCTTACTGTGAACTGATTCAGTCTTATCAGTAGACATCAAACGTTTCATGACATGGATTGGGTTAGTTGTCTAGGCATGCCACACTGCATCCCTCTATCCTCTCACCCTTGTCCTGGGACTGGCTGCTCTGGCATTCGGGCAGAATTCTGCTGTTCCCTTCCCCCCTGTTTCCTTCCCCACCGTTTTGTTGGCACCTCTGTATCTTTGAGCTCCCTTGCACTGCTTGTTCAATAAAAGCTATCTTTTCTAACTGGAAGCCATGTCTTCACTGCCTGTTTGACTCTGGCCCCTCATGCCTCCCCATTCCCTCATGTCTGCTGTGATGCACACTAGGCCGGGGGCTCACTCTCCCCACCTAATGCCAAAGCCACAGGACTACACAGTTGTGGAGGTTTCCAACTGGTGACGTTTTGGAATGGTTCAGTTATTACATGTCTTTATGTAAGTGCCTGTCACTTTCTATGGACATATCCCACACGGAAGAGCATTCAGGTTTTTCAAGTAATTAAATAAACGCAAGTAGGAACATAGTAAATATGTACTAAAACATTTTTGAACGTCAGACTTCATTAAACCAGCAGAGTTTCTGCTTTGTGGCAATTTGCTTAAATCAGTTTAAATATATGAGAGGGGTATTTATTTAAAAAAACAACAACCCAAAAACAAATACTTAGAGCAGATTTTTTTGACATAGTAAAATATTTGGATGCTGCTAGAGGCATTTGTATATACTGCTGAGAGCTCTTTTTCCACAGGAATCCATGGTTATATCTGCTAGCATGAGGATAGTTGAAATGCTTACCTAGGCGTCCTACCTAAAGCACTATCTCTCTCCCACCTTGTGCTGCATGTAGCTAGATCAGGGGCGGGCAATTATTTTGGCTGGAGGGCTGCTACCAAATTTTGACAGGCTGTCAAGGGTTGCACGGGTAGCCCTGCCCCTTGACAGGTGCCCCACTCCCTGTTTGCCATCTTGGGACTAGAAGTCCCAGCCCCTAACCCCTGGCCTTTGCCACCTGAAATTCCTCCCCATGCCCCCAGAAGTACTCCTTTCAGCAAGGAGGTTTGCCATCTTGGAAACAGAAGAATACCAAATTATATTCTAAAAATCAAACATCTACTATAACATTCATTAACTTGATTTCAAAAAATATATTTCTCCTGATTTTTAGATGCGTTTATGTAGTGTACCTGGAGGTGATCGTGTAATAGCTTAAAATGAAGTCTTACGGTTGTATATTGTGGGTGGGTGAGAATTGGTTTGTGGGGGGGTGTTTGTCTGTGGGAAGATGTGTGTGGGTGGGGGGTTT
>NW_017729024.1:181670986-181672581 GCF_001723915.1 Gavialis gangeticus | reverse complement strand
GGCTCTGGGTGTGTAGGTATGTGGGGTGAGGGAGCATGTGGGTGTGAGTGTGTGGATATGTGGGATGTGGGTGGGTATGGGGTTTGTGGGGGATGTGGGGGGATGGCTGGGGAGGATTGTGGCATGTGTGGAGGGGGAGGGTGGCTGGTGTGTGTGAGGGGGTGAGTTGTGCATGGTGGTTTGTGTGTATGGCAGTGCAAGAAGGGGATGTGTATGGTGTAGTGTGCATGTGGGACTTGCCCTATGAACACCCTTCCCCCCCACCACACACACCCTCCACCCCTTCCAGCGCTCCTGGCCCTGGGGTACGGCACAGGCCCTGTTTCTGCCTGCCTGCCCACTGCCACTTCCCTCTCTGGTCTGCCACTGCTGCCTTTCTCCTGCCACTTCCCTACCTTCCCTCCTGCTGCTGCTTCTCTGCCCCACCTGCTACTCCAGCACCACAGAGTTCCCGGCTGCATGACCTGGACCACAGAAGGCAGCAGGAGCCAGCCCAGCCCGGCCAGCACTGCGTGGATCCAGCCCCAAGTTGTCATGTCTAGCAGGCAGCCAGGGGCAGATAAGGCACCAGTGGTGGCAGGACCCAGCAGCCACAGCAGCAAGGCCCACGCAGCCCCACCCCAAGCTGCCAACCAGAAACCTCTGCCTAGCAGAGGCTTCTGGCTTGGTGACCCTGGGGCTGTTCCCTGCCTCCCTCTGCCTGAGACTGCAGCGTAGCTGAGAAGGGGGCAGGAGAGAACCGCTAGCGATCACCCCTGTCTTTGGGGCTGGGCTGGCTTCTACTGCATCCTGCAGTTTCAGCAATGCAGCCGGAGCAGCCAGTGGGTGGGAAGAAGTGGCAGTGGCAGCCGGAAAAGTAGGGAAATGGCGGTGGCAGCAGTGGTAGGCAGGGGGAGCAAGTGGCAGTGAGTGGGTGGATGGGAGCGCAGCGACAGCTGGGCATGGTGCGGGGCCTGCGCTGGTGCCCCAGGGTCAGGGCCAGTGGGGCCCCATGATCCTGCTGCCCCATCCTGGGTCCCCATCAGCACTGTCCAGCTGTTGCTGTGCTCCCACCCGCCCACTTGCTGCCACTTGCCTTGCCCCCATCTATTGTTGTTGCCACCACCATTTCCCTACTTTTCCGGCTGCCACTGCCACTTCTTCCCACCCGCTGACTGCTCCGGCTGTGTTGCTGGAACTGCAGGATGCAGTAGGAGCCAGCCCAGCCCCAAAGACAGGGGTGATCGCTAGTGGTTCTCTCCTGCCCCCTTCTTAGCTACATTGCAGTCTTGGGCAGAGGGAGGCGGGGACAAGCCCCAGGGTCGCCAGGCCAGAAGCCTCTGCTAGGCAGAGGTTTCTGGTTGGCAGCTTGGTGTGGGGGGCAGATCAAAGCCTGCATGGTGAGGTAGGGAGGGGGCAGTTGCAGGCACTGCCCAGGGGGTCGGGGGTGTGGGATGGAGGCACAGCTCACGGGGGTGTGGCTTCTGCCATTGCTTGTACCCCAGGAGGGCGGGAGGCGTGTACCCGCCCCCCCCAATCTGCATGGGACTGGCAGGTGGGCTGAAGCCGGGGCTGCGTGGGGATCTTCTGGGCTCTTCTCAGCCAGGGCTGGGCTC
>NW_017729024.1:181665679-181665986 GCF_001723915.1 Gavialis gangeticus | reverse complement strand
ACTTGATTTCAAAAAATATATTTCTCCTGATTTTTAGATGCGTTTATGTAGTGTACCTGGAGGTGATCGTGTAATAGCTTAAAATGAAGTCTTACGGTTGTATATTGTGGGTGGGTGAGAATTGGTTTGTGGGGGGGTGTTTGTCTGTGGGAAGATGTGTGTGGGTGGGGGGTTTATCGGGGGTAGATAGGTGGGGTGGGGGGTTGGTGTTAGAGGGTGTGGGTGTGTAGGTATGTGGGGTGAGGGAGCATGTGGGTGTGAGTGTGTGGATATGTGGGATGTGGGTGGGTATGGGGTTTGTGGGGGA
>NW_017729024.1:181663751-181665384 GCF_001723915.1 Gavialis gangeticus | reverse complement strand
CTGAGAAGGGGGCAGGAGAGAACCGCTAGCGATCACCCCTGTCTTTGGGGCTGGGCTGGCTTCTACTGCATCCTGCAGTTTCAGCAATGCAGCCGGAGCAGCCAGTGGGTGGGAAGAAGTGGCAGTGGCAGCCGGAAAAGTAGGGAAATGGCGGTGGCAGCAGTGGTAGGCAGGGGGAGCAAGTGGCAGTGAGTGGGTGGATGGGAGCGCAGCGACAGCTGGGCATGGTGCGGGGCCTGCGCTGGTGCCCCAGGGTCAGGGCCAGTGGGGCCCCATGATCCTGCTGCCCCATCCTGGGTCCCCATCAGCACTGTCCAGCTGTTGCTGTGCTCCCACCCGCCCACTTGCTGCCACTTGCCTTGCCCCCATCTATTGTTGTTGCCACCACCATTTCCCTACTTTTCCGGCTGCCACTGCCACTTCTTCCCACCCGCTGACTGCTCCGGCTGTGTTGCTGGAACTGCAGGATGCAGTAGGAGCCAGCCCAGCCCCAAAGACAGGGGTGATCGCTAGTGGTTCTCTCCTGCCCCCTTCTTAGCTACATTGCAGTCTTGGGCAGAGGGAGGCGGGGACAAGCCCCAGGGTCGCCAGGCCAGAAGCCTCTGCTAGGCAGAGGTTTCTGGTTGGCAGCTTGGTGTGGGGGGCAGATCAAAGCCTGCATGGTGAGGTAGGGAGGGGGCAGTTGCAGGCACTGCCCAGGGGGTCGGGGGTGTGGGATGGAGGCACAGCTCACGGGGGTGTGGCTTCTGCCATTGCTTGTACCCCAGGAGGGCGGGAGGCGTGTACCCGCCCCCCCCAATCTGCATGGGACTGGCAGGGGGGCTGAAGCCGGGGCTGCGTGGGGGTCTTCTGGGCTCTTCTCAGCCAGGGCTGGGCTCGGAGCGGGCACCGGCAGTGCTGGGAGGGGCTGCAGCCACCCCAGATTTCACTGCAGCTCTGCTGCCAGTGCCGCGCTGCCAGGCACAGCCTGGCTTCATGTCCCATCGCCACCCACGCGCTGGGAAGAGCCAAGGCTGCGCTGGGTGGCTGGCGGCAGCAACAGCGCTGGGAGCGGAGCTGTGGTGATATTTGGTATGGCTACAGCCCCCTTTCAGCACCTGCTCCGAGCCCACCCCCACCGTGAAGAGCACTACGCGGTGCCAGAAGAGCCTCGGAGCAGGTGCGGGGTGGATGCTGCCTCCACCCCAAATTTCGCCACAGCGCCGCTCCCAGCCATTGCCAGCTACCCACTGCCCGACGGAGTCTCGGCTCTTCCCAGTGTGTGGGTGGAGATGGAGATGGAGATGGGTGGTGTGTGGGTGGACGTGGAGCCGGGCTGTGCCTGGTGGTGGCGGTGCTAGGAGCAGAGTGGCAGCAAGTTCTGGGGTGGCTGCAGTCCCTCCCAGCAATGCCAGCGCCTGCTCCAAGCCCAGCTCCCACCAAGAAGAGCTCCGTGCATCGCCAGCTCCAGCCCACCCCGCCCTGTGCAGATCCGCGGGCACCCCCCCGCTCTCCTGGGGTGCAAGCAGCAGTGGGAGCTGCCCCTCTCACTCTGCCAGACAGTGCCTGCCCCTTCCCTCCCCTCCACCACAACAGGAGGCAGCTGTATTGGATATCAGATTGGTATTGGCTGATATGCCTCCTTAAATATCGG
>NW_017729024.1:181658820-181663740 GCF_001723915.1 Gavialis gangeticus | reverse complement strand
GATTGGTATTGGCTGATATGCCTCCTTAAATATCGGCTATCGGTATCGGCCCCCAAACTCTTTGTCGGTGCTCACCCACTATAGACGCCCAATTTGTTCCGCTTCCATGGAAGTGGAAGCTGCTCCTGTGAAGTAACAGGTGGAAAACGTTGCTACCTGTTTGTAGAAATGATACAGAGAGACTTTCGTTTGCAGTTTTGCTCCAAGTGGAGAAACCGCACTGTGGCCTTTACAAGGGTCCTTAATCTTCTGGGTCGTATGCCTTCAGGTCTATATGCCCTCGAATCATAGTAACAAATGGCTATCCAGCTGTTCCATCTTTGTTTTTTTTTTTTGTTTTTTTGTTTTTTTACAGTTGGTGCTAGTAGATTGCCATCTTGGTCCAGTTCTTTCACACTAAGGACAGGATTTATCCCTTTCTTTCCTTGTGTGCACCTCCCGTTCTCCTACCAGAATTCGACTTTTGTTTCCCAAGTGTAACAGAAAACAAAACTTGGCTCAAGACTGTTCACCATGTTGCTGCACTCTTTGTAAAGACCCGCCTGGAAGAAAGGGGTGTTATAGTTTCTTGTTTAAAAAAATCTACGGAGGAAAAGGACGCGCTGTATCACAATAGCTTTCACACATGGAAGAAAACTGTATTTTTCTGGCTGTGTTTTCCCACATGACTTTAACGTTTCCTCTGTCTTTGTGCTGTGCTTCCTCCACCCTTTGTGTTCTTGCCTTCAGGTTGGAATTAACTTGCCTGGTTTTTAATTCCCTCCTTCATTTGTACAGTTGCTGAGCAGCTCAAGAGAGAGCTGGTGTCAGCAGTGCCTTAAGAACTGTTGCACAGGATCTAGTGTAGGTGAAATTATTGTGCTGCCTCGGGAGATATGTCTAAATATAATACAATGCAAGTCAAATTCTAGTTTCCCTGGTGCTCTGTCTTTCCCTCCCTCTGTTAAGTCTCAGGAAGTGGACCTGGTTAAGCACGTGTGCGTAGGAAACGGGCAGTAGGCTGTTTTTCAAGGATTGTAGGAACCTCTGTGACTGCATTTTTTTTTTTTTTTAAATAAGCCATGAACTAGCAATTAGAAATAAAAACAAATGCCTTTCAGATGTGATGGAGAATACCAGTTAACTTAGCCTGTATCTTGGAGCCCCTGGACCGTCAGATAAGAGTGCACTTCAAAAAGTCATGGTCAAATTTTAGATGATTTACATGGCAATAAACTGAGTTAAAATGCAGTGCAAACAATGGAAACAGCTCCAATAAAAGAAGGAAACTATGAGGTAAGTTGTTGATGCATGTGGGAACAAAGGTTGAATTTTACCTTGGAGGCTTACCTGATCTCAGTAGTTCCCTTGCTCTGTAGCAACGTCTCGTGAAGTCACTTGCCTGCACGTCACAACATCACTTGGACCATCAGCAATCAAGGGAGCTGCACAGGTTTCAGTGTGCATGTGAAATGCAGTTTATAAGATTACATAAGATGAAACATTTTCCAGCTGGTCTCATAACTGCATTGAACACAAATTCTGACCATCTCTGGCTCTCTTTAGATCCTGAGGAATACGAGTTCTCACTTCCAATGACCAATAATGAAATTGCATTTTTGCATTAAATGTCTAGTTTCATTTTCTTAATTATTCGTTTGTCATCTTCCAGAGCTGAATTTCTTTGCTTCCTTGATTCCATATCCTTTCGCATATGTGCTGTCTTTCTTTTTTCCCCTCTTCTTTCTCTCCTCCCCAGGGTGGGGAGAGGAGGTAAACGACACATGGAGGGTTTTAGGAGAAGAGGTTAAGTGGTAAGGTTTTATCCCTTGCATAGTAAATGGATCTGAACTTGTTCAAGTGGGAGCATGTATGAAGTATGAGTATGGATGTGTCATGTTACTTGGATTAGTTTTTAGCCTCTGAATCAAAACCAGACCCAAACTCCTCAGCCTTTTGGCTGTGGAGCTGAACACTTGAGTATGGGCCCATTCCTCACTTTCTTTTCAAGTTGCAGATCTACCATGGATTTAGCAAGGGTTTTGTTTCTTTTTACATTACCAGGAAAGTCTTTCTCTTAATCCATTCAGGGGTGAGAGAACCTCTTGACTTATTGGAAGAGATGTGTTTGCCCTCAATATTTCAAAATTTGGGTTATCACCTGTTTACAGGTGCTTGCTTTTCATGTGACTTGGGTCTAATTCATTAACTGAAGTCACTCTATTCAAGCTAACCCAGCTCTCCAGGTCTTTAGAGAGCAGAGTCACGACCCTGAAGATCAGCAGTGATTAGATTAGCAGTTGATGATGAATTTATTGTAATGAGCTGCTGCACAGAATTACTAATTTGAGCTGAGCAATGCTTGAGATAAAAACCCACTCTTGTCCTGGTGGGCCAACAGGGTGCAGTTGCTTTAAACTGGAGGTGTGTGTCGACTTGAGTAGGTTTAGAGGCAAAAACGTTTGAGCTAACAGAGCAGTAAATGCAAGCCCTTACATGGCAGGTGAGGTACCGTGACCACCAAGTTAAATGTAAATGCCTCTTCTAAGTTGAGCTAAGTGCACAGGCTGTCTGAAGAGCAGAGTTCAGTGCACTGAAGACAAAAGTAGGCAGCAAAAAATCACCAAACCCAGTCAGGATCTTGTTAAAACTTAGTGAGATTTGTCATTATCATTTAATACGTAACTTATGGGAGCAGATGCTGAGTTGGTGGTGTCATTTGTCAGAGCTCCATGTACAGCCCTGACTGCTTGTACCGATGATCTGGCCAGTGGTGCTTGGAGGTGGATGGGAATGAGATGTTGGACAATAGAAAACAATGAGCCTGCATGCACTGAATGCCTAAACTTCCTGCAAATCTGCTCTCAAAACTGGTTGCTTAGCTTCCTGTCCTAAAAGCATCAGCGCTACTGTACACATTTGTCAGCTCTTCTTTTTCTTAAGCTGCATGTTTACCTGTAATATTCATCAAGTGGGAAGTTGAAATGCCATTCTACCCAGGGAAAGCTGTTCTCAAAAGAACCTAGTTTATTTTTATTTCATTTGTTGTTATACAGACTCTTGGGTTAAGGGGAAACATTTACTAGCTAGGAATCGCAAAAAATATGGTTAAAATGTTCCAGGCACACAGGTGGAACAATTCTGTGCAGTGTTGTATGATTTGTGTAATGGCATACATGCATCTCTCAGTTTAAACACCTGAGAGAACCTCTACTTGCGTGATTTCCAATCCCACTTTGCTGCTTTAACCAGAAAAACAGAATAGCATTTGCTGTCATAGTACCTTCCATTGCTTCAGTCTGTTGGTCGACATAATCCATATGTCAGACAGAGTTCAGGTCACATCAAGGGAGGGAGCAAAGGCATGTGATAATTGTAAGCTTTTACAAGATACTACCTGGAGAGCAGAGAGTAAGGCAGAAGTCATTTGACCTCAAGTGCCGTTTGTTTAACCAGAAGTATAGACCAGAAACAGGAAAAAATGTAGGTGTTTGCATGCACACGTACACTTGCACATGTGAAGCATGCACATCTGCACATGGGACAGTTATTCTCAGGCCTTGTCTATGCACAGATTCCTCTGGTTTAACTAAAATCTGTTTTCAAATTGCTGAGTAAGTAAACTGATGGAAAGGTGTTCCACTGGCTTAACTAACTCCTATATTAAACCAAACCAGTTTCTGTGGAGAAGCAAGCTTTTAGTTAACATGAACTCTTGCCCTCCTTGAATTTTTGTCTGTATGGGCCGATTTTTCTATCCTTTCTTAAAGCAGAAATGGAAACTTTTGATAATGCTTCTGCTCCCAATTTTGTAACGGTGGTCAAAATACATGTTAGGAGGTGACCATTGCATTACCTTGGGACTACCATTATCTGACAAGTTGGTTTTTTGTCAGGCTGGATTAAGAGAACTGCAGCAAAATAATGATTAGAACTTGGCTGATTTTGGTGTATTTTTTTTTTTTGGTTGTGTTTAAAAAGAGCAATGGGAAAGGTGTACATTTCTCCCCTTCCTCCCAAAAGAACAACACAACTTTTTAAATTTGAAGCAGTCCCTCCTGAAAATAAATCACTTTTCAGTAGAGATCGGGTACTTGGCCAGTGGGAAGCCTTTTGGAAAGTTTTGGCAAATGCAAAATACAGAGGCGATGAGACGAATGATGGTAGCTTCAGTCAGACTTCCCAGAAATAGCTAATGCTTTCATTCTTAGTCTCCATCTTTTCCTGTCACTGGAAATATTTTTAACATGCTACTTTAAAGGCTAGTTTATTATTGTAGCTTCACAAATTTTCCCTCTCTATATAGAGAGTTTTGGGTAATGAAGTAGAGAATTGACATCTTGCATCAAGCTTTTCTTCTGAAGAGTAGTAGTACTGGATGTTTGCATTTAATAAGCAAATGACACTTCCGTGCATGTGAAGGATGCAAATGATTACACATGTTTATTTTCTTGCTGTGACATAATAACAAAATTACTAGGTTGGAATTGTCTCAGTAGTACAGTAATTTTGGATTTTTTTCAAAGTCTTGCATTTTAATTTGCTTTTAATGAGTAATTGGTCTGTTGGTGTCAGTAGCACTAGGAAGTAAAATGCTATCTTAATGTATATTGCAACCCAAATAGCTGTGTGTTTTGTTGCATTACAGTGTGGCTTTTTATTGTTGGACCAACCATTATCTTTTACTCCAGTGTCTTGTCTAGGCTCTTGCCTGGGGGCTAGGGTCTGCTCTGGTTGTCTCTTGGTTGGTTTTCCTGTTGCTCTTAAGCTCCTTTTTCAAGCAAATCTTCTCTATCTTTTCCCTTCCTGTTGCTTAGTCTGAAATTATTTCAAGAATCATTTCATAGACTGGCCATTGGAGGGCACTGCATAATGAGAAAAATAATGGGAACATTATTTTCATCTCTGCACAGCTGCTGCTACCCTGGAAAGTAAATGTGG
>NW_017729024.1:181655528-181658809 GCF_001723915.1 Gavialis gangeticus | reverse complement strand
TCTCTGCACAGCTGCTGCTACCCTGGAAAGTAAATGTGGGCGTTGAACCCCAAATATGGCATCTTCTGTAACTGCACACTGTATGTCTGTTGAAGGCATCCAACAATATTGTGGGCCTGGCTCTTTAGGGATGTGTCTGTTTGATGGTTAACATGGGTGTTGTGCATAGTTGCTGATGCAAGGAGAAAGAGTGGATTTACTTCATCTACCTGGAACTTTGGAAGCTGCTTGGCTTAGACCTGAAGCTACATTTAAACCTGCTGATTGATTTACCATCCTCTTCTAATGTAGTTTAGTAAATTCAGGTGATACAGGATCCTGCAAGGTACAGACATAAATACTAGCCATCACTGTAAGAGGTGTACTTTTTTTTGTTTTTGGTAAATAGACTTAAAATCTCCATTTCCCCCTTCTCCTTTTCCTCCTCCCGCTTGATCACAGTGTGTTTTGGATTACTGTTATATTACATTATAACAGTTGAGGTTTGTTATTAAACCATAGGTGCAAAAACGGTGTGTATTTCTTTAACTCTTTAGCAGAAGCTATATCTGTTCACTACCCCCGGGTTTCATTTTGGCAATTTACAGAGCAAATCCTACTTATTTTTGTAAGTTCCGTTATCACTTTTTCTTTTGCTTTCACGCTTGCTTCCTCTTTAAATGTTTGTTTTTAATTGCTTGGAATATGAGGATTTTACTGTAGAATTTAAAACAAATGCACAAAGCAACCTTTTTTTATTTTAAAAGGAACAAACCTCATTTTGTCAACATTCTGTTATTTGCAAAGGACCTTTTTAAGAATGTGGATGGCAGGTTAAAAGACTTCTGGGGCTCGCACACCAGGAGAGAGGAATGCAGTTTTACTACTGGCAAGCTCCAGTCAATTTAGCAGTTGAGCAGCTGCCATTTCATTATTAAACCCTGCAGTAGGGGTTTACCTTCGGCTAGAATTAAGAAAGCTGTAGCTTTCAAAAATACTTCACCACCATCATGCTGCTTTTGATATCCTAGGTTTCTCAATTTAATAACTGCTACGTTTTGAATTTTAAAATGTTCACTCTCTCCGGCAAAAGTAAGAAAGGTGTACAAATAGATTGCAATATGCAAAGTAGCAGTCAACCAGCAAATTCTGCTTTTTTTTTTAAAGTATACAGTGAAGGCTGATTGTGCTTGAATCCTACTTGGTGTGGTTGAAGGTTTTTAAACCCAGATTGAGATATAGAAATTCTCTCTGTGGCCTGGATTCAATTCTGAACGGTCAACAAAAGCAGCATGTGTAATTGCAGCTGTGTGTGTTGTTTTCTCCCTCTTATTTCTGCCTTAAATCTGGCAGAGTGTGATTGCATATTGGAATGAGATCAGTATTCTTGTAGTCTTCAAAAACCGTACTGGGTTGTGAGAATGGAGGCAGGAGTGTGGAGGCACAGCACGTATGTAACTGCACATCAAAACAAAGGTGTTGCATCTAAATTTATACTTGCCAGTTTGGATTGGTGCACCTCCTGACCTATGACTTTCATTGTGAAAGCAAATTGTTGTTTTACTGGTGTCATTCACACCATTACACTTTTTTTTTTATTATTTAATACAGAACACAAGCACAAAAAACTTGTGTACGATCATGTTGTGTTTTTCTTTCTTTTCTTTAACCTGGCAACTTCACTTTTCAAATAGCTCTGGCTTTAGGCTGAAAATAAACTAGGATATGTATCCTGTGCTTTAATTGTTTTAAAAAACAAATGAGGTTGGTGTCAATTCTAGTATTCTTTTCAAAATTGTGGATGATCACTCATCATATCCCTTGAGCTTTTAAGAGGGAGGGGAAAGAAATGAATCTTTAAAGCTGCAAGACAACTGATTGCATTTGGTGCTTGATCCCTTTGGAGAGCTCAGTGCCTGGCCCTTTCTAGGCTCCTTGTGATGGTTGTCTTGGGGCTGGGAGTGAAATAAGGAATCACTTATTTCTTTGGAATAAAATGGGTGGGAATGTAATCCTGGAAAGATGGGAAGTGGAAGGTATTTGGAGAGCCATTTGAGGGAAGATTTCCTGCCTCCTTTTCTCTGTCATGCAAGTAGGGTATCAGGGGGTATCAGATCCAGAACCTTTTAGAGGGAGACAGCATATTTATCAAAACTTTGGGTTTCATTTCAGAGTTGTTGCAATACAGTGAGAACAGCCTAGCTTCTTTTAAAATGTTAAAGAAGTTTCATTCTGAAGAAATGGAAGGATTTCTGGCTATCCATTACTACCAGTATTTATTTTGACCATCAACCCTGACCTACCTCGTATTTGCAGTGCGTGAAAATAAAGTTCTACCCCTTTTCTTTTGCTAAACTGAAATGGAGCTTGCTTGCTTGTTTCCTCCTAAAACATGACACTCCCATCTTTGTTACTGCAGCCGATTTCAACATGTACTCTCCCGTCCCCATCCCTGGGACAGCTCTAATTTAGGCAGGCTTTTGGCCAAAATAATGTGGCTGATATTCGCTTCAATTTCCTTATCAAATCCTGCTTAGCTCACTTGTTTCTCTTCTAGAGCTGAGCAAAAAAGGAGCTGAACGGAGGTGATCTCTCTGGTCCAGGTTGGGTCCCTGACAGAAGTGACCATTTAAGTTGGAGGTGGAAGGTGTCAACTTGCTCAGTTGTAAACCAGAGGAATGCTTTTCTTCCTCCCCTTCCTCCTGGTTCACACGCATTCCTGCTGCATGTGTCACAGATTCCTAGAGTTAAGGGCAAAAGAGACAATCCATCCCAATAGTCTGTATATCTTTAATAACTAGGTTTTACCCAGACATATTGTTTAGTTTAAAACTTAAATTTCGAGCATTTCAGTCCTCAGGAAATTAAATTGTTGAGTGCCACAAGCTGAAAATAGGAAAGTCTAAAGTTCCACCACTGCTCTGCAATGACAGGGTGAGAGATGTGAAGGTAAGTAGAAGGCAGGGTAGATTAGCAGTATATAGACCAGGGGTGGGCAAAATATGGCCCAGGGGCCAGATCCAGCCCACCAATGGGTTTTGTCCGGTTTGCAGCAGGTCCCTCAGCTCCACCTAGCCCAAGCGTGGAGGCAGCTTGGGCCACGGTACGTGCAAGCTGGTCCCACCACGCCGGGCACGCGGCGGAGTTGGGGCAGTGTGGCAGCTGGACTTCACTTCCTGGCAGCTTTGCTGGCAGCAGCTTCTTCTGGCTGTTGCAGCTGCCAGACCTGGTCCTGCACCCACTGCTAGGTGTGGGGCCCATGCAGGCAGGGCACTTGGCAGGGTGGCTGGGATGAGGCAGCG
>NW_017729024.1:181641583-181650528 GCF_001723915.1 Gavialis gangeticus | reverse complement strand
GTGGAGGCAGCTTGGGCCACGGTACGTGCAAGCTGGTCCCACCACGCCGGGCACGCGGCGGAGTTGGGGCAGTGTGGCAGCTGGACTTCACTTCCTGGCAGCTTTGCTGGCAGCAGCTTCTTCTGGCTGTTGCAGCTGCCAGACCTGGTCCTGCACCCACTGCTAGGTGTGGGGCCCATGCAGGCAGGGCACTTGGCAGGGTGGCTGGGATGAGGCCGCGGGTGCGCTTGGAGCAGTGTCTGGAGCAAAATGGGTGGGCAGGGCTGATTTGTGGTCAGGGTCATACTGATCAATAGATTTGAGGGTAGGGAAAATTTCTCATAGGTCAGGTCGACAGGAATGCTGTGGTTAGGAGGGGGAGGGGTGCTTTCTTGTGCTTGCAGCATGGCTTGTCTTCACATCTAAGGAAGTGAGTTTCAGCCCATGCAAGCTGTGCTATATGTTACCCACGGGGGCCTGGGTCCGCACTCCCACCCCCCTTGCAAGAGCCCACCAAACTTCCCTGCGTGGGGACGGGTGCGCGGGGAGCGGTGTTGGGAAGCGGGGTGTGCGGGTGCGGTTTGGATCACAGGGTAGCGTTGTGGGGCAGTGACAGCGCAGGGTTGGGGCCAGGGCAGAACCGCAATCCACTGCCTGCACACCCACGGGCAGGGAGCGGATCACGGCTCTGCCCCAGGCCCTGGCCCCCAGCCCCACACTGTCCCCAAAATCCCAGTCCTGGCCGTTTTCCATGGAGATGCTGGGATCACTGAGCGGTGACAGCGTGGGGCTGGGGCAGAGCCGCGACTGTTTCTGCTGGCAGAACCAGTGCCTGTCGCAGAGGGGTAGTGGACCATGCCTCTGCCCCAGTCCTGCGGCTCTGCGATGGTCCCCAGCCCTGCATTGTCGCTGCCTGGCAATCCTGGGGTCTCTGTGGGTAGGGTGCATGCATGGGATAGGGTTGTGGGCAGGCAGGGAGCTGTGTCTGGGGCCATGTCTGGGATCTTGGGGTGTGGACCGTGTGGGGCCGTGGCCCTGGTAGGACCTGTGATCTCCCTGCATGCCCTTGCCCATGTGGAACCCATGCCTATGGCAGGGCTGCGTGGGCAGCGGGTTGCAGCATCTGAGGTTCTCACAGCACAGCCTGCCCCTTCCGGTGTCTCGCCGCTAACTGTGCCGAATTTGTGATGCTTATGAGGAGCCCTCCCTTGGTGAAATCCAGGAACAGTACGGGAGCAGATCTGCCTTTGTTGTCTGGACATGTATTTCTGTCGCTACAAGACAACAAGCTTGTTGACAAGGGTTCCACGAAACCCTGCTGATTGCAATGAATTATAATCTATCCTAGCTAATTATTTGATTAACCAATTCCATTATATTATCCAGGATTCAAGTTGAGGTAAGTGGGTGTGTAGTTTCCTGGATCATCCCTTTATTGCTTTAAAACAGGGGTGTCAAAGTAAGCCGGGCCCCTGGGCTGAATCCAGACTGTGGGGCTTCTCGTGGGGAGGGCTTAACGCAGGCATCATCTGCCAGCACGCATCTCCAGTGGGGCTTTGCCCCCGCGCTCCTGACCTCGAATTCCTGCCTCCTCTAGGAGCCCTTTGGGCCAGGTGAAATGGCTCCACGCGCTATAACTTTGGCACCCCTGCTCCTCAAAATACCGGAGCTGAAGTTTTAAGGAAAAAAAAAAGTTTAACAGATGCTTTTAAAGTGCCTAACCACAAAGATGAGTTGTAGATGACCTGGTAGGTTTTGTTACTGAGGGATAGAGGACATTTGATGGTGGAGGAAATTTAATTATTTATTACATTGTGGAAATACCTCAGGGAATTATGATATTTAAAAATGGTCTGATTGCTGTAACTTCAGACTAATACGTACTTGATTTCATGTGTTACTTAGGTTGTGTGGGTGGGATGGGAGAAGGAGGGACCTGGTTCTTGCATGCTGCAGAGTTTGAACCCTAATTGATTAGGAAAATTTCAGGTCCCTACGTACCTGACGGTATCATGCAGTCAGTATTCTCAAACTGCACAATTCAAATAGCAAGTACTTTCTCAGGAGACTTTACAGTACTTAACCTTTTCTGTGTGCCCACTGATTTAATTTAACCATCACCATGGAAAAGGGAACTGTTGGGAGCTCTGGCTGAAATCCTGGCCCTAGTGAGGTCAGCTGAAGCTTTACCGGAGTACAAACCTACTACAGCTATCTAAGAGCAGTATGTGGTGCAGCCCATTGGCAAAAAGGGTTTCTGAATTCTTCTATGCCCAGGTGGGCAAAACTTAGCTGGTGTTGATTAGCCTTTTTGCTCTTTGGTGTGGGAGACTAAGAAATGTGAGCTTTTCCATGTAGACAGGGTTCTTTGGGTAAATGTGATATCTGTAATGAGGCCAACTAAACAGTTGGAAAAATTGTTCTTTGTAAGCTTTTGGGTACAAACGCCCTTCTTCAGGCACAGGGAGACCTGAAGGAAGGGTGTTTGTGCCCAAAAGCTTGAAAAGAACAATTTTTTCCAACTGTTCAGTTGGTGTAATACAAGATATCACATTTACCCAAGTAACCCTGTCTGCCTATGTCCGTAGACCAACATGGCCACAACCAACAACCCTGAAGCTTTTTCCACGTATGCATTTTATACGTGGTGTTACTAGTGAGGAAACTTGCATAGATTAAGTTTTAATTACTATATTCAACAATCTGATTAGAGCAGTCTTTATCTATTGGATCAGTAAGCCACCCTTCCAAAAAAAGGCTTAGGGCGGATAGCTTTCCTCTGTGAGCTAGACAGTAGCAGCATAAAAATCTTATTTGAGCCAGCAGTTGTTGCTTTGGAGCCTACAAACTGACCTTTGAGATGACGACTTTTAGAATAAGAACTTTTACCAGACAAGTTCCAGAGCAGATTTCTTCCACTGTTACTGTGCCAACCCATGGATGTAGTTAATATGTTAATTGTTAATTAGGGTATAGGCAGCCTGTTGTCTTTATAGCCATTCAGATGTTATAACTGTCAAAACCTTCAGCCTGTTGGATTGTCAGTCCTTTGTTTCCAGAGATTTGTGGGCTATAAAAGCCTATTTGGGAGAATAGGGAGCATCAAGAAAGCTGTTCTGTTGCCTTTCATTTTGATTCCAGGGACTTTACTTTTCAAATTTTAAGCAAGGGAGTTGCCTTAATTTGTGCTTGAGGGTATATGAATGTGTCATTGGTGGTTTTAAACAACAACACTTGAAACGAGCCTTATTTGGGACAGCAGTTCCCCTGCTCAGCCCCAGGCTGTTTAATGAACTTTGCCACTCTGGAATATTGAATGTTGTCTTAATGCTTCTTATTCAAAGATAATTGAGCAATCCTTTATAGTGTATTCATACCTGATGTTACTGTTAGAAAGCTGTAACGCTAAAAAAGCAGAAAAGCAGCACACCCCGTTTTCTGCACAGCCACAAATACACCAAGAACAATGATGGGCAGCCTAAACACCCTAAAGTAATTTTATGGCAGCTTCTGCAAGTGCTTTCCATGAGCAACTGTTGCATGACTTGCTGCCTCTATCTCTAATTAGGAGAAGCTTTCACTAGTTATGGCAAAGTGATTACCCACAGTCACAAAAAGCATAATCATTATCAGTATTGGTAGGAGCAGAATTGCTCTTCACCCACTTTAAGAAATCTGGACTTTTCAAGCGTTCTGGACACTTTTTCTTTCCATCTAAGGTTTAATGTTCATGAACCTGCTGTGATGAGCTGCCCTGTTTGCCTGAGGACTTGTATTCCCATTGACTTACGCCTTTTTTTTATCAGTATGCCTTTTTGCTGGTCTAAGCTTAGGGGTAAGTGTTCCATCAATGCATTTTTGTAAGGTATGGGAAGCCCAACTATTTAAAATGTCCAAGAATTTCTGGCAGGTTGGCCATTGTGATCATAAAGCTTCAAGAGATGTGCCAACCTGGAATACACACCGTAACAGCAGCGGTATAGACTTTTCTGCTGCTGTCCAGGACTGGAGGTGACATTTCATTTACAGGTTGAGGGCTATGACCTTGTTGTGACCTGGTCTGATGTTTCATTGCTAGGGCTCATTTCTACATCCTATCCCACTTCTGTAACATTCAGTGTCCTTTCTCATCCTTACCTAATCATTCTTGTCCCAAGTCTTGAATAACTGGGGATGTACTGTCATGGTCCAGACTAAATACAGCACACAGTCTACTCAAGCAGTGGTAGGAGGCACAGCCATTACAGCATGAACCACTTTGACCCTTCTACTTGTAATTGCCTTTGAGAAGTTTCAGATGAACCCTTCCTTGCTGACTGGGCCAGCGAAGGTCAGCTCTGCCCCTATGACTTCCATTCAGATAAAAGGACTATGAAATGATCTATGTAACGGACCCCGGTCCACTTCTAAAGCAAATGTATCCAGAGGGTTGTGCAACTGCAGTGACATGGTACTGTGTTATTATTGACATGGGGCAAAAATGCACCCAACTTGTACATGAAGCAGTATGCCATAGTATATAGCGCAGAAGATGAGGAATTTGTGCTAGAGTGTAATGACCTTTTTTGAAATAAAAATAACTATGTGGGAAGTGCTTGATGCGGACTGTGCTGCTTTGCAGGAATTAAGTTTTCAAAAATATTGTTACATTTTTTTTTTTTTCCTTTTCACAAGTCATATGTTTAGTAGTGTTAGTTTTGTCTTATGGCCTTTTCTCCACTAATTTAGTTTCTCGTGAACTGCTTTTAATGTTTCAAACTTCCAATCAGATTCGGAGAGTCTTCTGTTTCCTTCCTGATCCTTATTAGCTCCTTATCGGTGATGGGTTATTGTCTAATGGTCTGTAACCCACCTGGATGTAAACAGATGTCATACCAGGGGAAAGGAGGAAGTCCCTGTCATCCAGTGGGCTACAGAGCACTTCTAGCTTGTCACTGTTGCAATATTGTCTCCTTTTAAGGTTTCAGTATTAGCCAAAAAGAAAGCCTCTGGTTGTTAGCTACTGTACTTTGACTTAATAGGGCCTGATTGTGGCATTGCTTATACTGATGTGTGTAATTTCATTGACTTCTGTGGAATAACTGCTCCAACTATCATTTTGAGCACAAGTATGAGCAGAACTGGGCTGCTGGAGAAGTATGAAAAATATCAAACTTGGTCTGTGGCCTATTGATATTAATGTTTGTGTGGGGAGGTAGACTTGTGGGGATGTGTGTTGGAATGACTTGTATAATGCATTTGTGCCTTTGCATATAATGAGCCCTAAACCCAACTGGACCACTTGTTTCTGCCACACATACTGTCTATTGTAATTAATATAAAATCACTCATTGGGGATCCACAAAGTGAAAAGTATGCTTAAAGATTTAGTTGGCTAATTGCCCTAAGCAGCATCCTTTCAAAACTCAGGGTTAGGTGGCAGATCTGGCTGGAGGTTTTCTTTGAAAAAATATTTTTGCTTGTTTGTCCAAAACAAAATGATTTGGAGCAGGGGCTTGACCCTTGGATTCCTGCTGCTTGTGTGAGCTAGTGGCTGTTCAGGGGGTGGGCTTCTCCGTCTCTTCTGGAGCTATTCCACTCTGCTTTTGGGAACAAAGGGATTTCATGATGCATAGGAATGTAGGAGTGGTAGCAAGCTCCTGTGTCATGAGGTCCAGTCCCTTGCTATTTCAGGCAGCCACTTCATATCATGCCTTATTCTGAACCTCTAAATATCAAGCACAACATTTTTAGTATTTATATTTTGGCATTTATATTCTCAGTGTGAATTCATCCTCATAGTACCTTTAAAGTATTCACATTCATGAAATAAAAATGATACACTGTAAACCTGGTTTAACTATTCAGACCTTTTCAGGAAAGTGACAAGCAAGTGAGAACTGGAGCCTTATAATAGCTTTTTATGATTGGACAGAACCACTTTGATGCATCGCATAACACACACTAGGGAACTTTCTCAGCATTTTTTATATCAGGCCCCAAAACTTGTGTTGGAACCAGTGCATATCCGTTGGAAAGACATCTAATCATGACTTTAAAAGATAGATTCTCCGTCATATTCTTAGGTACATTGTTCCAGTGTGCAACTCCCATCAGCAAAAAATCTCCCCTATTTCTAGTTTGAATTTGTTGCCAGTGGATCTTATTATACCACTAGCAAAGTGCCTGTGAAGAATGACTTCTTCACGGTGGGCGGTGGGGAAGGAGTACCACCATCTGCTGCCGCTGCTCCGCATTCAGCTGCACACAACTTCCCCCCCCGCCACGCGCACACTGTGTCCAGCCCCATGTGTCCCCCCACACAGCTGCCCACACCCACCCAACCACATGCCACCCACCCACCCAACCACATGCACCTACCCATGCAGCCACATGCCACACACTCACCCCCATGCCTGCTCCCCGCATGGCACCCTGTGGCTGTGCCCTGGCTTCCTCCCAGCCCACAGCTGGCATTCGCTCCCTGTTGGGGGCTGGGGTGCAGCTGCAGGGTGCTGCATGGGGGGCGCACCCTGCCCCATGGCCATGTGCTTCAGCTGGTGGGCACTGCCTGTGTGCCTCCTGTGCTAGCTTCTCACGTGCCCTGAGTGCCATGCCCCTGTGTGCCCCATGCCTGCAGCCGGTGGGTGATCCGCACATGGGGGGGGCGGGGGCTGGCGCACAGCCCAGCATGCCCTGTGAGGAGCGGGTGTGGGGGTGCGCCCTGCCCTGCCCCGCACCCACGTGCTGCAGCCAGTGGCTGTTGCCCGCATGCCCCACACCTCATCCTTGCGTGGCACTCTGCGGCTGGGTGCCATACCCTTCCCCGTCTCCCCCTGCCCTACCCATGGTGGAGCACACCTTGGTCCCCACTGCCTTCGCCTCGCCTCACCTGTGTGCTTGTCTGTCAATAAGGCTCCGGGCAGCGCATGCGCAGTTGGCCTGGAGTGTGACGGATAGAGAGACGCACGCACAACTGGAAGTGCCAAGTCTTTTATTATATTAGAATTATAGGCTACATTCAGGAGCCCTCTATTTTTAGACAACTTCTCCCTCCATAAATCTTTTTTAAAAATGCCTTAAGTCTCTCAGACAAATGCAGTAGATCTCACTTACTGTATCTTCTCCAGACTTTCAATGTTTCTTGGTTTACAAGGGTGGAAATTGGAAACAGGACATAGCTTAATAGTGGTCTGCTAGCCACGCCATCACCCTGGAAAGTCATGGTTGGTTGGCTTATCATTTGTGATCTGTGAATCTTGTAACTTTAAGGATGTAGTTGCACAGCTGGATAAACAGAGCTGCATTCCAAGACAGAATTAAAAAATGTTGGTGGTAGAGACAGGACTGTGATACCTTTATCACACCATCTCCATTTGTTACTGGCTTGGCAAATATGCTTCACGGTTAGGACAATGGCCACACTCCAGCCATTTTTAATTGTTTTAGACCTTCTGCGATGTGCTATACCCTGATCTTATTTTAGTGTCTATTACTTCATTTTTCCAAACAGCTGTACATCGCTCCATCCCCCATCATACACTGATGCTGCTAGCAGTTCCAACAAGTGGGAGTTAAGTCCCAAGCCCCTTTTTCCAAATCCCCATTAGTAATTGGTTGACTTTGATCAGTATATGCAACTTGACATTTTTGGTTAGGTCACCACAATTCATATAGACCAGCTCTGGGTTTTTCTCCTCTCTTTCATCCTAAAACTGCCATCATGTTACCATTTAGTAAGGATCAAGCACTTAGATTCTTCAGTCTGCCTGATGGTGGGGAACATGTGTCAGAACTGGGTGAAAAGCAGAGCCACATGCTCATCTGCTGAAAATGTCCTCAGGACATGTGCAATTGCATGCAAACCCCCAATTTTCCTCATATAATCTATGATGGATTGTAAACAGCATAGGTACTACCATTCTTTTTATCAGATGAGGAGTGGAGAAGTTTCTCAGCATTGAAACTGCACTATGTATTTGGAAACATGAAAGCCAAAGCTCCCACATTCATGCCGGCCCAGGTGCGTTGAGTTTGCCTATTAACGGACGTATTTAATATATGCTGTTACTGAACTATTATATGTACGGTGGAAACCTGAACAGCAGCATTTCTTGATCATTAGTTCATTTCACTCTTACTCTTTCTGCACAGCTCAAGCAGGTAAAACATTACCCTAAATATAATGAACTTTCTGTAAAGCTGTCCTGCAAAGGGACTTGTTTGAATCCTTGACTTATAACTGTTTGGCCAACCATGAGTTTCTTGGAAAGATAGAGGAACTGATGGGCCTCTGACCTCACAAGAGTTGGGAAACTGATTTAACTTACAATGAGTAGGAGTTTTAGACCAATTAATCTAAGCTGAATTTATTTTGTTTACTGTTTTTAACACCGGTTGCTTGCAAACTCCTGATAAAAAGGAGAAAGTAATTTCACCTTCCCAGGGTTGAGCTCTTCCCATTCCAGGGATCGTCCCCCCACTATAGGGAACATGAGCCTGGGAGGAGCAGTGTGGTTCCAAGTACAGCTGTGCTGAAGTGTCCTGGAAAGAGTTGGCAAGGATCCACTTTCTGCTCCTTAATTCTGATTCACAATGAATTTAGGAGGGCATTGATGGGATCTTCATGGTCGTGGTGCCAGGGAACTCCACCTCTGTCCCCTTTCCTGCTTTCTGAATTAATACACTCTTCAGTTCCTTCTGGGGCAGTGTCACGATTCTTGTGCACCTAACGTTGGCTCAGGTGTGGTACCTTTTTTGTGTCAATGATGCTTATCCAGCAGGTTTGACCACTGTGTGGCCCATGCGGTTCTTCAATTTGAGATACTGGGATGAGTTGTATACAGTGAATTAGACAGTTTTCTCTAAAATGACAGCATTCCTGTTTTTACTGTGTTGGGGCGGGGGACAATGACAAAGAAATGGGTTTTTAAAACAGACATGCTTATAGACTGGCTGTTACCTTGGTCATAGACATGTCCTTGTCC
>NW_017729024.1:181622851-181636583 GCF_001723915.1 Gavialis gangeticus | reverse complement strand
ACAGCATTCCTGTTTTTACTGTGTTGGGGCGGGGGACAATGACAAAGAAATGGGTTTTTAAAACAGACATGCTTATAGACTGGCTGTTACCTTGGTCATAGACATGTCCTGGTCCTCCTCTTATCAAAGCTGAGGCAGGCCTGACTTCTAATACACTCGCTGCTGTCTTTTTGGGTTTCTCAAGCATCTGTTTTCCTCTTTTTGAGGGAAAAACTTCTCTTTAAAATCCAGGTGTATTTGTAATATTTCTGGGCCTCTTTGTCTTGGCATTTGTCTACCAGCAGCCCTTCAAGGGTTGGCTGCGAAAGGGCCATTCTTCCTTTTCTTGATTGGTTTTCCCCAGTTAAATTAAACCAGCATATTTATACAATGAATATTTCAGTAGGCAGACCAACAGATAATTGTACCTTATTATGGTACAGTTCCATCAGTTCTTTGGGACCTTCTACCCAGTGAACAAGATGCTGTAACAGTGTTGCTCAACTTCTTTCCCTGGTGCCCTGTTCATCTGCAGGCTGGTCCTGATGGGGAGGGGAGAGAAGGTGGCCCTGCAGGGGAAACTAGATTGACTCAGTTCTGCAAGGAAAAGAAATATGGCTAGGCTTTGTGGGGGGAACTGGGGCATGGCCTGGCCCCAGAAGGGGGAAAGGGGGTATGGCCTGCCTCTAATCCAGTCCCACAAAGGAGGGGGAAGGGGACATGACCTGGCCTCGTGAGAGGGAAAGGTGGGGTTGGGAGGTATGGCATGGCTCTGCCAGGCCATGCAGGGCTTGGAGTTTGGGAATTTGGCAGGGCAGAGGGTGGCCATGTTAATGGCCACTGCTTCCCCACCGCCAAATTTCCAGACCTGTTGGGAGCCCTGTGGGCAGGATAGGGTGGCTCTGCCGGCTGCGTTTGGCCTGCAAGCTGGAGACTGAGCACCCCTGCCATAGTGGAAAGTTGCTCCTCCTTGCCTCCTTTCTTTTGGAGACTGGGGGTTGTGATGCAGAAAGTGTTGGCAGACCTGATGTGGAAGAGAGCTGTGGATTTCTTCTTTTTCATGTTTGCTAGATATTGTGTGAGTAGTAGAGAATTTGGCTCCATATTCCTAAGTTCTTTTTTTTTTTTTCTTCCTTTTTTTAAAGGGATTTTTTGCCAGGTCATCTATGTAGAAAAGAAACAAATCTGAGTACAAATAGCAAGAAAATTCCTCTTCTTTTAAAACACATTGTTTTGCTTTTCCAAGAAGGCTCAGTTCTCTTGTAGTGCTATGTGTCCCACCCAAACATTTGTCAAATACAAACATGCATTACAGTACATTAGCCTGTGGATCACCACTGGTAAGCAATACTGGAATTGGGACCTATAATGCTAGATGCTGCAGAGATGCTGGAAAACTTGATCTGTCTCTCAAACCTGCAAGGGCATCTGTGTAGGTGACAAGGCCAGTAAATTAAAAAAAAAAACAACCTCTGAAGTGGAGAAACTTAAGTTGGGAAATGCCTTCTTTTTTACTGAGGGACAAGGCTCTCTGGCTGCCCTGCAGCTCCCATGAGGTACTGTGGTTCCACTTTTACAACTGAAATGTGTGTATGGAAGTTGGATGAGACGATGGTGGGGCTGGGGGGTTGATGGTTTTCCCACTCCCAAATATCACAGCTTTCTCTGGGAGAGCCCATCTTCTGACCAAAGTCTTAGCTTAGCTGCTGAGAACCATGGCACATATGCAAGTGGAAGATCAGTGCGTTGGAAATGTCATTACTGGGCTCTGTGCATTAGTATAGTATTTAAGCCTATAGTATTGCAGCGGGAGAAGTCTGACTATTTGGACAAGTGTTTTTAAAAATCACATTTTCTGTTTGGTAATCTCTGGTGTTGGGGCTGGACCTCCTTCCTTAATTGCTGGCATAGATCTCTGTTCTCTATTACAGGCTTTTCCAGGACATACAGGGCAAAGACTTACCCTCTGGCCTATTGCATAGCATTGCTAATTGCTATCCAAGTCATTGAGCTGGCTTTGCAGTCAGAATTGATTCTCAACAGAGAATTATTATTGCACTTTGGCATTCTTGTTAGATCATGTAAATAGAATGAGAGAAGAACTTGGCCTCGATGCACCATATACTTGGAAAATCATTTAGCATGAAGCCTTCTGGAAACGAACAATTGACTATTCAGTTTCGTATCGCAGTTTACTGTATCTAGAATTTTGCAATGCTGCGTAGAAAGGCTTCCTTAACTCCTTAATTGTTGCTGCTTGGGTTGATTCCTAAGATTTTTCATGTGGCTCCCCCCCCCCTTCCCCCTTCTTGATTTTTAAGTTAAGTTTGAATTCAAATAAGACCTTAGGCATAGTAGGCCACACTGCTTTCATTAATTGTTTGAAAAGAAAAGTAGCAAAATCTCTGTCAGGAGGTTGCGGGGTGGGGGTCCTTACCCTTAAATGTTAAATGGCAGATTGCTCTTTTCACTGTGTGGGAAATGAGTGTTTCTTTGAAAACACAGGAATAAACACCAAACCCTGAATTTCCTTTATCTATTTTCAATATTGGACTCTAATATATGAACAATAGTTTATTAAACTCTTCCAAGTATGAGCTGAACTGCATATGTATGTGGGAATGGCCTCAGTTTTAACTACCAAGTTTGAAATGCCTCATCTCTGGAAATTCAGATTTCAATCCATGACCTTCATCTTGGTGCAGAAAAAACCTGAATTCCATACCAGGTACTGTGCGCCCTTCAGAAGAAGTGTTAAGATGGCTGTCGTCAATATAATTGCCCTTAATTTTGGATGGCTTCTCTATTCCTGTGCTTCTCAAAACAACAAAACCTTGATTTTCTTTTAAATAAGTCTTCAGTGTCAATGGCAAAACCAAGCTTCTTCCTTCAAGTTTTACTTTCTAGACCAGTAGTTTTTCTCAACCCTTTTAGCTCCAAAGCACCCCTCCATAACTTTTCCTGCATTTTGCAGCACCCCAGTTGAGAATCACTGCTGGAGTCTAAATTCAGAAAAGATATGGAGGGGTGCCTTGGGGCTGAAAAAGTTGAGAACTACTGATCTAGCTGGTGCCAAGCTTAGGGCAGTGGGAGCAGGACTTAACCCCACCCTACTCCTTTCTTTCCACTCTCTACCCCCTCCCTGCCTCTCCTGTCTACCTGAAGGGCATCTCCATCTGGAGAGGTGGTTTCTCTGGGGTCTCGCACACTGACGACCACCCCCACAGTCCCTCTTACCAGTCCTGGGAGTGTGGAAGGAGTTGGGGGGCCGGGGGGAGGTGAGCTGGGCTGCAAAACACAGCCCTACTCCCATATCTGCCCACCCACCCAGAGCAGAGTATGGTGCTGGGAGCATGGGGGCAACTGGGATAGGGGTTGATGGGGGTGGGGGAGGAAAGCAATGGTGACAGTCTCCAGAGGAGCAGCTGCAGATGCCATTGCGTAGCTGGGGTAGATGCAAGGTGCTGGTTGGAGGGAGGAGAGTGTTTATTTCCTCACGCAGGGGCCATGTAGTGTTAGACCCTTAACAGGATCTCACGGTACCAGCCTGCTACAGCCAGCACCCTGGTTGAGAATCATTGTTCTGAATGAATGGAAGTGAAAATGGGCAGGTCAGTGCTAACCGATCGGCAAGGTGCCGTTTACTTTCGGAAAGCCTACTCCAGAGAAGTGCATCCAATCTCAGGCTACGGTGTCTGATAGACATGATCAAGCAGGGGCTGTATCTTAAGTATGATGCCAATTTGAGTGAATTGTTTAAGCTTCTCCTATTTTCATTGTAGGGTTCCTATAAAGAGTAGTGGGACATGGAGGTGTGCAAATTCTGTCGTATGTACCTGGAGCTTGAAATTTGTAAAGAGACTTTTTTTTGTTGTCTGTTTTGGGGCCTAGGACTCCTCAAGAATGCCTTAAGGGCACTAGGTACAGGCATATTTGCATATTCCCATTGGATTATGCTCCTGCAAATAACTAAGACTTTCATATCTAGACTTTGATTATCTATACAAGCCACTGCTTTCTGGGCTGGTCACTTCCTTTGAAAGCATTCACAGAGAGCATTCAGGGGAAGGAATATACTTTTGACTCTTCATGGCTGGGGGAAGAAGGGACAGGGGAGAGGGGGGGAAATACAGCTAGAGAGGCCATAAACATAATTCCCCATGTAAATTTAGCATGACACTGTCAGAGAGTATTTCATTTAGGAATTTTACCAAACCCACGTTGTTCAGGGAAAAACTTTGTTAGAAAGAAGAGTAACGCTGAATATTGGCATGAGAAGTAGAAAGGTATCGGATGAAATCATCATCATCTTGCATTCAAGTAAGGCTTGAAGCAAAGCTACACATGAGAGAAAAAAACCTGTTTTACTTGCAGTTAATAAACTCGTGTTGGTTCCTTCGTGAGTTATTTAGTTAGAAAGTAGTAAGTAGCAAGAGATGTAAGGCAAGATAAGTTGTGATATTGGCCGGCAAATGTACTTTCTTGTGGTTGTGCCTTTCCAACCAACCTGATAATTTCAGGTAGTTGAGAATGGTGAGGGAGGTCCTTTGGCAGCTAGTAATGGCATTGTCGAGAGGTATGCATCACAAGCTTCAGTCTAGACAAATGGTTTTCAAAGCTTTTTTGGCCGCATACCCGTTACATGCAAAATATTGCTGCTCTTACCCCTAAAACTGATGCATCTATGTTCATTCCTTGGGAAAAGTTTCAACACTTTTATCAACACACGGCAATACCATTACTAGCCACACATTGACCAGTTGGAAACTTCACCACCATTATCGAAATTTAAACATGCGGTGTACTCCTGGGGCATGCCTACCCCACTTTGAAAACACTGGTCTAGACAAAGAGGTGCTGATTGTTTCTGCAGTTTGCACTGAATTTCTGTCACTAACAGTCTACCTTAGCTTCCTATGACTGTTTTTATATTGTGCAGTAAATACAGGCTACACAGTTTTTGCTTGAATACAGCAGTGCAGTTTGGGACTGTCCTTGCTTTCATTGATTTACAAGGCTTCTGTATTCATTTGATTCCAAAAACAAATAATTTTGAAGACTTGTGTTCTTAAGTTGTTTTGTCTCATTTACTACTTTAGTTGATCTTTGTCCCATGTTACAGTAATACTTACCATTAGTTACATTTGGACTCTGCCGGATAAACATTTATATGAAAGGCGCATAGTAAACTATATACACGTAAACACTGGAAAAGAAATTCCCTCTTCATAATAAAGGATGTATGTCCAATATAAAGCTCTGTTTTTGTCTCCTTTTAACTCTGACTTTGGAAAAGCTTGTGTGGCTTGTATTTTGCTGCATTTCCTTGGTGTGTGTGAGTGCATGCCAAAAGACTGTTTTTGCAAAGTTTGAAGCACCAGAAAAGACTGCTTAATCAAACATGCTAATTTTTGGTCCCAATTCTCCCACCATTCTTTTTTCCCCATTTTCTCTTTAGTTTCCTGAACTCTGCGACTGACTTTCAGCTCTCTCCCCTGGCAGCGCTCCAGCTAATAATACTTGTTACAGGAGGTAGTTACTTACTGTACAAGTTCCCCATCGAGTTCTTGCTGCCTCCTATCAGCATTCTCCTAATCTGGGAATGCTGTTTGTATAATGGACCCTGGTGTGTGTCAGTTTTGCCAGCCTTTTTTAATTTAGCTTTTGCTTTAGCACTTTGAGCAAATAATGAAAAGCTAACTTTGTCTCGCAGGTGAACACAGTGTGCTCCCAGCAAAAGGGTAGGCAGTAGCTCTGTACAACACCTGCTTTGCGGAGCCATCATTTGACAGTACTGTACATTCAATTTGCAGCAGTTTCACATGAAGATTAGCCTGTTCTCTAGGCCTCCTGCTGACCTTCTTGGCCGCAACACTAATTGAAGACCATTGATCTTTATGTCACATTTAATTTAAAACAAAAATGCTATCACTTACACAAGCTGCTTGGATTCAAATCTTATTCAGCCAAACCTGATTTAAAAGTTTTTGAGTGATAAAAGTTGTACCACTTTTTCTTTTCATTATATTTCTCATTCAGAAGCATATGCCCTGCAGCTTGCTGCCAGGACCTAGAAGTGGCAAGATGCTGTGTGTGACTGCTACATCTGGTTAATTTGTGGCCTTGCTGAGACTTGTCTGTGAGCAACTGAAAGCTCTCAAATTCTGCCCATCTAACCCACAGACTGGCAAAGTCTGACCCACAGGCCAGATGTGGCCAGCAGTGGACTTCATTTCCCAGCAGCCCCTGTTTGTGTGGCTGGGACCGGTTTCCGTGGAGACCCCAGCATCAGCCATGCTGTGATAGCACAAGGTTTGGGTTTCCATGGAGACCAGCCCTCCAGCACTGGCAGGGGTGCACAGCAGGGTGGGGAGCTGCTGCCTCAGCTCCTTGCAGCAGTGAAAGCGCAGGGCAGAGCCGCAGTCGGCTGCCTACATGCCCTGCAGCATGCAGGCTTTCCCTGGGCTCTGGACCACGCTGTCACCGTTGCAAGATCCCAGCCTGGCCCCAGAGCAGCTCCCCACCCTGCTGCATGCCCTGCTAGAGCTGCGGGGGCCAGTCTCCATGGAAACCCCCATCCTGCACTGTCACAGTGCTGCTGTGGTCTCCGTGGAAACTGGCCCCAGCCATACGGGCAGGGGCTGCTGGGAAATGGAGTCCTGTATCTGCCATTTTGCCTACCCCGATGTAACCCCCTGATCCTTTTCAGTGGTGCTGCTACCACCTCATGCAGTTTTGGACCTGCATTTGGTTTTACTTTATTCTGTGTAACATCCTGCATTTGTTGAATTTCAGTTTGGTGTTTGTTGCCCAGTTCTCCAATAAGTCAAGATTCTTTTGAATGTTTAATCCTATGTGCAAAAGCATTTGCAACCCCTCACACGTCTGTGTTGTCTGCAGATTTGATCAGTATAATCTGTTTCTGTATCCAAGCCATTACATCACTGAGTAAAAAAGCTGAACAGTATTGGACATGGAACAGATCCCTGTGGAACTGCACTTGAGATGTCTGACATTAATCCTGGGTTTCTCCAGTTTGCTTATGACGGGAGAAAGGCACTGGCCTACATGCCGAAGTCAGATGCATTGTATCTTGCATATTCCCTTTATACACTAAATTAGTTATCCTGTCAAGGAAGGAAATCAGATAGGGTATGGTTTGTACTTGAAGAATCCTTGTTGGTTGCTAGGGATCACTCTTTCATGCTTCAGATATTTTTCTGCAATTCTGTGGCTAATGCACGCAACTCCAAATATACAGCACGTGTCTGCAAGAAGACCTCAAAAAGGCTGAGCCTTCTTCCATCCCTTGAAACAGGCTGTTCGCATTTATGTGGACTCCATTCTCTGCAGTTTAGCTCAGTCTGTCTCTGCCTCTGTTTTTTTTTTTTAAACCTGAAGAAGAGTACCTGATGCCCAAAAGCTTATCCAGTAAATCTTTCAACTATATTATTGGTTCAGTGAAAGATGCCACAAAAAATGGTTGCTTTTTATATGCTTTGTGGACCATTGTGGCTACAACAGCACTCCAGTTCTCCAGACCTTTACAAATACCATTTTAAAATTTTTCTCTGATAACTTCCCAAGTATAAAGTTAAATTGGCTGGTACATAATTCTCTTCATTTTTCCCCTTTTAAAAGGTGGATGGTATCTTAGCCCTTCTACAACCCTTGCCCATCATCCATAGATTGCCAGTAGCTCTGAGGCTTTTTCAGTGTGTGCTGTCAGCACCATAGGGTGAAATTAGACAAGTCCTGCTGATGTTAAATTCATTCAGATTAGTCAAGAGTTCTCTGATGTGATCTTTACTTATCCTGATCATTATCTCCTCCCTTTGCTTGTTTTATATTAATTGTGCTACTTTGTCTTTGTTCAGTCCATGCATGCGTGCAGACTTCAGCAAAATAGGCGTCGAGGAGTTCTGTTTTCTTTGCATGCTTTCTTGGAGTCAGGGAAACGTGAAAAAAAAAAAATTCCCCTTAGTCTGTCATATTTGTAGAACTCCTCCTTGATGTCTTCAATCCTGTGCTTACATGATGAATTAACTGTACCTGGTAGCACCACCATCAAACCTGCCACCCTGTTTTGCAGGCACCTTCTAAATCAGAAGCAGTATAGCCAGTTCCAGACTAATTGGCAGTGTCATTTCAGTATTAGTAATTAGCTCACTCAACACACTGAGTGCCTGTGACTGCCCAGTTTCTGCACACTCAAGGCACTGTGCTCAAGGGTACCATGCTGGGCTTGGTAAGTCGGCTGTGTGGATATGACCTCGCATCTCTTGCATGCCCTGTAATTGAGTGCCCTGGGTCACTGGCTCTTCATTACACCACTGCTACTTGTAACTCCATTTGTTGCCTTTGCTTTGCTGATTATTTTTTCCTCTGTTTTTGTTCACCCACGTTTGTTGCTGCTTTGAATACTTTCTCTGTAATGTGCCCTTCTTTCCATTGCCTATATGTATATGTCTTGATTTTTCAGAAAGCAAAGAAAAGCTCTCGTGCCTCATTCTATGCGTTAAAATAGCTTGATGTTGAGCTGCCCAGTACTGTGGCTTTAAGAACTGCCATCCCTTTTGTATGAAGCTTTGCGCCAAATAATTCTTGGCTCATACATTTTTGGTGAGCAAATATTTGCAATTTTAGTGTGTTTTTAGGTGAGTTTAGATTCTCACCTGGTGTCTTAATAGGAAGAGCATCACTCTTAGAAACGGTTCCCCAACGGTATGCTTGTGTTCACCGGCAAAAATCAGCGTTTCTGTCATTGGTTATGTGTACTAGCTCTTTCTGTTACTAAACTCCTCTACTGGGATGTTTTTGGTAAGTGATCACATAAGGTGCAAGTGCATCTGAGACATCCTTCTTATTTGCAGCTCAACAAAATCCCATTCTCAATTAAGAAAAGACTTAAGTGTGGGATTCTTTCCCCAGCCCCTGGGGATTCAGTATATGCTTACGTTCTGTCCTGAGCAGGGATGTTTTCTTCAATCTTCAGGAGGCTTGCTGCAAGATTTTCAACTCCTGGATGTATTCAACTCCTGGGTGTTTTTCTTGTGGAGTTGTTGCTGCTGAAGACCAAAAGATTCAACTAAAACTTAGTGTGCTTTTCCAAATTAAACTTTTTGGAGCTGTGGATCAATTAACTACTGTAACATGCATGCAGGTAAACTTTAAAATGAATCCTCAGAATTCTTCGTTGTCCACTGGTACTTTTTTTTTTTTTTTCAAGGGAGTCCAAGAGACTCCATGTAGACTTCAGATTTAAATAGGGGTGTGTGTGTGTGTGTGTGTGTGTGTGTGTGTGTGATCTCTTCTGTTCAAGCTGCATATTGTGTTGTTGCTTTAGTGAGGAATTCACTTTCAGTCTGCTTAGGCTGGTTTCCCCTCCAGGTGGTGTTGAGTTTGTGATTTTGATAACCTTTTTGGCTAATTTCTTCATAAGATCAGTTCATGTTCATGGGTACAATACATTTCTAAAAGGCAAATGGCAGAAACCATGCTCTCCAGGAGTAGTCTGATGCTCTTTGAAAGATTGCATTTGTCATTCAAACCCCACATTTTGAAGATCACTGGAGAAAATTTATCTGAGTATCCAGTGCAAGAAATTTGCAGCAAATTCCTATAAATATGGTGAAATAAAAAGGTAAAGAGCAGCTTAAAATAGAGCCATGACTCTTGTTAAAATACTTTGCCATTCACATCCCATCTCCCATCCTCTGCTTTTTAACCTTTTTGGGTAAACGTAATGGTCTTGAGTGAGGGATTTAACAGCCCAAGTGAGAAACGGATACTTTATGGCAGGGGTGGTCTGTGGGCTGAACTGGACCCACAGTCTGGTGCCTCATGCCAGATCCAGCATGTCCTGGAGTGAGTGCTGTGTGTGCAGCAGGTATAGTCCTGCACCAGTTGCTGTGGAGCCGCACTGCACGTTGCAGCTGCCTTGCTGCTCCGAGGCCGTGCTGCTCGTGGCAGCCACTCCGGGATGTGCTGCTGGATCCAGCAGGGAGCCGACACGCTGCAACGGGCATCGTCGTGCGGCGTGGTTCTGAAATGCACCGGGCATGACGCATGCAGCCATCTGGCATGCACCTCATGCTGCCCAGGTATCGACTGCAAGACCCACGGGCAACGCCACAGGACCAGATGATAGGGCTCTCCCACAGCCCACATCTCTGACACTTGTGCTTTATGGAAAACTTCTGTGCAGGCTTCCCCAGTCGGTGGTCTTGGTGCTCTCCTGTTCTGTGGCAGAACACCTTTCCATGCTTTGTGAACAGAGAGCAAAATTCACTCAGACCTTGCTTGCCTTGTTAAATTTCAGATGCAAATATTTATCAGGCAGAAGAAGTACAAAATGAAATCCTGAATCTAGGAGGCTTCATCCCATATAAACACTTTTTTTTTTTCTTTCTTTTACTACTTTATGTAATTCTGAGAGAACTGTTTGTCTCTGCCAGACTTTGGAATATCGAGCTGTAAAAAGCCGAAGGCGCTGGGAAAATGTCAACAAGAACTTTGTGCTCATTAGCAGAGCGGATTAGGCAACAAAGCTGTTTAACCGCTTCATGGTTCTGCTGAGAACGCTGCCAGCTTTCTCCCCTTGTCTTCTCTGCCACCCTACCAGATACATCTGTGTTTTGCTGGGACAAGGTCCTCCTCTGATATGATGAATGACTGAACTGATTACAAGCCTTCTGCAATACATTGCTTGTGATTGTGGCTTTTGTTCAGTTTGGTTGATCTACATTTTGCATCCAGAGTGCTTGGCAATACACAAAGCCCGGCCTTTGTTTTGAGTAATGAGCATTGAATTTTCTAATGAGTATTTCTCAGTCTAGTCAGTGTCAAGTACCGTTTTAGTAACAAGTGACTGAACTAACCTCCATTGAGCGTGTCCTGTAACTGTCCATTTGTGATCACAGCCTTTCAGAAATCCTAAGAGTTCATTATTGGTGGTGGTGGGGGGGGGGTCCTCTCAAGATATGGTTGATTCCTATCCGCAAATTGAAACTGGTTTTTATCCAAGGGATACACCAGTTCTGAAGTGAATTTTATTTGTGGATCACTCCATTAACTCTCTCAAAGAGGCTCATCTTTCCATAAAAGAGAAACTGGTTCTCGCCTGTTAGTAGTAGTATTTCTCTGATGCTTGAGTGCCTAGCAATACTCACTGATTAGTGAACCATGTACCTAAGAGTCCTGAGGCAGTGCACAAATTGAAAGCAGGGCATAGATCTAAATGCTGTTAATCCTACTTGCAGTTTACATGGCCAAATTAGCTCTGATAAAGCTCTGCAGTCAGCTAGATTAGCACCTTTAAACAAATGTAACAATAACATAGCCAACTATTTACACATTGATATTCTGCCTTTGAGCAGAAGTAATGTAAATCAAGGGAAGGAGGTGAAGTTACAAATGAACAGATGATTCAAGTAAAAGAATTAATTCTAGAAGTGTCATTATAAAAGTGGCAGTGGGTTGGATTGCTAGCAATGATCTAATTAGACAAAAGTCTCTGAAAAGGAAGGATCTAAACTAGTGGTTTTCAACCAAGGTGCTGCAGCCCTGTGGGGTGCCACACAATGTTAGAACTGTTAACAAACATGATTTGTAATATAAACCTGGAGATGTCAAATAAGAATTCATAGCATTAAAAATATTCTGACCTGCTGTAGTCTTTGAGTTCTTTGCAATAGAAAAATTGTTCTTGCATTGTCTTAACTTCTGCTAGTGTCAGCAGTTCTTTACAAGGTGTTCTTGTACGTTACCATATGTGCTACACATGTGCACGGTGTCTTTGTACATCAACATATATGCTAACGGACGAACCGATTGACTTCCTTTGTTAGACTCACTGTCTCTGGTCCAGGCTGCCTGCATTATTTGTTCGTTGTTAACTTCTTAAACCTGATCGTGTATGCCTGCATAATGTTGGTTTGTTTTACTTGTCCTACAAAAGACTTCAATCCAGCCAATGAATACTGTGATATTTTCCTGCATTGATTCAGAAGCTTGAATGGTGAAGATTCGATGCGAGACGGTCAAAATGTTAATTTTTAAAATTAAGTGATTTTTTTTTTTTATATGTATTCTTAAGACAAATTTGGGGGGGGGGGGGTGCACAAATATTTTATATACTTAGTATGCAAACAAGTTGGGTTGCATTTATATCATAATACGGACCACACTGCTATGTCTATATATAGGCATATTTTTAAATGCATTTAAAAATATGGCATCTGGGTGTACAATCCACATGTCTTATGAATTCAAATCTGGATGGTTGCAACTCCATAATTATGAATAAAGTCAATTTAAAAACAATGTGCTACTGTCTGCTTGCCTGTCCAGGCTATATAAGTTCTGGCACTGTGGGACTGATACTCCTGTCTGCTCTGGCTCTGTGTCTTTGTTCTGAAGTGCAGAGCTCCACGTAGTATTTGACCATGTCTAATGGAGAGATCTCTTCTACTTCCACAATAACTATGGTCCATTGGAACAAAGAAGCTAGACAAATATGGGGGCTCTGAGGAAAAGGAGAGCATTTACATATGGTGGATTGAGACCAGGCAACCACTGTCTGAAGGGGTTTTTACTTTCCCTTCTTAAGGTCTCTTCCCCATCATGGCCCCACAGTTCTCCACACATTTTCCTTTAAAAGGTGGTGCCTTTCTTAAATTCTGGAGAGATGGATGTTGATGATCATCAGATTTGTAAGTTCTTCTAAATAGGCTTAGTTTCCTTGAGTGGCTTGGAAATCAGTTTCCTAAAGTCCCTTTAACTTGAAGCTCTTGAGAACAAAAGCCTAAAATTAGAGCTGCCTTGGTGAGAAGTGCAGTTATTGAGAGAGAGTTAACGTTTATTTAAAAAAGGAATGGAAAACGGATCAAGATGAAGAATTTATCATGAGCAAATCGCACATTAATTTAGTTGTACAAATATTTCATAAAAATATTACTGTGTTTCTGAGATGGACACTTCACCACAGAGGATTTTGAGAATTGTCTATAAATCATTGTGAACTTCAGTTGACATGTACAAGCCTTTCCCTTTTTTGTAGCACAGGAAGGATGGTGCATCTGGAAAAACAGACTCAATCAATTAATTTGTCTTTCTCTGGAGCTAGCTGTAAATTGCATTGCGTGTATGTAGCTGAAGGCAATTTGTCAATTGCTGAAGGCAGTAATTAAAAATTACAGTATATAATTTCAAGAGACAAGTGCTGATTAGAGAGAGTATAGGTAAAAAATGGTCAAACCTTGGGGAGTTAAAGCTTGAGGATCTTGGATCAAGGACAGATATAACTTTTTAATTGCTCTAACGGGAAAGGTGGAAGTGCCGTGTCGGAGTGTGTATCAGCTTTTTCAATATAGCTGTGACTTTTGCATGCTGATAGGGTTGTGCGAGTTAAATCTCTGTAATTTTAACCCAGGAGTGAGACATGGTTAAAGTTGTAATGTTTTGCTACTTACATTTAACCTGCCCCTATGGCAATAAGGAAACAGTTATATTGTAACAGCTCATAGGCATAACCCTTCATACCAGTATCATTAGTTACCCATGTAATTGCTGTGTCTGTTTGTGCTTTATGAAAGTCTAACCTTTTATTGCTTTTTTTTTTTTTTTTTAGCTTTTGAGGTAAATGTTAATATTACTGAGCTCTTTAATGATTTTCATCATTTGATATTAAGCACTTGAATGACTTAAGGTCAGCATCATTAGATCTTATGGATCTAAGCATTTTATAGATGGG
>NW_017729024.1:181611831-181617851 GCF_001723915.1 Gavialis gangeticus | reverse complement strand
AACCTTTTTTTTCTTTTTTTTTTTTTTTTTTAGCTTTTGAGGTAAATGTTAATATTACTGAGCTCTTTAATGATTTTCATCATTTGATATTAAGCACTTGAATGACTTAAGGTCAGCATCATTAGATCTTATGGATCTAAGCATTTTATAGATGGGAAGACTGAGTCAGAGAGAGTGCGAGCGACTGGTGCAAAGTTGCCCACAAGGGCAGTGGCTAGGCTGCGAATCAGGCTGTGAGCTCTGTTTGTGATTCGGAGATGTACCAGATTTCTTCAAATCTGATGCCTTTGACTTTAAGGTTTACCCAAGTGTTTGGACTCCTCAAGAAAAAGCATAAAAACATCAAGTAAAGAAACAAAGATACACTTTTATGCTTCTTATAAAAGCTCTTTACTTTTTTTTTTTGACACAGGCCAGTTTTGGAAGAAATAAGTGTTTAAAAAAAGTCTTGTGTGTTCAAGGACGATGGTATGTTGCTTGCTGTTATGTGTTAGGATAGCTATTCCAGCAGAACCTCCCTGATGAAGACATCCCAAGGGACACTTTTCTGTCAATATATGCATGCAACTGCCCTGCACACTGGATGCAAGTTAACCAGCAAAAATACGCTTGTTTTGGTATAGTTCAAGGCTGTCCAAGTGGTGGCCCACAAGGGGTTAATTTGCAGCTCAGGTTCTTTTCTCCCCCTCCCCCCACAGTGGCAGCCCCCCACTATTGCTCCAGCTGCAGCAGCAATCGGGCCCTGGGTTTTCACTCTCGGGGCGGGGGTGACATGGGCGTGGAGTGCAGCTCATGGTGCTTGGGAGCCTGTGGCCAATGAGCTGCGGGGGGAGGTGACTGCCCACCCACGGGGGACAGCTGGGATTGGGCTGCATATGGGGCAGTGGTAGAGGTGGCACTTCTGGGGTCTGTGCTTACCCTGTTGTGGCCCCCACTGGTGTGGGCTGCACGGGGTGCAGTTGGACAGCTCTGGTATAGTTCATCCAGAACAGCAGATCTGAGCTCACAGCTTTCATTGTTTTGATTGCTTTTCCACCTAAAGCTCCTTATAAAATGAAGTGTTACTCCTTTCAAAAGGATCTATAGGAAGTCTTTAGAGTGAAACCCCCAACTGCATAAGTAACCAGGTGTCACCATTGCTTTCTTTCATCTTCCGTTTCCTAAATCTAGATTGTAAACGCTTCAAGGCAGGTACGATTTCGTAAGCATTCAAACAGTGTAATGGGGTCCTTATGCTTTCAGGGGCCTGTTAGTACTTCCGTAACATAGGTACAATAAGCTGCTGGTTCACAGTACACAGAAACATAAAGTACTTTGGGAGAGGAAATGAAAAACAGCACCAGTGTATAGAGTTTGTTTCATTATCTCCTTTTACATTTTTTAAAAGGAAGGGCAAAAAAACCTTTGGAGAAGGATGACGGACTCTTTAGCTGGTAAAATATAGTCCAGAAATTAACTCTTCCTCAAAATCTAGAAACCCTTGGGGACATAAACTTAAAATTGCTCCCTGTGATAACTGCAGTTACTGATTGAATCTTCAAGGAAAAAAATGTAGTGTTACAAAAAGATTGGCGTGAAAGATGAAATAAAGAGGTCGAGATGAAGAATGCAGTCAGGGTCTAATTCTAATTTGGTTGACTGTACAAATCTTACAGAAGTGATAATGTGTTTTGAAACGGACTTTTCACTAGAGAAGATTGTGAAAACTGTTAACTATGATTTATTATTAAGTCCAGTTGAGAATTACAGGGGAGGGGGGGGTCTTCATTTCCTTTTGCTTAATGAAAGCTAGCTATTTTTCAGCACTTTTTTCATAATGTGCACTTCTTGCTTAGACAGAAAGTGTTTTATATATTCCTGAAATGAAGCAGAGGTATAGCAAGGGTCACATCCTCACTCCAGTCACATACAGAACTGCTTTCTAAATGCCTGTGATAGGTAGCTTCTTCAAAGTCTGTCCTGGTCTTTTAAGAACACATTATATAGGACAGAAGCCTCTCCATTTAACTGGCAGTTTCTGGAATCATTTATAATGAATTTGCATTGGACCCATCTAGAATAAATGGTAAGAAATCTCGTTAGATTATACAGAGAACTAGTTAGTAAGAACACCAAATTCAATTTTTTCAGCTTATTTAATTGATGGTATCAAAGAGGAACCTGGGGCTTTGGGTTTGCAAAGGAGACTTTGCATTTAGTGTGAGCAGAGAGTTGCTTTTGCTATGATGAGGTATAATGGCTGTCTAAACTACAGAATAAATTGACGAAGCAGAGGAAAAGTACGTCCTGTTACTGTTGTATAACAATGCATCTGGGACAGCCTAGACTCAGCCAGAAGTGGAAAAATTAAAACCAAACCCTTGTGCAACACAAGGTATGTTGTTACCCAGATACCAGTGTTCACATTCAGTTGCTTACCAGTAACATGGCTCTAGGGTAGTTGATGGGTGATCGGGTGAGAGAGCTGTGCATACTCTATTGCATTTTGTAGCCCATCTACATCTGCTAATATTTTGTCAAATGGGAAGGGATTAGGACCATGTTGTGGAGCCTTTCTTGACACCAGAATAGCATTGTTTACATTTACTTTCCTGCATGTTTTAAATGAATTGGCACCATCTGCATTCATCAAAGGATCCAGTTCCATATGAGCACTCTTAGGAATTCAAAATAACAGAAAAACAAAAAACACAAACTCTGAGGCATGGGCAAAACTTTGAAATAGGAGCTTTATTTAGCTAACAGGGCATCAGGATTCGTGCATGCATTTAGGAAACTACATGCAACATTTGGTGCATGAGGCCTCAGTAATTCAACAGTTTTTCCTCTTTTTAATCGGAGTGGTAGAAGTTGAAACAACCCTAGATGTACCTATGTGGAAAGAGCAAGACCTCTTGTATTTTACTCGTCTCTGTTTCTTTTGTGAAGTCTCTTTGCTATCTGAGTAGCTGCTGTTTCTTGATCAGAAAGTTAGCGCAGAATTTTGTGTTGAGGTCTGTAGTCGTATGGGGTGCAGTTCTACAATAGAAATGATGTTAACTGGAATCTGTGCAATTTTATACAAATTGGGTATGGGCCTCACACTCCTGTCAAGCTCCTTCAGACTTTAGTTCTGGGCAGAATTTGCAAGTACTACAACAGCAGTAATAAAGGATGGCTTACTTGCGGGGCCATCTGCCCCATGCTGTATATAACATGGGTCCTAGTCTTAAAGATACTGATGTGTATAAATCTTGTGTGCATACTCCTGTTGAAGCCAGCTGGACAAAGATTATGCCCTTGATCTCGGTAAAAACCAAAATCAACCAAAAAAACTAGGCATGTATATGGCATACTTCATACGGATCATGAATTACTTAGTCATTTTACATGTTCCATCCATGCAGATGTGCTTGCAAAATCATTTTGTGTTGCAGATAAGGACATCTAAGGTCTTTTTAATTTAGAGTTTGGAGTTGTGGTCCCAGTAGAGATGTCATGCTAAACCAAAACATATTTTAAAACAGGATTATTATACAGGCAGCCCTTGGACTTGCAACACAATTGGTTCCTGAAAACCGTGTCTTAAGTTGAAACGTAACTCGGAACCGACTTTCCCGTGGGAAAGAATGTTATAAATGGGGGATTGGTTCCCGAACCAAGGCCCGATACCCTATTTTCACCAAAAATAACCCAGAATTTTGTACTTGATCAATTATAGATGAGTAATATAGCTACATTAATGTATTTATATTGTAAATAGCAATCATATTGATTTGGAAGGACTTCCTTGAGGTGACTTTGCTTGACTTTTTGAAGGGTTCTTGGCTGGAGTTGTCTTAGGAGTCTTGGCTGCCGGTTTTTCTGGAGTCTTGTCTGCTTTCTTAAAGAAAGTGTCCAAGGAAGTTTGGACAGTTGTTCTCCAGGTATATGGGCAATGCAGCAACTTGTTTGCTGGCGTGGCGTGGCATGGTATCAGATCAAGTGTGGCAAAGTCAAAACTGACATCAAAGTTGAAACAGTGTCAATTTATAAACGTAAATACGAAATGTTGTAACTCAAAATATTGTGAGTCAAGGACTGCCTGTACAGTGCTTAGCAGTACCTCAGCCACGCAAATCCTGCAAACTTCATGTTGAATTATTCCCTAGCTCCTTTGCTGAGATGTACTGTGATCAAACTGATGCTTGAATGATTTCTAGGGTCTAAATTCAATGGTGTTTGTGCTTCGGAGAAGTCAGTGTGGCTTGGCATGAATGCATGGGTCTGCTGTGTGGAACTAACTTAAATGCAAGACTAACATTTAAGTTTTGTGTCATCTGTGTCAGGTTTTTTTGTGTGCGGTGTTTTAAGCACTCGCTATGAATAGGACGTTCACTGAACACGCACAGAACGTTGATAGTATAGATATGACTCTGGTGCCAATAGCAGCGTTCGTAGCATTGCTCTCCATTCCACGTATCTCAGGTTGGTTATTTTCTTTGTTTTTGCACAGCTTTCCCCCACTTGTATTGTTTAGTTGCTCTTGGATTGGGAACTCAGATGTGTAAAGGTAGTGAAAAGTATACATTTGCTCTTTCCAACCCACAGATACAGGAATGGACCCAGAGGGGTGCAGTGGTTGCAGTCCCCTTTTGGACCATGCCATGGGAACAGCAGTAAAAAATCTGCCTTCCCCCCACCCCCTGCCTTTTCCCCTTTGTGCTCAGTGGCATGCGCCACACTCCCTATTGCCTCACTCCCCTACCCACTGATCCTGCTGCCCCAGGAGTGGGGGAGCTCCAGGGCTGTCCTGCCCTGCTCCAGCCAGGCTCTTTGGGAATCTGGGTTCAGCCAGGGACAGTAGCAGTGACAGTGGTGGATGAGTTCATCCTCCCTGCTTGAGCGATCTCTCCCTGAGGCCCCCTATACAGGTTACAGGTATTGCACAGTTAACTGTTTAATTAACCAGCTACACATGCAAAGTAACTATCGTATAATAAAAAGCTCCAACCAGCTCTAAAGGTAGACGTCAAGAATGTGTACTAACGTTATAGCTGCTGGTATTCAGCTTCAGTTTACACATGTAGCAGAGGCTTCTCTGTGGCTTGGAGTCTTACAACTGCTGTGGAGTCTCAGCCCCTGCAGCTGCTGGGACCTCAAGTCTCACAGCTGTGGATGCTGGATGCCTGCACTATACTGCCAGGTAAACCCCCATGGCTGGAGGATTGCTGCTACAGTGATCTTTTGGCCTCTGGGGATGTGTGAAACCCCAGCATGGGAGGATTGCCACAGGGTTACTTTTTTTCTCTCTCCCCTCCACCCCCACATGGGGGGTGTGGGAAACCCCTGGCAATCTGCCCCCAGCCCCAGGAGTGCGGGACTCCCAGGGTCAGAGGGTCTTTTTGGCTCCAGGAGTTCCCACACGCCCAGGGCGGGAGACTGCCTCAGTGGCGATGCTCCTGCCCCCTGGGTCTTCTGCACTCCAGGATCAGGGGGATTGCCCTTGCAGCAGTCCTCCTGTCCCAGGGGTATGTGGGGCACCCCTGTAGCTGGCAGATTCACAACTGGGGTATGTGGGGTCCTGACCATGGGAGCTTGCTTCTTGCTAGTGCAGGGGGAGCCTGGGATTAGGCTCACCCTGCACAAGCAATAAGGCGTAATGGGATCGAATGCATGATCCCACAATTGCACTTCCTGCCATACACATGTGGCAAGAGGCGTGATTGTGTGAACTGAGCATTAGATCCTTGTAGAGAGACCTGACTGTTTCCTGCCTGTCCAGGAGGAGGTGCAGGGAGGTGGATCCCACCCGTCATTGCTGCTATTGTTCCCAGCTGACCTGGCTCCCCATGTAATCCAGCTGGAGCTGGACACAAGCATCTCTGGAACTCCCTTGCCCGGGAGTCAGCTGAGGACAGCAGCAGGTGGTAGAGCGAGGGGAGGTGGCACTGAACAGGAGGGAAAAGGTGGGGCTGCCAAGAAGGTGTGTGTGGGGGGTAGGATTAAAATGTCTTCAACTGTGGCTCCTGCAGCCTGATCTGACTGCTGTGGTGGTAAGG
>NW_017729024.1:181594243-181606831 GCF_001723915.1 Gavialis gangeticus | reverse complement strand
AGAAGGTGTGTGTGGGGGGTAGGATTAAAATGTCTTCAACTGTGGCTCCTGCAGCCTGATCTGACTGCTGTGGTGGTAAGGGGAGCTGACAGCAGGTGTGCCGCTACCCCTGCAGCACTAGTTGCAACTGTCTGGCTCTGCTCATGCGGAGGCATTCTTGCTTGCCTACCTCCTTTTTAATTTGGGCAGATGCACGTGTACTGTATTCCCAGTTTTATTGGCTCTGAATTGTGGAGAAAAGAAAAGGGTCTTTTTAATAACAAAGTGCTGTTTTGGTAATATTGTTAATGTCACAACAGAAGATAATGGGAGGTGTTGCAAAAAATGGAATAGTCAAGTGCTAATGTCTTAAAAGTGGAGGGTGTAATTACTGACAAAGAACAATGTTTCTGGCATGAGAGGAGACTCGGAGTGGGATAAGGGACTATCATGCAAAGGAAGGTGGAAGTTGGGGGTGGAGGGGATGGAAGCTCCACGTTAGTTTTCAAATAAGGATTAATTTAGTTAGTTACATTTAACTGATTCCAGACAGCGTTTGCAGCATTTTAGCTACCTGTCTGGCTTAAGCGTTGTTACAAGTAGTGAAAGTGCAGACAGTAGCGCAGCTCTCAGCTGTAACTCGGAAGGTTTTCTGCAAAGCATTTCGAGTTGAATCCTTACTGCAGACCAAACAGAAGTTCACTGTTGGTTCCATGGGGGAGGGAATCTAGCTGTGGGCTGGGAGCCTGCAGCTGGGTTCCCATATCAATGGCGAGGGCTCTGCCAGCGTTCGCTGTGTACAGAATGGGAGCGGGGGGAAGGCAGTGGAGGGAGCTGATTCTTGGGGCTCCCCAGCTGGTGCTGCAGGGTGGGATGGGTGAACTGGAGTCCTTCCACCTGGGGGGGGTGCTGAAAAAACCTTAGACTGAACTCTCTCCTTTTCCCCCTTCCCATTCTGAAAACAGTGACAGGCTAGGAGCTCTGCAGACACACATTACAGAAGATGCTACGTTTTGTAACTCTTTATCTGATACCCCATGCATTGAGGAGTCAGATTTTTACCTGACTGGCCATTTTGGAAGCTGTCTACAGCCATGCACTTGTTTGGCATAGCTATAGACTGCATTCTGTGGCCAGATCAGGCAAAAATTGTCACTTCTGTTTGCATCCAGATTTTGCTTTCTTAACTTGTGCATTCTGTTCTCTTGAGCCAGGATGGACTCCTTCTGTACTTCACTAGCTTTGCAGAATATTGAGTCTGAAAAGCAGCATGTGCTTATTGGTAGAAGCAAGTAAACAAGGCTCAGTATATTCACAAGGCTTAGAGCGATTTGAATAAAAAGGTCCCTTTTTATCTAAAGAGTTTAAGATGCTTCATCTACTTTCTCATCTCTACTACTATCCCTTGAACAGTGCGGGGAGAAATCAGCCTGTGCCGGGCCCCGCCCCCAGATGTGAGGAAGCCGGCAGTGGATTCGGCGGTAAAGGGGGGGAGGGGTGCCGAGCGGCTGGACGTGAAGCGGGCAGCAGTGCGGAGTCGCCACGACTGTTGTGCCCAGCTTTGCGGGGCCCTCCAAAGCTCAGGGCCTGGGGCAGTCACTGTGATTCGCCATCCCCCCCCCACAGGGACGGCCCTGCCCTTGAATGTGGTAAACGTTTAGTTACTGTATTTACTTGAATAAAAGATGGGGGTTGCCCCCAACCTGGCAAGGGAGAAAAAGCCCCTCCTTTTTATTATCACATACAAGAAAATTTCCTTAAATGCATTGTCTATCATTAAACTGCTGCTAAAAGCAACATGTGCTCAGCAATGGAAACCAGCTACGAAGTTAATTAATGCAGTCAGCACTGAGCGTGACTAAAACACATGGTCCATATTGGGCAAACATCCTGATTTTTATATTATTTTTGATTTAAAAATTTAATTAAAAAACACTTACCAACATATACTTTCAAAACTTCACATATTGAGTGTCCTTGTTTTACCAAAACTTCATATCACAAAAACTGCATATTTGAAAACATACAACTCCATATATTAAACCCTTAAATAACATACATCAGTTTCCCAGAAGAAAACCCTTAGAAAACTCAGTTTTTCATGGGGTTCTGTATGAAGAAGGAAAAATTACCTAAGTAACCAGCTGAAACGCTTCACCCTTCCCATTGGTCCTTTCTGTTGGTTCAGTGAAACAAGTGTCTAGTCCTTTTTCCTCCACTTCTCCGCTGACTCTTCTCTGATTTCTTCCTTGTACTAGTCAATGTCGTATTCCAGTTCATGCAACCCCAGCTTCAGGCACTCTTTCGGTGAGTCAGCTCCTTAAAAACACAGAGGTTTCTTATTTTTCATAAACTAGTTTTAACACATGCTGATAAAAGTCCTGAATAAAGTTTCCATATAGTACCATCTCCCGTGCTAACAGGTTTATTTGGTGATGCTCAGAAATCAGTGGTCTTTTTCCAATACCCCCTTTGTACACTCCCAAAATATACATGCCACTGTTTCTTCTTCCTCACACCTCTCCCTTGAACACCTTGATGAGCTCCGTCTGCCCTGCACCTTGCTCGCTCACAAGATATTTCTTACAACAACCATCCATCCTAGGGCAGCATGTTCTTCTTTTAGTTGTTTACCTGCCACTGCTCCCTATACCTTCATTTATCCTTGTGTGACGTTTTCCATGGGTGCATCTTGTCTCTGTCCTTTACCGGTTACATTAATTTGTTGTGATCCTTCAGGACCTCCAGCTCTGCCTTCCCTATTTTATACCTTTGCACAAAACCTTCCATCCTGATGTAATATGTTGATGGTAACCACACCCACAGACTCTTTAAAGAGGTCTGATATATGCCCCCATTCTTCAAATTTGCAGCTGTGTGAAATTGGTACATGCTGCTTTTCCCTCTCCCTACATTACTGCCTTGTATACTGCACTTGTGTATTTTGCATAGATGAACAATCCCAAGGCCAGGCCCCATCCCCCCCATCTTTCTTGCTTTGTACAGTTCAGGTCTAGGCAACCTTTTTCTTCCGGCATTCCTGAAGAACACACATCTCCCTGGGTACTTTTGCTGTCTGCCACCATATCGGTGGGAATACAATTTCTGGATATAGAATAATTGGCGGTAGCACACTCTTAAATGCTGCCACTTTTCAGGCAAAGGGCAGTGTCCTTCTGGACCATAATCAACATATTTGCCGTATGGTTGCTGTCATCCTTTTTCCGTGCTGTTAACTTTCCTCTTGGTGTCCATCAGGGTCCCTGTCACTCTTATTTCTCTTTCTCTTATTTGAAGGTCCAGCTTCTCCAAGTCCCTCCAGTTCCTTGCTCCCTCTATGGTGTTTTTTGATCATGTAGTTTAGCCCATTTCACTTCTCCATAATCTGTATGCTTTAGTGTCCTTTCCATAAAAAGTCTATTTCTTAACTAATTACATTTTATATCATACATTTTATCTCCTACCCCCCCCAGTATCTTTACTCTGCTTATGACCTTGTTTTTTCTTATTCATTGTGCTAATGGTTCCATGCTACACATAGTAGTGGTGACAGGGGGAACCTGTGCCTCACTCCCGTATGGATTTTAAAGGCCCCACTTACCCATTAATTTGGAGTTGACTGTCTGCTTCTCTGTACAATAACCTTATCCAACATATACATTTTTCTGGGAACCCTGTTTTCCCTAGCACTTTGAATATGTAATCATGACCCACTCCGTCACATGCTAAATCTAGGTTTGCTATAACTGTTTGTTTTCCTCTTGGATGTAGATTAGTGCATCTCCGATTGTTTAGAAGATCCTCCTACCTGGTACTGCACATACTTAGTTTTCATATATTATCTTCTGGAGGTTCTTCCTCATCTTCAAGGCTAGCGTCTTGGCCATTAACTTATAGTCTATATTAAGTGTAATCATTCTCCAGTTTTTCAGGAGTTTCTTCCCTTTCCTAAAGAGTAAGATCACAACATCTCTTGAAAAATCTTTCTATGCCTCTCCTGTTTCCACTATTTCTTCAAAAACTTCTACTACATCCCCCTGTACTCATGCCCAAAACGTCTTGTAAAATTTCATAGGTAGTCTGTCTGCTCCTGGGGACTTCTCTCTTCTAAAGGTTTTTTAAACACTCCTCCACTTCCCCTAAACTTATGTCTTTCATCTAATTTGCTTCCTCCTCTACTTTTTTTTCTCTTTAGTCTCTTCCAAAAAAAATCCTTCATCCTCCAGTCTGCTTCCTTCTCCTGATTATAGCTCTTCATAAAGTCTTCTCATTGCCTCCAACACCTCCTACTTTTTTGCCTTCTTTCTGGACTGTTTTTAGATCTCCTTTTGCCATCTTCACCTTAGTCAAAGTGTCAGGACCACTCTGTTTTCTCTCACCTGGGGTGCTTTTGCTAAAAATATTTTTTCTCTTGTCTTTCTTTTAACCCAACTTCCTATCTTTTGCCTTGTTTCTTCTGGTTCTTTTTGTAACTGCCTTTTTTCTGCAGCTTTCTTTAGCAGCTCCTGCATCTTTCTTTGCAGCTGTCTTGACCCTTTCATTCTTTTCCCCGCGGTTCCTCGACCTCCCCTCCTGAAGAATTCTCCTGTCCTCTTCTTCACAATCATCCACCAGTCTTTAGTACTCTTAAACTATTTCTTCAATGTTTTCTGCCCCTCACGCTGTATCGTGTATGCTTTACATATCTCCTCATCTTGTAGCAGTTGCACATTTAATTTCCACGCTCTCCTTCCTCTTATGAGGCTCTTACCAAGACTTAGTTCAGTCTTCATCATCCTGTGGTCACTAAATACCACAGTTACGATTTTTCTTCCTTCTCTCTCTCTCTTTGATACAAACACAAATTCATTTTTTGATTGTTTCATTCCACAGGGGTCAGTTCTAGTGAAAACTTTCTCCCCTGCCCACACATCTCTTGGTGACTCTTTTTAGTATGTTTGCTAACAATCTGGATTAACTGTCTAAAATTCTCTCTCCCTTCCCTCGTTCTATCACCTGCTTCTACTGTGCAGTTGAAGTCCTCCTCTATTATCTATGGTTGCCTGCCTGCTGACCATGCATCTATCTGCTAACTTTCTAAGCAGAGCCTTTTTCCCCTTCTGCTCTGATAGTGCATATATGTTGAAAACTTCTAGTTCTGCATCCCTGACTGATAGTATCATTTGCTGCAGTCTGCCTCTGATGATGTCTTCTACCTGTTTTGCTTGCATCTCTGGATTCTTGAATAGTATTGCCATGCCAGCTGCTTTGTTTTCATTTGTCCCTGACCACTGAGACCATCCTCATCTCCACCTTTTCTCAAAATGCTTATAATCCCTTTCCCTTGGCATCCCACTTTCTTGTAGGCCGGGGTGGGTAATTATTTGGGCCGGGGAGCCACGTATAGGCAGTTTTGATGAGCTGTTATGAGCCAGCTCAGCAACCCCTGTCCTCCAGAACAACTTGCCAAAACTTCCTATGGGGCTTTGGGCAGGCAAGGAGCAGTGTTTGGGAGCGGGACAAGGGAGTGAGGCTGGGAGCTATGTCATGGGGCGGTGACGGCTTGGGGTTGAGTTGTGATCCACTCCCTGCATGCCCTGCCTCTGTGCGTGCGTTCGTGCGTGCGTGCACGTGCACATGTGTTTGGGGGGAGGGCTGCCTGGGTGCTAGATCCCTGGAGCCAGCTGGGGGTGAGAGGAGGGAGAGGAAGACAGGGAGAAGCATGCAGCAGAGGTTGCCTGGGTGTTCAGGCTGTGTAGTCCACAGCCCAGTCTGAGCAGTCTGCTGCGCTCCTGGCCTCAGCCTCAGCCAGCGCACAGCTTTTGGTGGAGCTATTCCCAGTGGGGCTGCAGATGGCCAGGTGCTGCTCTGCTCCCCTTGCCTCTAATGGGAGCCACCTGAAGTGGTGCAGCAGGGGCAGGAGTGGGAGAAGCCGCTGCTGGAGGTGAGGGGAGCAGAGCAGCACCCAGCCCGCTGCAGCCGCACTGGGAACAGCATGAGCTGGCTGGGGCCCAGGCTGGCAGGGCTGTTTGGTGCCCCTGCCCCTGCCTCTGGCGTACTGCTGCAAGCAGGGGTGAGCTTCAGCCAGGTGGCTCCTGCCTCAGCATGTAGGGCTCTGGCTGCAGCTCCAGCAACCAGCAGGCTTCCAGCAGCTCTGTCTGCCCGGCACAACGAGCAGCCATCTGTGGGTGGAAGGTGGCCAGGAGCTGGAGCTGCCCGGCTGAGGTTTCTCCACCAACCCACCTAGAGATGATCTGTCTGCGTCTCCAGTAGCTCAAATAGTACCTTTCTGATGAACTCGTATCTGTTCATTGTTGAACCCGACTGCATCCTGTCACTGACTGATATTTCTTTTATCTGTAGCCTCGGATTCTCCCTGACATCTCTTGGTGTATTTTCCATGTATTCCCCCCAGTGGGCTGGTGTGCTGTCATGCTCCCGCTGCTTTCTGCCTCTCAGCCAACATACCTTCTCCTGTTGTTCTGGCTCTGTCTCCCATTTTCCTCTACTCCTGTCTTCCTTCTGACCTTGTTCCTCTCCCCATCACCTTCTTTGCCCCTGCCTCTGTCGTCATGCACATGTCGTCTCTGTTGTCTGTATCTGGAGTACAGACGCGTGCTGAGCAGTGCTGAGTTGTGGGGTCACTGTAGCTTGAAATCCTGTTGACTCTGCTGGGGCTGAGCCCCATGAACTATGTGCTAGATCATGAGCCTTTGGCTTGACTAATATCATGCATGGTTTGTACTACATAAGTAGGTGCCAAAGTGCTGCTCGGAGGTATGTTTATGTAGTACCTGTGCTAAAACTTGCAGCTTCCAAAAAAAAAAAAAAAGGTAACAAGCATCAATTCTCGAGCGTGTAGGTACTATATGTAAATTGCTTCAGCCCTGTTTAATTTCAAGATCATTATTTTTCAGCTTTGTTCCTCACTTCCATGTGCTCAGGGAGAGTAGGATCTGACAGCAAGGGGAGGGGGAAGGGGCTGCCAGGGGAAAAAGCTGGGGGAAAGCAAAGAGCCAAGGGGCTACTTGATGCCCCAGATTTATTTTTCCCTGCTGTAGCAATGGGAAGGGGATGAATTCAAGTTAGACCTCCAATAATTAGATCTGCACCTGGAAAATTATATCAAACTTATAGATTTTTCCATATATAGAATCTAATTTATTGCAGGATCATCTTATAATAAGGATTGTCTTCTACTCAAGTAAATGTGATAGTGTGGTATTAAATTAAGAAGTCTGTCAATAGGTTAGAACCTCATTTTGAATACATTTTGAATGCATTGTGAATCCACTAAATACATTACTTTTCTTCTTTGCAAGATTTTTATTCATCCATATATATGCGTATATAGTGGATTATTAGTGACTATATAGTAGATTATTAAATGACATTGGCGTTACTTGTCCCTAAGTGGAACGAGGCTTGATAACCGCAGTCCAGTGCTTCGGGTTTGGAATGTGCTTATTTTTGTCAGTCCCACAGGACATTGCATCTCCCAGGTACCTACAGCTTCTCTCTCCTAACTCAGGATGGCCCATTCAGTAGTTGTACCTGCAATAATCGTGTGTGTTTGTCTTCTGCAGTACTTAATTGAATTGAGGTGCATAGGATTTCCCTTTTAGTGAAGAGGATGGGCTGATGGTATAGTTTTCATGGAGACCCCTCAATCCAAGCTACTCTCTGCTGCACTCATGGCCATCCCTCTGGGTATGAAATAATCCATCACCCATTTCTATGAGCTGTTGTAGAGGGCAGGGTTAAAACTGCATAAGTTAAAGGAGTCTTGTGTTGGCTGTTCATGGGCTAAGTAAGACTTTTGTGATAGTATTGCTCATGCAACTTACCTAGAAATATAGTAGGTGCTTGGCAGGAAGGGCAGGGAAGACGGTGCCTCTCTTAAAGGGCTTATTCATCTAATTATTTGGCTGAATTTTTTTCAGCCCACCTTGGTTGCATAAGATTTGCAAAATTCAAGAGAACTCAGGTTGTGAAAATTCCCATTCTGGTACACTGCTCTTCAAGGGAAACAGCTAGTTGCTTAATCTCTTGCTTAGATTTCGGTAATACCCCAGCAAGAAGTTGGGCAGAGAGAGTTTTGTCTATATTAGCTTTCTCAACGTTAGTTGGCTGATATGTTGTGGCAGCATAGGTTTACACCCTAGACCAGGGGCAGGCAAAATACGGCCAGTGGGCTGGATCCGGCCCATGAGGCCATTCTGTCTGGCCCGCAGGGCTCTGACAAACTTTTTAAAAATTTAATATTGATTTGCTTCCGGCTCCAGTCAAAAGTGACAGGAGATGGGGGCATTAGGACCCAGTGGAAGCCACAGCAGGCCCCTGGAAGAGCAGGGCCCACCCTGTCCTGTCCTGCCCTGCCCCCTCCCCGCCGGAGGGACCATGAGGCTGTTCCCTCCCGTGCTGGATCAGGAAGCTTGGGTAAGAGGGGTTGGGGGGGCACTCTGGTCCTCGTCTGGCCACAGGGTTGGGGCGTGGGGCCCAAAGTGGGGTGGCTTCCCTCTCTCCATGCTGGGGCAGCCTGGCAGCAGGAGCCGCCGGAGTGCAAATGTGGCCATGAGGCTTGGGGCAGCAAGTGCCTGGCTGGCTCCCCCCTTGCAACCTTTCCTGCAAACCCCACAGCCACACCCTCATCCAGACACAATCGCACATCCCACAGATGCAATCCCACACATCCACAGCTCCCCACAAACCCCACATCTACCCACCCATACCCTCCAACACTGCTACACACCCCACACACTATACAAGATTACGACTACCTTTTGAGAGATTATGCAATCACTTCTACATATAAAGCACAAACACACAAGTATCAGGACAAAATCAATATTTTTTAATTGAAGTAAAATATAATATTCTGGGTATTTGATTTTTAGTACATAATTTGTTTTTCCCCCCGGTTCTAAGATGGCAAAAACCCCCTTCTCTGAAGGAACACTTCCGTGGCAAGGGTCAGAGGTCGGGGCAGGACTTCCAGTCCCAAGATGGTGACCAGGGACGTGGCACCTGTCAAGGGGCGGGGTTACCCACGTGGCTCTTGACAGCTTGGCAAAACTTGCTAAGTGGCCCTCTGCCCAAAATAATTGTCTGCCCCTGCCCTAGACCCAGTAAGAGCAGTTTGAGAGTGTGCCACAGAGATTTATTCAGACTCTTAACTCTGTTAAGAGAAAATTAGTGGGCTATGCAGAAGTGTGAATGATCCTTATAGAGTGATTAAGTTCACCTTGAACCATTTTCCTTGTGTCAGGAGTCCGTTTAAACATAGAAGCAATAGAAGATTGGATATGTGGTGTAAAACCTTAGCCAACAAAACAAAATTTTGGCTAATAGTGACCATAGTATCGTATTATGACAAAAGGAGAAGAATTGATTGGTCTTCTTTTTTTCAGCCACATTGTTTGGAGTAGTTTGAGACTGATAAACCTGTGTGTAATGGATTCTTGGAGGAAGTCGCTTGTGTTTTCAGGACTGAACTGTTGCTTGTGGTTGGAACCTGCATTTTATAATTTGTATCTCACCTGTTAGCAGTTATTCTGAAAATTGCTGGGCATGACTTGACATGGACATGATATGGGTCATTACCTTTTAGTCTAAAGTGAGGCATGAAGAGCAGTCAGCTTGAGCATGCTTGTTTGTTGACTCGATGCAAAGCACAATTAATCTGACTTGTTCCAGGATGTGTAAGAAACTTCACTATAGCTCCATAGTGCTCAGTATGGAATTTGGGGATTAATTTAGGGGAGATTCTGAATTTTTTTTTTTAAGGTCAAAAGGAGCCATTAGACTTGTAACTTTATTCCACTAACTTGTATTTGGCCAAAACCTATGTTCCAGCTAATTTTGAGGACCTCAAGAAATTAAGCCATTACTTTCCTTTAGTATTTTCAATGGTTGATTTGTCCTCACTGTTTGGAAAACAATGTGTCTAATGTGTATTTCAGATTCTTAGACTAACAATCAGTCTCAATTGATCTATCTTCTAGGTTTTTTTAGAAAGACTATCCTCATAGCATTATTTTGCTGAATCTTCTTCAGTAGCCGGTGCTTCTGCAGGTATTAAGTAGAGAGTGAGGCTGAGAGGCCACAAAGCAAACAAGGACCTGTGCCTCCGTGTCCCTTGCCCTCTTGCAGTCAAAATTGCTGAGGCATTTGGGTATCTTCGTGGCCAGAGTGATGTTTCTTTCCCCTTCTGCTCTTACCCAGTTTGGATCTATCACTTCTAAGGAGATGGGGCCAAACTGTCTCCAGGAGAGAGAAGTTCTCCTCCTTACTTGTATGAAAGGTGCTGGATGGAGAACCATGCCTTGATCTCTGTAGCATATACTAGTAGCCCTGGCTCCGATTGCAAGTCTTAGCTGTCTCCTGAGGATACTTAATGATGACCTTAAATAAGCACTTCCCAGGGAAATACTGACCCCAGTGGACTGCACAGAGTAGATGGAAAGTGAGCTTCTGGGAGCCAACTCTTTAACTGAAGACACTGAAGGGATTTTTATTGGAAGGGAATCCAGTAAGCCCTGCCTCATGACCTGTGGCATCAAATGCCCATATATTTGATCAGGTACATAAGCCATCTCACTTGTCACAAATACTGATAATGGGCATGCATTTCGAATGCCTTGGTTTTAGATGCAGAACATTTTGCAAATAAATATTTTTTTATTTAGAAATAAATTTTAAATAATGATTAAATATTAAATAAAATAAAAAACAAATACATATTTCTTATTTAGAACTCTCCCGTCTGAGGGACAGCAAAGTTTTCAACATTAAGAGGAAGCACGAGCTAGAAGAAATGATTATCTTCTGGAAACATTTCAGCCAGGAATATTGCCAAAGTTTAAAGAGTAAGGAGTTGAGAGTCTTATAAAATCAGCTTCAGGAAGAATATTTTTAGAATTCATTGTGTGCAGTGGTGAAGACAGCCCTTGTCTACCACTTTAATTTATAGCTACAATGATACCTTCTAAGCATCACTTCTCCCTGAAACATGCCGAAGAGAGTGCCCCTTCCCTTTTTTTTAATACAATCAGGGCTTATTCTAAGCATCAGTATTTTTTGAAGCTTGTTTTGAGATGATGACTATAGGAAATCTTGGTAGGTGTCTTGTACAAAAAGGGAGGTGTCCTTTTTCTTTGAAAAGATCATCTTGTTTGTTTGCCTTTCCCTAAATGTTTTCTAGATTTACAGCCTATTACTTGTACGTAGCATGCTTATAGTTTGTAATTAGATTCCTATAAAGTAGCCTAGACAAGGCGCAAGTGATTTTTTTATCTTTCCAACCTTTTTATAAAGGAAAATGATGCTGAATGGTAAAGCAAAGTTGAAGTTACGAAGTTGCACTCCAGAGTCCATCAGCTCACTTGAAGAGAATAAATACTAAGGATTCTCTCTGATGTGTTAGTCCTTGCCACTAGTGAATACAAGGGTTTTCCTTACTGCTTTGGATATTTTCACACAGCGTATAGTTTCATACAGCTACCAACTCCCTTCATATTAAGCGAATTATCCATATATTCGTTAAGCATTGCTTTTTATGAAAATAATTGTATCCTTGAATGCAGTAGAGGCAAAGTCACACTTGCATGAAAACTATTGTAGCAGGCTTACCTTTTGGAGCTTGGGTTGAGTCTCAGGCTTGGGATTCTGCTGTTTTGATTGGCGGAGAACATCCACCAATTAGGAGGTAGCCAAAGGAGTGAAGCCATGCCCTTTTCCTGTGGGGAGGGGGAGAGGAGCTCCACGGACGTAATTGTAGACTGCAACCCTGTCGGGTCCGGAAGACCTCGGGGCAGAGCCCTGAAGAGCATATAAATAGCAGCGTGCCCAGCATGAGGAGAGACACAACGGGGGAGCTGAAGACGGAAGATCAGAGCGAGAAAAGCTGGGGATGAGCTGCCACTGCGGAGAATAGCCCCGAGCTCCTGAAGATCCCTGGGAGGGTGAGACCGTTGGGCTCAACACAGTGTGCATTTGGGCGTGCGGAGCTCGGGCTCTGGGAGCCGCAAGTGGCGGCTTGAGCCTGCAACCCCAGCGGGCCGCACGGTGCGCAGGGCGGCACATGGGGCGAGGGCCTTGGGAGATGCGGTGAGGCGGCTCAGGCCCCATCTCCTGGCAAGCGGCTGGGTCTCACGGTGTGCAGAGCGGTGCACGAGGGAGCAGAGCCGGGGAGCAGCGGAGGCTGTTCGGGTTAGCCACTCAGCGTGAAGTCGGATGGCTGGAGCCTGAAGGGCCTGGCCTGTGCCAAAAAGAGCCTGGGGCACAGGGAAATAGTAGTGCTATGGCGTGAGGCCCAGCACCCAGGAGCCAGCAGCGGCAGTGCAGTAGCTGAGAGGAGCTGAGCCCTTGGTGCCCAGAGCAGGGCACAGGGTGGGGAGGAGCCCAGCGGTGCGGGGAAGGCCTGGAGGGGCGCTTCAGTGACAGCGCAGAGGAGACCCCAGAGAGCTGCACCTTGACCACCACCACCCGAGGGAGCGTGAGTCACTGGGCCCTTGGGTCTCATGGGGGGAAGACATTTGGGATGGGCAGGCGCAGAGAAAGGGCTGGGTGTAAAGTCCCTCACCCAGTCAAGGCCCTAAGGGAAGGGGCTTCTGGTGCTTCCAGGACACC
>NW_017729024.1:181566896-181589243 GCF_001723915.1 Gavialis gangeticus | reverse complement strand
CCCCCCCCCCCCCCCCCCCCCCAAAGGGACCCCATTGGAAGGGGGACTATGTCATGGACTGTATTGGGGAGTAGATGTTATTAAGATGGTTTATTATTGCTCATTATATTGAAATGGTGTATTGTGATGTTGTATTGTGTGATGCTGCTGAAACTGTTTATTTGTCATGGGTAATAGTGCTATCATAGGGGAGAGTAATTTCTGAAAAACACCCTGTTGGTTTTTCTTGAACGTTAGGTCCCCTATGTGGGTAGGGGCCCATTTGATGCCTATCATTCTGCATTAAAAAAAGAGGGAACTGTTCCTCTGCAGGGGTAAAATCACACTTCCACTCTTATATTTTGCATGAATTGAGTATGGGTTCCCTACTGGGGCTGGGGAAGCTGTGGGTTCATTGTGGATATATATCATTTTCCCTGGGGGTTGTGGTTGGGAGTGATTTTTCCCACAGTGTTATTGAGGGCTTGACCTTGGTTATTGGTAATGTCCTTTGTGTAAATATATGCATATAATACTTAGTTTTATATTTATGTATATTATATGTTAATAAATACTGTAAATAGTTAAGAGCCTGTCTTCTGTCTAACTGTACAGAGGTAGGAGGGAACCACGAGTCAGTGGTGGTGACGCCTCCCACAGCACCCTCATCTCTCCCTTGTGATTGGGATCAGGGCACACCCTTGGGTGTACCCGGGCTGCACTATTTTGTTTTGTATAGGAAGTCATTCCAAAATAGTAATGCCATGACCAGCAGTCGAACTCGGATAAACGCACAAACTCGGATCAGTACAACATGACACAAATAATGGCACGTTCTGGCAATTGCTTCTCAGTCCTGATCTTTGACTTATTAAATCAGTCCCAGTGCCTGGTGCAGGATCAGGCAGGAGGGGAAGGATGATGGGTGTGGGGTACAGCTCTACCAAAAAAGGAATTTGGAAGCTTTGAGAGAGTGATAAGGTGCTGTGCTTACTCTGTTTGTAAGCAGAGATGTGCTGAGGGGGAAGGGGCTATTCTGTGGCAAACTCACCACCTGGACATTAAAAACTATCCACTCTCCCTTCTCTCTGCCCTTAGATGTAATCTGGGGGTTCAGAACTGCCTAGTGTGTAGCTGTGGATAACTATCTCGTAGCCCAGTTTTTGTGAACAAACTAATGGCCTAAGTGTGGAGTTAAGTCCATGTTCTGGAAGGGCAGTAGGGCTGGACAAACATATGTTTCAGCTCCCCTCCCCCTTCCTTTCACCTTCCCCAAAGAACCTTAATGTAAAGGGTCGATATGAACATCATTTAATGCAGATGCACTATACATTCATTTCAAACTAAAGGAGATTCCTATTGAAAAATTGAGCTGGCTTTGTCAAACCAGTGGGGATTCCTAATTGTCCCAACCTAGCAGACACTGGTGACTACATGTTGATGAAATGATAGATTGACGTATGAAATGGCTGCATTAACAAAACAAATGTAATCTGCAATGATGACTCTTCAGTAATCAAAAACTGCACAATAGTCCAGAGCAGTAGTTTGTACAGTGGTAGGCTGGGGCGCCTCTCTCTTGCAGAAATTCAGAGTTGCTCAGCTGCTTATTTGTGAAAAATTGCTTGGCACAGAACCATTTGCCAAACAGGAAGGTCAACAAAAGGGAATTGCCTTGCAAAGGAAACACTCTTGACTTCATCCAGAAGAGGTCAGTGTTTGCCATACACAACAGTTCTTGTCCAGTTTGCTTCTAATTATGCTTTGATTTATATCTCTAAACACTCTATTCAGTGTACATGCTTTATATGCCATATTGCTTCAAATAAAGATAAAGCTATGAGCAGAGCTAAATTTCCCATGTACCCGTAACATTCTCGTTAGAATATTAGTAGGCTGGATATGCACAGTATATACAAAACTTATTTCTTGTTGTGTTATTGTTCAGCAGAGGAATTCAGCTGTCACAGCAAAACTGTCTTCACAGAAGTCAAGGTGACTCTGTTTAAATTCTATTGTAATTTTTTTTTGAAAATTTCATGTAAAATCACTAGTTTTAAAACTGGAATCTGTGAAGATTATGAAAAATATGCTTTTCTTTCATCTTGGAAGGATTATCCTTGTATTTTATTTAAGGAACGTATTAAAAAGATGTTGTTCTTGTACTGTTCCATCATGGAAATGGTTTAGGACAGGGATGTGCAACTTCCAAGCATGTGGGGGGCCACACCAGGGCAAGCAGTGGGCCCCCACTGCACCGCACACCCATGTGGGCATCCCTAGCTGCTGCGCTATGCACTCGTGTGGCCCTAGACTCGCTGTCTGGTGTGCCCTGTGCCATGCTGCACCCCCTGGTGTGAAGGCAGGAAGCCACAGCTGGAGAAGGGAGGGGAAGCCCAGAGCCCCTGGCGGCTGTTGCTCCAAGAGCCTAGGGAGAGTGGCAGTTGAGCAGGAGCCCAGGGGCCGCAATCTAATTGCTCATGGGCAGCCTGCTGCCCCTAGACCCCCAACTGGACAGCTCTGGTTTAGGAAATCATGGACAAATTTTTAAGTCCCTAAGCAGAAATGTAAGAGATCAGAGGCAGAGACTGAAGCTTTTCTTGGTTTTTGGAGGAGAGTGGGCTATGATGCAGTATGCAGTTTACATTCGTACTGCATATTGATTAGAGGGTTGGGGTTTAATCTGGTGTCAGTTGTAATTTTATTATCGGAAAAGAATACCATCTGCGGCGTTGTTTTAGTAACCATATTTTAAGATATGAAGAAGTTCCTTTTTCTTCACATCCATTTATTATTGCCTAGAGATTGGAAGCCTGCTGCTTATGAGCAATGGAATATAGCATAGCGATCTCTTTAGAAATAATGAATATGAGCATAACGTTATATAGCTAACAAAATGATGGTGATGTGTTCCATAAGTGTTTTAGTGCTGCATTTCTGAAACGGGCCAGCAGAAAAGAACCTCATCTTTTATAATTGGACTTTGCCATCCAAATTAATTTAACATTTTTTTTTTTATCTAACTTTAATCTATATAAGACTGGTTATATTGGTCCAGTTAAGACTGGGGATAGTGCTGGGAATAATTTAAAATGTAACTAATGTAAAATATATGGAGATGAAGATTTGATGCTTGTTCAAATGTGCAGATAATCGTGAATCAATTAATGTGTTTATGTAGCCTCTCTGTCCATAAACAAGAAACTTCCACCTTTGCACTCAAAGTCAAAGAAAATTTAAAATTCTTATGTGGGAAGGTAGAGCCATTGTATGACATCAAAGTAGCTTTAGGGAAATGATTCAGAAAAGTAATGGATGTTTTTATTAGTGTAACATCAAATCGATTACAGAAGAATCGTTACTTTTATTTTCAGAATCTTTTTTTAAACAAAGAAGTGCTTCAGCCTTGATAGTCTTTGCTTGGTTTTGCAAAGAGCTAAATTTTTACTTACACTTCTGAATAATGTTTTTGACTTTAACAAGAGTATCCAGACTATATAAATCTTTTCAGAATTGGGACAGTAGCTGCTGGATCTATAAGTTAGGAAACACAGCTCCAGCATTATAGAAAAGATTGTCCCCCCCCCCCTTTTTTTCTTTAGAACTTTTTGAATATGTTTTGGTTTTCACACCCTTCTGGGGTAAAATGTTTGTAAGCAAAATATAAGATTTCTAACACTGAACACTGCATTCAAAGGCATTCAGTTGCTGATTTTGTCTTCATCTCAATGGTTATTAAATTTGACGGCTTTGGGAAAATGTCTATAAAATGGTAGCCCTTGCTGAAAGGCTTCCAGAAAGCTGCTATAGTAAGTGATATCTAAAAACTGTTTTGGAAATCCACTTCTATAGTTACTTTATTTTACTGTCATATACAATTCTACTTTGTTTATGTGCCAGATATGCCTGAAGGAAGCCCTTTATAGGTAACAGGGTGAACTAAAAAAAAAAAAAAAAAAAGCTCTTCTATTAGATTTTTTTTTTTTTAAAATGGCTGTAACTGAAGGATAGGAGGAATTGTACATGCAACTATGAAACTCATTTTTTTTTGGATTTCCTGTATATTTAACTCTTTGTGTCTCTTTTTTTTTTTTTTAACTGTCACTGCAGCAAATCCATCCTGGAATCAGACTCCTTTTTCTGACTCATACACTGTTGCCAGTAATAATGATTCTGCAGGCTAGACTTTGCCTTCAGTTGAACCTCTGTAACCCTGGTCTTAATGGTGTGACATGAATGTAACCTGAGGCAAAGTTTGGCCTCAAAATTAGATCTTGATCTGCGAGTTGGAGGAAATCTTGCTGTATGTGCCTGTTTTGGGTCTGCAATAAATAGCCCCTCTCATGGTAGACCATTATTTGTTATTTTTAATACAATTGGAACCAGATGCAACAGAGAAGATGCTTGTTAGGTGGTGGGATGGATTAGTTTAGGAGTGTAAACTACTTTCAGATCAGTTCCTTTCTCTTCATTTAGAGAGGTAACTTGGGATGAGTCTGTTCTCCAAACGTGCTAGTTCACATGTAGAAGGTACTTGTTTTATCTTTATGGACCTGAGGGGCATTTAGCTATGGTTAGCTCAATAAAAACTTTTTTATACAGTTGGAAAGCAGCTAATATATAAGCTGCGTACACATGTACAACTGATCTGGGATAATTCTCTCGGGTTTGTTTACCTGTTGGAAAAACTTATCTGGACACACTTGAACAAACATTTGAATGCTGAGCCCCTGAAGATCAGAGAGCTTGCAGGGCTGTGCTGCACAGCAGGGGGAGGGCCGCTATGTGCACACATCAAAGTGCTCTGCAGGTTTCTTCAGTCTTCCTGGAGACAGATGGCAGCAGGGCAGTCCTGATAGGCTGACCTGAAGCAATCTGGATCAGCCAGTGTCTCACTGCAGCACAATGTGGGGATTGTGAAGGAGGCATGTTCTGCTCTCTGCATGGTTGTAGTAGTTCAGCCTGAATGATACAGTACCTTTCTGGGGAGGGAGGCGACAAAACACCCTGGGGTGCTGGAGGACTGTGCTGTGGCTTCTCTCAGAAGGGAACACATACAGAATTTGCTCTCCCAAGAGAAAGTCTCCTGGGACTGATTTAACCATCATCATTCCCTGGGTTATTTTTCTCTTGAAGCAGCCATTTTTGCTCTGGGAGAAAAATGCTGAACATCTGTACGGTCGGTTTCTCCTGGGAGAGCGTTCCTGCCTGGTCTGTTCATTCCTTTCCCTACGTTCCCCTTCCCCCGCATCACTCATCCCCTTCCGTGCACTCTTTGCAGTCCCCTGTGCCCCATCTGGAGCCATAGAAGCTGCATGCTAGGCTAGTAGTCAAATTTAAGAAAAGCATTTTTTCTCTTTCCAGGCGAAAGGGGAGGGGCAGGGGATGGACGATGACCACTTATCTTAGGTTTGAGGAAGTACAGTAATTACACCCTGCTTTTGGGTTGTAGTAGGTGTCAAATTCATAATGTTTCTTCTATGAAAATTGTTACTGGGTCTTTCAAGTATGAAAAGAATTTCCAAGACATTCAGTGCAAAGAAAGGATCTAAAATATTATCAAATGCCCAACTACTAACGGGAAAGAAGAGGTAGATTAAAGAAGAGAGGTATTTTTAAAATTAATGGTTTCTTTCTGGGGCACCTTGCTGCAATATTTTAATGAAAAGTCTAGCTAGACAGCCTTCTGCTGTTGGGTGGAATCCTTGGATCTGGGCCTTCCATCTCCTTTCCCTGGCTAATATGCTTGATATTGCTACCCTACTCCCATTGCTGGGAGAGACTAGATCTGTTTCTTCACAGCCTTGGGTTAGCAGTGGGGAGTTGATTGTTATCCCTGATGAATAAGGCCTGGGCTGGCCTCTTTCCAGAGCTGTCTCAGGAAGCACCAGTGAGAATTCATGACTGTTGTCAGTTTTACTGCTTCCCTCTGGGCTTTGAACAGCAGAAATGAAGCCTACCCATTTTACTTTGCTTTTTGAGCAGCAGCTGTGATGGCGGGGTGGGGGTGGGGGTGGAATGATGATCAGACTCGGGAAGGTGCTTGTCAGTTGCTTATAATAGTTCACATTTGGTGGATTATTTTTGTAACCAAAAGGGTTTAAAAATTGTTTGCCTTTTTTTATCGGAGAGATGAACTGGTGTTCCGATGCTTTCTAGGGAAAGAAATGGTAAAGTGGCCTTTGGACTTATTTCTTTTGAAATGGTTGCATTTTTAATACTCAAAATACCTTTTCTTTTGTAGCAGGATCAAATATTTTTCACCGTTTCTGAAGTGTGTCCATTTAGATTACTTTTTAATGTGTGCATTCTTGTACAAATGCAATGATGGCAACTTGCACAATTTTTCATAATGAAAGCTGAGCACTCCTTTTGCTAAATTTCATAGGGAAAGTGAAACTTTTTGCTGCCGTATCAGATTAAAGGCTTCTGCTGGCTGGTCTGATGAACCTAAATTATAGGCTCTTTGTGGCAGAAAGTGGTCACTTATGATCAAGTTTCCATGTGTTGCCAAATACCATTTTTGGCTGCCTTAACAGCAAATTAATTTGTGTGCATTAGAAAAGTGCAAAAGGAACTGATAGTGCCAGGTTGGCCAGTGCTAAGGAAGCTATTGGTGCTTTTCTGCTGCAAGCATGATGGCAAAGGAAAGCGTTCTGAAGGGCATCCTTTTTGCCCCCAGTTTGCCTTGCTGGTATGGATCATTATACATTTATTTACCTGTTTAATTTTAAATGCTAATCAAGTGGGTGGATGTATGTGCATTTATATTTTGAACCCACAAACCAGAACATATAGAGAAACCAGGCCTCAGTTGTTTCCTGTTAATAATCACCAACACCATACTTCTGTTAGACATCAAAGAGAAGATGTACTGATGTTGCCTTGTTAAAAAAACGCCTCACTTTAAGCAGTGATATAAGGAGTGCAAAAGGTAAACCAGTGAAGCCAGGACAATAAATTCCTTTAGCAGTTGATGTAAAAATATCTAGTGTTAAGTCAGAAAAAAGACTTTCACTGAAGTGAAACAGTCCATTAAGGTTAGAATGTTTTTCTCTGCTCTTTCAGTGCTTTGAGAGACTGCAGATGACCTAGTTTGATATAGTTCCTGAATTGGCTTGGGTTGGATGTGGCTGCATGAGATCTAGCAGACCATGTAAAAAGGGTCACTTGGAATGTCACTGTTCTAAAATGCAACACAGAAATATTTTGTAAGCATAAATGTATAAGGAAGGGTCTATAAAGGCAAGGCCAAGGCGCTAGAGAAATATTGAATCATCCTCTTCAGCGTAACGGACAGAGTACTCGAGAGCCAAGTTCAAGTCTTGGCTATGCCATTGCCCTACTACATGTTCTAGGACAAGCCACTTTATTCTTGTCTGTCTTGTTTTGCCCATCTGCAAAATGGGGATGATAGCGTTCTTCTTTTAAAACACTTCAAGATTTATGGGTGAGAAAAGAGTACAGGAGATCACACACTAGTCTACTTGCTTACTGCTTCTTCCTTCAGATGTAGGACTGTTTTCCCCCAAACTCTTTTGAAAACCTTACTGATGAGCACGTGACTAATTGGTGCGTCTTACCTTTCAGAAATTGCTAACTTAAATTTAATGTGAAAACAATAGGTTATTGTTTTGGAAGAGTTAATAAGCAGCTACTGTTAATGCGTATTAATGTTAAATAATTTTATTAATATAAGAATAAGATCCTGAAGTCCTTCAAGTAGTGCTATTTTAGTTCTAGTTAGTGTATGTTGGTTTAATTCAAATGCTGGTTTTGATGCACTATAAGTTGATTTATAAGATGTGATGCAACTGAATGTGTAGTACAAAAACTTAGTGGGCCTCTCAGATTGAGAAACTTTTCCAGATCAAAATGGCTTTACTTTAGAAGTGAAAATGTTAAATTTCATACAGCTATCTCAGTTCTTGCAGGTCTAACCCCCCTTTCTAAAGGCATGTGGTCCTAACATATTAAAATGCAGTAAGAAGCAAGGTTTTTAGCATTGTGGTGAACTGCGACGTGTCACAAGTCGTTCCATTTTGCAGTGGAGAAAATCTTCCACCTAATATAGATTCAATAGACCCACAAAGTTGTACTTATACTTTTCAAGGTGATAACAGCTTTGAAACTGACCCATAGCCTAGACAATGGGATCTCTTGCCTAAACTTATACCTACTTAGGATCTTTTTTTCTTCATTCTTTCACTAGACCCCAGTTGTCTTTTTCCTGCCCCAGTGACCTTGCGAGGTCCCTTCTAGCCCCTTACAATCTATGAATCTGAATAAATCTGCAATGCTGCCAGCCTGCTGGGGCCTTCGTGATTGGGGGGATGTGGTTAAATACAATTTAAAAAAAATCCAAGTTATATGTATTTGAGGAGAGCCTTCTCAGCAAATTTATTTGGTTCTGAGAGCTCTGCCAGGCAAAAAGCTTAAACCTTGTATAGTACCTGTTTAGCATTTTCCATTTAAAAAAAAATACTTACTATTCTATTCTCTTCTTAAGTATTTGTCTTTTAGGGAATGACTTATCCATAATGTAAAACAAAAAGTACATTGAGCCAGATTGCCATATTGCTGCTGTTGATATTGATAATGGGATTTTAATTTCTTTTTCTCCCCAGTTAAATGGCTCTTGCACCCTAGTGTTTCAGCTATCTTAGTTCAATTTCCTCTGCTCAGTCTCTGATGAGATTCTAACCTTGGGCTTCATCTCTGCAATGTCTTTTTCTGATTTTATTGTCTGACTGCTGAAATGCTGCTCATTAGTTCACTGTGCAATGTTATCAGGTTTTATACTTGGTTTCCCGAAATATTAAGTCGCCACAGGAATTGTACTGCAAGTTTACATTTAAACTGTTCTCAATTTCAGTAAAATATTTGAGAACTACCCAGCCTCGGAGGCATTGCTGTACAAATTAAACTGTCCAGATTGGACGGCAGATTATATGCCTTTTTTCTCTCCCCATTCTACAAAAGGATGACCTCTATCTACTTCCTCCTATTTCTTGTGGAGTGGTAATGCAAAGTGGCAACTGAGCTTTACAGGTCTCAAAGATGTTGGCTGACTCCCCTTTCCCCCCCTTGTTTATCTGTTTTGGTTCGTATTATCTGTTCCTTATTTAAATGGATATGAAGATTTACACTGGAAAAAAAGGAATGCCTCTAGGCCTCTGTTCTGAACCGTAAGACATTTTTTAAGCGGTGAGCTAGCAAACCATTTCTGTAGGGTGCTCAACGCAATCCTTCAGTGGAAGGATGCTTATTCTTTCACACACTTAAGAAGCTGTAGGTGGAAGACACAAGCCATGGGCACCTGTTTTTATCTGTATGCTATATGCTCCTTGGGGCACAAACAACTCATTCTGAATTTTTTTATTTGGGTGACTAATTTATGTATGTAGGACAGCACAACAGTATCTCAAATATGATTGGGCCTACTTGATGCAACTGTGAAACGAGCAGTCAATCCCTTCATGTGCTCGTCTTGTACTAATGGTAGTATCTATGTGCATGGATAGAATTGTGTTACCTGAAATGGTACAGGGGTGTAGGTTGTGGCCATGCTGGTCTAAGGACATAGGCAGACAAGGTTCTTTGGGTAATCTGATATATTTTATTAGACCAACTTAAATAGTTGGAAAACAATTATTAAGCAAGCTTTTGGGTTTACAAACCCTTCGTCAGGCTGAGAAAATTTCAGCAGTAGGTGTGTGCTCTTCCTGGAGGGAATGAAAAGTAAAGAAACCAGAGGCTGGGCTGGTATGCATACAAGATAGGCAGTCAGTGAAGATGTAAATCTTTACTACTTTACTTTTCATTCCATCCAGGAAGAGCACACACCAACTGCAGAAACCTCCTCAGCCTGACGAAGGGTTTTTAAACCCGAAAGCTTGCTTAAATTTTTTTGCCGGCTATTTAAGTTGGTCTAATAAAAGATATCAGATTCACCCAAAGAACCTTGTCTACCTGAAATGGTATGCATTCTTACCTCTCTTTGTTCTGCTTGCTGTATAATCTGTATGGGCAAAATGCAGTCTTAAATTTACATGGTGTTAGAAAATTTTTGGCACAGTATAATTTATTATTTTTATCCCTGCCTCTAGACGTGGCTAAAACACGGATTGATTTAGTTCACCAAGGCAGAACAAACAGTATAACTGCACATTTGGACTCTTAAAAGTGCTAATTTTATGTTTGCATGTTCGGCTGAAAGTCTTGGAGTGCTTTGCATGGCTGAGCTGAAGCCATAGCTACACAGGCAGTCTCCCGTAGAAAGGGAACCTCAAAGCAAAGGCATGAACCTAACTGCTTCAAGACAACTGTAAGCAAGTAAACATCTGCCCTGGGAAGAAATGACCTAGAACGGGCAAAATGTCCTGGGTTAAGATGAATTAGCCTCAGTTCAAGGTTTAGCATTGTGCCATTGCAACTTTTTTTTCTGCCAAAGAGATATGGCGTTTTCTCTGCATGTCCTATTTTGATGGCCATAAAATATTTTAGTTGTATTCATGCAATTATTTTTTAATACATAAACAATTATTTAATTTGCTTCCTTAGCTACAAATGATAACTTGCACTGAAGTGAAATAACGTCATGTAATGGGATGGCCTAATTTCACTTCTGTAGGGGTAACATTCTCCTTCAAAATAACATAACGTGTTTCAACAGCTAATAAGTTACAGGTTCATGTATTTTTTGCTTTTGTAACGCTTTACTCTCTGGTACTACCTCGAATAAGGAAGATCTGCTTTGTATGAAAGGGAGAGTTGTGCTCATAAAGACTTGGCACGGGTAACTTTCTAGAGTTGTGTGGCTTCATTTGTTCCTTTCAGTGGAAACTTACTTCATTTACCTCTATCTTGGTTTAAAATCAGTAGTGCCTTTTATAAAAACAAACAAACAAAAATGGTGGGGTGCACATTAAGCTTTCTTCAAATGAAATATTAGAATTGTCCTTTCACCTGGTTTCCTTGGCAATGGTAATTTATTGCTTCACTCAAGCTTTAACTTCCGCATACTGATTGCTACAGCTTAGGACGCTTATGAGTTTTCTGGCTGCTTCACTTCTTATCCTTTAGAAAACCTGACCCTTAATATAAAACATCTGATACTGAAGAAACTGCACATTACTTGGTAAGTTGTTTGGCTTTCATTAACTGTTTAAAGGTCCACAGTGAATTTGTGAACCTTTTGTCTTTACCGTTAGAGTCTAATTTTCTTATATCAGAAGTGGACTTCATGAAGAAATGTCCTCTCTGAACTCATGAGAAACGAAATGCGCACTCTGTCTGAGCACCTCCTATTCCTAATGGAAAACTTTCTTTTAAACTGCACAATTATGTAATAAGACTCCTCTCCAGGAGGGCACACAGTCAAAGAAAAAGAAATGCAATTATGCCCTTCCGTAACTTAAGTGTCAGAATGTTATGATCATTTATCTTTTATTGCATAGTTTTAGTACAAAAAATCCATAGGTTTATTAGTTCATTTCAGGTAAACTCATGTTTTGTCACTGCTGAAAGGATTTCTTTTAATGTTTAAGTGCAATGGCTGTCTCGTCTGAATCGCTTAAAATGTTCTTGAGTTGTCAGCCTCCCCCTCCTCCTCCCCAGCTTAAACCACTTTAAAACTCCTCCCTAAGTGGCTCTGCCCCAGGGCCAAGCTCTGCGTGGTTCTAGCCCCAGGGTCTCACTAGAGACCTGCCTGGGACCCACACAAGCAGGGTGTGTTCAGCGGGGTGGATGGGATGGGGCAGGGAGTGGCACCTGGGAGCGGGAGTGGGACGGGCAGTGACAGTGCAGGGCTGGAGCCTAGGGCAGACCTGTGATCGGCTCCTGGCATACCCCTGCAAGTGGAACTGGTGTCTGTTGCAGGGACATGCAGGCAGTGGATCATGACTCTGCCCTGGGCCCTGGCCTTGTGTTTATCACTGCCCCATGATCCCTACTTCAGGCCCCACCCTCCTGTCAGGTCCCATACACCACTCCCTGCCCGCCTGCAGCTTCATCCCATTCGCCTGGTTGAGCACGCCATGCCCGCACGGGTCCTGGGCTGGTCTCCATGGAGGCCTCACCTGCCCCTTCCATCTGGTGCCTCCATCTGGGGCAGATGGGTGGGAGTGCCTGGGCAGCGGGGCTAGGTCTGGCAGCGGCAGTGACCCTGGCAGCAGCAGCTGGAAGGAGCTGCTGCTGCTGCTGGGCTTGCTGGGAAGCAGGGTTGGGCTGCAGCACTGCCCCAGCTCCACTGCACCAAACAGGAAAATGCATGGGATATTATTTTCCCCTTTTTGCCTTCTCAACTTTTCCCTAAAACTTTTGCCGACTTGGCCAGCTATTGGAAGTATGTTCATTTGATACAATGAGAACAATTAAAAGGTGCTGTCCTTTTGCCTGAAATTTTGAAAGGTCCTGAAGCAAACACTGAAACGGGGAGCAATTGGTTGGGTCAGCACAAGTGTACTCATGCATGTCCTCTGTAAATGGCAACATGAATTATTAAAGCAAATAAAAATGTTAGGCAATCTGTTAAAAGGTTATTTTTCAGCAAGGAAGCAAAATCTATAACCAGTCATTTTTAAGGGCTTGAGGAGCACACACTTTGTGTTAATCATTAGTTAAAGCAAGACTACATGTGAACTTGCACAGCAGTGAAACTCAACTCAACTTTTAATAACTAACCAGCACTTAACTCAGAGTGTTACAAGAGGGACCGCTGGGCTGCATTTAGGTGTGGCTGAATACAAAATACTTCTGAAAACTGAAGATTCAACCATAAAATGGCACAATCATATTAACATTTTAAATCTTTTGTACATGTGTTCTAACACTATGTAATTATAGGAAAGAATACATAAGACCTTTTTGTTTAGCTGAAATAATTCATAGGTAGTATAATTTTAATTTTGAGATCTGTCCCATAGGTTACTAATGTTGTTACTTTACCATTGCTGTGCAGAAGGTACAAGTTCCCTGCCAGGTCTCATTCCAGACCATGTCCAGTTTCAGTGTGCTGTGGAGGTAGTGCACCCAGTACTATGCAAGGGAGTGGCTTTGGTTGCTCAACTGCAACTCTTAAACTGGTTGAGGAGTGGCACTAGCTTGCATTTTAAGGATACCCTTCCACAGGCTTCACAGCACTTTACAAGCAAGGAGGTTAAAAAATTCCTTTTGTGCGGTGGGATTTCCTTGTGTCCCTGAATTAGAGAGAGACAGCACTGAGGTGAGATCTTTTTGTTGTTTACCTTAAATTGAGCTGAATGGATAGGAACACCAGAATTCTCATTTGGGATCTGTTCCGGGCTCCATCTCGTTGAAGATCTACTCTCTGATGGTAGCTAATGCCAGATGTTTCAGAAGATGTAAGGGTTGTACAAGAGAGGTGCAGGATAATCTACCCAATATTAGGTTTCACTTGGTTTCTAATAGAGATCAAAAAAGGACCTAAAGCATGAGGTTTAACATCCTTCCTTTCCCAGAAGTTTTGTTTGCAATAGCAGCAGCAACCTTGGATAGTAGTTATCCCTACAGTAGCCCTTAGATGCAGTTCTGCTTACGTAGGTAAAACACTGAAATCCCTTGTCTTATTAATGACACTAATGTTATTGATCATCCGAGGGTTAATATAATTGAAGTGCTATTAAACACTTCAGTTACATAGTGTTTGTGTATTTGTGTATGTATCATATGCAAATTGTGCAACTATAGAAATGATGAACAGATATGTATGGTGGTGAGAGGCACATCTATCTTTGAGTGTTGAGGGGGAGATGGAAAGAAAGCAAAGAGCTCAGTTTGAGAATTTGCCTAATCCTCAATACATAAGGATTTCATACTGCTCAGCGAGGACTTTTTTGATTATAGTAGCAGTAATGTCAACATCCTTGGTTTTAATGTCAATGAAAAATGCTGTCTAGTAGAAGAAAGGTAATTACTTTACAAGTTTGCTTTCTTATTTTTCTGCCTTTTATAATGGAGAGTATTGTTTCCTTCCACACAGTTGCAACAGAGCTAAGCACTATTTTAAGATGACTTTCTTGTGATTTCCCTTCCTGCCTTGGGGGCATAGACTGGAAGGGACCTACTGGGTCATTGAGTTCAGTTAGTTCGTTGCTCTCTTGGGCAACCACATCACAAAATCCTGTTCCTTGACTGATGACGCACTGTCTTAAAAGCATTTGTTTTTTTTTTTTTTCTCCCACCACTCCAACTGAAAGGCTGTTCCAGATCTTTGCTGTTTTGATGGAAAGAAGCCTATCTTTTAATTTCTTTTAATTTCCTATGTAGATTTATATGTGATTAGTTGATACCCATTTGTACTGAACCTCTACACTCAAATTTCATAAATATCACGGAGGGAACAATTTCCTTTACATTCAGGTAGAATTGGACAAGATGGAAGAGGAGCATATGTTTTTAATACAATTGTTGTAGATTTGTTGGAATATTTTCATGATTTGGCCAGAAGCTTATTCTGTTTTCTTACAAATGCCATTTAAAAATTATTCGGTCATTTCTACTGTGAGTCCCCTAAGTAATTACAGCGTTCACAGGCATTGTATAGAGGTATTGTTATGTCTGTTTGCTGCAGTCAGTGACGGGTTTTGGGAGGAAGTGGTGGGAAAGAGAAGAGGGCCTGGGCAGGAAGTCCAGATGTGGGAGAGTTGTGGCATTGGTATTTATTCAGAAATTCCTAGAATATATAGGGCTCTGCCTTCTGTTTACAACATGTTTAAATGTCACTTATGTAAAGTTGAGTGCATTATCTTTTGAACTACAGAAACATCTTCAGTCTATATTTATAGTAAATAGAACATTTATTAAACGTGACTTAAACATCACTCAACAATGTCTGTCCTTTTTTTAACAAAAGGAACAGAAAGTGCATGAAAAATATTCAAGTCAATGGACAATGACCACTTATGAGAAGGCAGAGTGTGTGTGCATTCTTTCTTTAAAAGTATTGAAAATTTCATAATCTTGAAATATGATAAAAATATCTTTTTGTCTTTCCAAAGGCCATTACATTTTTAATTAGAATATCTAGCCTTTATAAGCATACTTTTTATTTTAAAAATTGCAACCCTCTAAAGACTAACATTGTTTGCTTGCCTCTAAAATATTCATGTGGACAATTTTAACATGATTATAAACTTACTTTTGCTTCAAAAATAACACAAAGCAGATCTTTCAGTAAGGACAAATCTAGCGTTTTTATTCTGCTTTCAGTATGTAACTTTTATTCTGCTTAGCAGTCAATCTGACTGCTATTCTGCTCTCAGTAAGGACAAATCTAACTTTTATTCTGCTTCAACTTGTTTAGTTTCTGTCAATAGCTTACAAATGCCCTAGTCTCCTATGTTTATATGCTTATAAAATGAAGTGGAAGGAATCCTGGTCAGAAAACAGAAGACAAAGACCCCTATTGCCTCTATCAGGGCAGGCATTGTAGACCACTTTAAACCTCAGTACCTGCACTTCTGGCCCATAGTACATGTTACATATATCATGCAATTAACTGGTTAATTGTGCAGCAAATTTGGACTGGCCACACATGCGAAGTAATTAGCACACAATTAACTCATTAATCCCACAAGAAATTTAGACCAGCCACGTGTAAAATTATTATTGCATAATCAAAATGATTATTCAGTTCTAAAAGAGCCAACCAGCTATAAAGTTAGTGCTTGTAAATCTGTAACAACTCTGTAGCTGGTTTCTATCCAGCTTTAATTTGAATGTGTAGCAGGACCCTCAAGGTAATTAGCGCCTAATCAAATTAGCTGCAGTATTTTGTCTGCACTGTAAAACTTCTTACTGGAGTGGAGAATGAGGCTACGAAAGTAGGTACAGGTTTCCCTCACTTTATGCTGTACATGTGTTCCTGGAAAACGGTGCATAATTTGAATTTGCATAAAGGGAGCTTGCTTTACAGTGTAACAAATAGGGATATGTTCCAAGACCTCGACTGTACTGACCCCAGACCTGTTTCTGCCACTTTTACTAGACAGTTTTGGTACTTGCCAATAGCAGACAGTACACACAAGCACCCAGGACATTATCATAAATGGGGATGGGAACTACAGAAATTGTCGCAGACAGTGAGCAAGGAGCACAGATCCACACAGGAGATGATATTTTGGTGTGTGTCACTCCCACAATGCACTGCACAAAGCAGCTGACTCTGGGCTTCCACCACACCGATCGCATGAGCGTGAATTTACCTTGCGTATAATGAATTTTTGGTATAAAAAGGGTCATCGCATAAGAGCGAATTTGCACATACAAAACGTGCGTAAAGCAAGGGAAACCTGTAGTTTTAGTTTTAGACAGTTTTAGTGCAAGAGTCACCTTAAAATGCTGTTTAGATTAGTTCATTATTTAGATCAGTGGGGACCAACCTTTTTGGCAGCTGTGTCATAAATTAGCCCTGCAGCCCCCCTGAGTGCTGCTCTAATCCCCTGTCTCTGCCCAGTCTGGTGCTCTGTTTTGTGCACCCTGTCCAGTGTCCTGCTCTGCTTTCTGCTTCCTGCCCTGCCTGATCTGCCTTGCCTTATGCTTCCCACCGTATCAGCTGCCGTGCTGCCTGTCCTCCTCTGATCGGCATGCCTCACGCAGAGGCTGCCTATGGCACTTGTGGTGATAAGAGACCATTTCTTCAGCACTCCTTACCTTCTCCTAATGCCAGAGTTTTGAAATGAAAGCTTGTCTGCTTCTGTTGGGGAAAAGAAGCCATATAAGCATCTTAAACAATAACTCCTAAAAATCTCCAAGACTAATATTTAACCATCTATAAAATTAAACTCCACTAGATTTGTGGAGTGTGGATCAGGGACTTTTTAGCAGTTCTTCTTCCCTCTAGTTTATCTATGTAACTTATTACCTAGAACTGCTTTTTAAAGAGCGCTTTGTCTTGGGATGGTGCCTTTATTATAACATCCTGTTTTTAAAAGGGTGCCCCCAGGGCTAGCTATAGATGTTCAAAAAGCCCAAAGCAGAATGGGTCTGTTCTGATGTACCCTCGAGGTACACTGAAAGGTCCCAGGGGGTATGTGTGGGCAGGCAGGGATGGAGTGCTGCCACCCTGCAGGGCCCTGGCAGGGCAAGGGCAGCAGCGCCTCTGGGCCAAACAGGCCAGCCGGATGCAGGGAGCAAATCTTGCATGTGGTGGCTGCTGCTGCCATTCACCACCCTGCGTTGCTGCTCCGTGCATGGCCACGGTCACTCCTCCACCCCTCAACTGGCCGCCGGGGTACACTGCTCACAAAAGGTCAAAAACCCCCGTGTTAGGTGGTTTTCTGTTAATGGCGTAGTTTAGATCGGTAGTGAATAGGACACATTTGCCCGCTGGCTTCGGATCACTTATATTGATAAAAATGTAATGTCTGTACCTGGCCTTGAAGCAGGAGAAGCGTCTTTGATGTCCAGTCAAGAATGATGTGATGGGCCGATGTTTAATGTTACTTTCTCTCTTCCTCTGCTCTGCCCTGCACTTCTACCTCTCAAGAATTTTAAAAATGAAAAAAAAAATAAAGAACTGTTTTTAATTTGCTGGCTGGGAAGAAATGGGACTTAGAAATTAAAGAGAATAAATATTAGCTGGTTTGTTTTGTTGAATAAACTGTTGGCATGGCACATTCTTTGACTTAAGTCTTAGTCTTAAGAACGCAGGGTTTTAAATTTTAAATTTATGAAAGTATATGAAAGCAAGCTGACAAACAATGAGAATTAATTCTGTTAATTACTTTCACCACTACACATTGGGGCATGCAGACGTATTAAGCAGAAACCCTTTTTTTCCCCTCAAGTGTTTAGAACTTTGCTAAAATTGAACTGCACCGTTGCCTTTACCGCCTCCTTAAGTACAGCTGAACCAGTTTGTCTCTAATGTGTTTCTAGTTACCTCTGCAGAGACATAAACAGAAGGTTCCTGCTCTGATATTTTGAATTCCTCAAAACATTTCCCCTCCAAATTTAGGATGAAGCGCCAAAGCTCCTCCCTCCCCCATCCCAACTATTTGTAAGAGAGCCCTTTTTAACCGTAAATCTTAACAAAGTGTAAACTTTTACTCCTTTATTTGGGTGCATACAGTGCACCAAGCGTGCCTAGTATTTTCAGTGAAAAGTTTTCTCTGAATCTGGTTTACAAAGTGTCTGGTTCTTGAAGCAGCTCAGCAGTTGTGGGGAGAGGTGAGATACTTGCCTTTCCTGCATCAGATCAAATGAGTAAGGCATGAATTGATTGACAGATGTTATACTTCATGCTTATAGTTCACGCTTAAATGTTAATATTTTTAGAAACATATTAGACAAGCGTCTGCCAAGCATGGTGCAGGATGCTGATGCTAGTCCAGACCGCAGTAGCCAGGCAGAATCTCTTTTGACCTTTCTTTTAGCTCATGTGGCTTATCCTGTGCAGGGCTTTTGTCTTTTTGAACCATAAACACAGGTTGGGAAGTAGCGTGATACAAGAGAGCCTCTTTGTAACAAGTTATTGCTGTTTTGCAAGTGAGATATTTGAACAGGTATTCATATGGTATAAAATCCAACAGACGAGAATAAGACTTTTCATGAACACTGCTCAAGATAGTAGGGATTTTTTTTTTCAAGATTTCATACCTTCCCCCATTTTCAATTGGGATCAAGTTCTCCAGTTTTTGCAAATGGATAATCTGGAAAAAAGCTTTGGACCATTCAAAATTTTGTTTTGCAGTGTGTTGAAAGAAAAAAATAATTTTAAACTGTAATTTTTTTTGTTTTCAAGTATGCCAGAATAGAAACTTTTAAATTTTGAAACTCTGACAAATTGTGAGATTTGTCAAAACTGACCTTTTGCCACAGTTTGATAAATGGGCATTTTCCAATGAAAAAAATACTTTTGAGAATTCCCATCAAACACTAATCAGTACATCATCTTTATTGATGATACTTACTTGTGCCCAGGTAGTGAATTGGGTCAATAATCTGTTGACAACATCAAATAATGTATTTCCAAAAAAAAAAGTAAAATAATAAAAAGATTACGTGCTTCTCTTTTTCCTGCAGAGAGTGTGTGGAAATTGATAGATGCTTTCCTGCTGGTCAGCTTTGGGGGCTGTCGTCCTGACTTTTTTGTGGAAATGTTTTAATATATATTTTTTAAAACCATCATTTTCAGCTGAAAGTTTTTGGCCAGCTCTACTACTAAGCTTGGCTTTCACAGTTTCTTCTTGAAAGCACTTTTAGTGCTTGTAGGTGGCTGCAGCACTTGTAGCTCACTGATCTGAATAACCACTATTGTATTATTTCTGTTCCTCTGTTCTGTACCCAGGCCTTTAACCTTGCATTCATTTTTTTTAAAAGTCTAAGCAAATACATGACAGCATGGTACAGGGTTCACCTTGCCCCTGGTATACAATGGACATTTATCAAAAGAAATATCTTGCTGGTTGAGTAAAGTTCTGATTGTTTTGAGAATTCAGCATAATTGCCCAGGCTGGGCTTTGTTAGTAATTAGGTGTTTGGGTGTTTTGGCCAGTATTGTTGCCTGATTCTATGAAAGCTCTAACCAAAGCCAACAACTGCACCTTAACTCAGTGCCTGTACTTGTAGGAGGCAAAGGGCAGCATGTCTGAGCTTTCTGTTTTGGTGCACCCAGGCTGGTGAATATGCAGCACGGTGCATCTTCTCATGGGCTTGTACCAGTGTACATGCACATTCTCTTGCATGACAGGTGAGGTTCAGGGTACATTTTAAAGTTGCAGTTTAGCTTCTCTCTCAAAGCAGAGGACTTTGTTACTCACTTGGCTTGTCTACGTGTGTATTTAAGCACACTTACATTTACGTGCATTAAGTGTTTTTGGCAGGTATCTACAGGTGGTGAGAGTTGAGACTAACTTTAGTCCCAAGTTGCTCCAGCCCTTCCTTGTGCCCCTTTGGCCACCAAGGAGAGCTCTATCCTCCGGACACTTGACAGCCATGTTGAAGCCAAAGCCAGAGCCAGTTGCTAGCACCCGACAGGCATCTTGGAAGCTCTGATCCCTTATAAATGCCTTCCCTGCCCAGGGGCTGCATGTGCAGTGCAGGGACAGCATGCGCCAGCTCCCTCCTTGCCCACCCTGCATCTTTGTCCCAAGGCTGCCCCTGCCTCTGTTCCTGCTAGCAGTGCCCAGCACCCTGTTGCTTCAGCCCAGCCCTTGCCAGTAACAACGAGTACCCCTCGTTTCTGCTGGCCGTGGTGCTGGCCTTGCTGGTCCCGGGAGGTCTCCTCACCCCTCCACTAGCCCCCGTCCCCAGGCCAGCCATGCACCCACCAGTGGGGGCTAGAGCACTGTGCTCCCTGCTCCAGCCTGCCTGCCCCACCTTCCACACACTCCCTACCCCCACCACCACTCTCACAACATGCACATGGTTTAAAAAAAACCTTTATTGCTCTCACAACCCCTATCCCATCCCTTTCCCCTCAATGCATAGAGCTCCCTCACTAGTCTCTCCCCAACACACAATGCTCTTCCACGACCCTCCCCACCCACCACTAATAAAAAACCCTCTCTCCAGTGTCAGGCTATTTACAAGAGGCTCAGTCTGTGTCTGAGAGTCCCAGACTGGGTGGCTGTGGAGTGGGGGCACCTAGGGGGCAGAGCCTGGCACCTCAGCCGTGGGTACTTCCCCTGCAAGTCTGGGGGCTGCAGCGACTACAGTGGGTTGTGGGCACGTCCATGGCCAACACCAGACAATGCTCCTTCAGGGCAGGTAGCTCTCCCTCTGCCCGCCCTAGTCCAGGGCCAGTGTCTCCTTGTGGCGCCGCACCGGGCACCTCCTGGTGTTCATACCCATGGCTTTAGATTGAGTGGTGCGGCTGAGCCCAGGTAAGTGGCAGTGGAGCCAGGGACGGGGCCAGAGGTACAGTGGCTAGGAGGCACTGGAGGGCTGCCTCAGGGCTGGGTGGGGCCTGGCTGCAGGGTTGCATGTGGGGGCTGGGCTGTGGTGGAAATGGCTGCTACTGCCAGGGCTCTCTCCTGCGTCCACATGTTGGCTCTGTAGAGGCAAGAGATGGAAGGCTTTAGTGACAGTTTGCAGCATGTCAGAGATCAGATGGCCAGGGGCCATGCGCTGTCTTCCCTCAAATCAGGGGTTGGCTGTGCATGGGTGCCCAGGGACTGTGGTAAGCTTGGCTGGGCAGGGTGGGGCCCAGGTAGCCATCGGCTGAGTCCCCCCTCCGCATGCACTCCCCTGGGCCAGCGGCCCACTGTGTGCTGTGCGCAGGCAGCCTTCCTTCTCGGTCTGCTTCCCAGAGCAGGACAGGCCAGGTTGCTGGCAGTGACCACGTGGTTCCAGACTCCGCTCCACCCCACTATCCCTGCAGTCCAGCTACACTGCCACTCAGCCCATGTTACCCAGGCTTGGGGTGTGCAGGCCTCCCAGACAACTGGGGCAAGGGGCTGGGGACACCCCTGCTCGCCCCGCAGGGAGCCTTTCCTGGGAGACACCCTGGGGTTGCCTCCCCCCAAGGAAACCACTGTGCCCCAAGCATGCCCCTGTTGTGTGTGCCCTGGGTGGTGTGTGATAAGCTGTTCGTGCAGGCTGAGGGGTGCCCGACTCACTATGCCCTGTTGTTGCTGATCCTTTTGGTGTCCCAGGCACACCTGCTGTCCTGGTTTAAGGCTATGATAGTGTTGGGGGCAGGCCCAGCCTGCCCCACAACCTCTGCCACTGTGTGGAGTGCTACCTGTGGCAGTGCTACACATCCCTGCCCCCCTGCTACTGAGGAGGACATTGCTGCCAGCACCAACGCCTTCCTCAGTGTGTGAGAGGCCTGTGCGTACCTAGCTATGGGGGCACAGGCTGCTCAATAAAGTTTTGACCTGTGTCCCACCTCTCTGCCTGCTGTGAAGTGTGGGTAGGACCAAGGGCAGAGCAGGGACCTTGTGTCTGGGGCTGGCAAGGCTGGCAGCTCAGCATGGGGCTCCCTGTTGGTGACGGTGACGAGCTGCCCCCGGTGTCTGCAGCGTGGGCTGGCACCCAACCAGGCTCCCCCCCAGGGGAGGGGCTGGCGGTGGCTGGTGGTGTCCTGCCTGGCTGCTCCTCCTGGTGAGGGCTGGGGATACAGAGCAGATGAGGCAGCCACTAGCTGGGGCTCCCTGAGCTGGGGAGGTGGGTGAGGCAGGGTGCTGAACACCCAAGGGCCCCTCCTCTGTCGAGGTGTCAACACCAGATTTTTCAGGCTGGGGCAGAGGCTCAGCCAGGCTGCTTCTCCTGGTGTACACTACAGCGTTGCAGCCTGGGTCCCGGGGCACTAAAATCTGGCTTGGCTTCCATGTGAAGGGCATGGTCTTATGGGCATGACCAGACCAGCAGTTGTCAGTCATGGCCACACACTCCCCCCCC
>NW_017729024.1:181561432-181566770 GCF_001723915.1 Gavialis gangeticus | reverse complement strand
CCCCCCGGGCCTTCATTTTCATGTGGCACTGGTCCGGCATCTGGGAATGGCCTGTCTTGCTCATCCTGCCTGCTTGGGCCTCATAAATGCGGGTGTTTGAGTGCTTGCCCTGCGTGAACTGCCTCTGCACCTCCACATTGTCCCAGAGTGCCACAAAGTCATGCTCCTCCTCCTGGCTCCAGTTGGGCCCTGGGTGGGAGGCTTGGGCGTGCGTGTGTGGGCGGGGCTGATCCTTGACAGGGAGGACATCGTATCCCATGCCAGCTCTCTGGGCTCCTGCACAGCACTGTGGTTGGCCCTAGAGAGCTGGTTGCAGCACGCAGCTCAGGGGCAAGGCCAGGGACTGTGAGCCATGCAGCAGAGGCAGATGTGGTACAGGACCTGCAAACGCAGGAGACGGTGCTAGCCCTGCTGTCAGAGAGCCAGGCAGCAGCCCTGGAGAGATCCCAGGGCTGGGCAGCGGGAGCAGCAGGTTGCAGCCCTTTGCAACACTCAGCTGTGGCCAAGCTGCATCTCCAGCTAGGGGACAGGACTAGGAGCAGCAGCCTGGGTCCTGTCCATGGGGCACATAGAAACAGGTACTGAAAGGCCCAGGGAGTGTGCCCCAGGGCACAAAATAGCCACAGGCTTTTATAGCCCGCAGCAGTAGCTGGGGCTACCACAGAGGTAGGCCAGCCCTAGAGGAGGTGAGGCTTCCAGCCAGGAGCCCTTAGGCTGGGCTCCAGCTGGCCCCCTAGTGGCTGGGCAGATCTAGTACTAGAGTCCCCACGTTAATGTCTACACGTGAGTTAATGCGTTTTAAATGATCACACCTAAAGTTGATACTAGCTTTCTGCAGGTATCAAATTTAGGTGGGATTAGCCTAAAATCCCCATTTTTTAAGGTGCATTAAGGGTGTGCACATGTAGATGCACACCCTTAATGCACATTAAATGTGCACATATGGACGTGCCCACTGAGTTTTGGTTGCTACTTTGGCATGCTTCTTCTTGGAGAAGACCATCAAAGCATTTTTGACTGTAACAGAACTTTTAAACTGATAATTTTAAATCATGGGAGGGGCAAAAACAGCTGGTAACTGTACAGTCCATTGCGACTGCCCCAGCTTATTTGTCAATCTCTGTCTTGTTATTTCTGTTCTTTTGGTGATGGCTGGCTTAAGTACTTTCTTGTCAGCTTCTCCTGTGTTTGTTTCCTTAAAATTTTCTGTGCTGTCCCCTGTGTATAGAGACAGCTTTTTGAGTCTGTCTACTCAACCCCCTTTTCATTTAAAGTCACTTCTGAAGACCACGTGTATTGTAACATGTATCAGAAACCCACTGGCATCACCATTCTTGAAAGTAATTTATGTAAAATAAACTCACTTCAGTATTTGTTAACATAATTGCATGTGTGCTGTGTCCCCACCCCACTGGCTTGTTCACTTCTGTCTCAGTCTGGGGCAGGGGGCATGCTCTTTTAATTTGGAAACAGAGCTTGCTGTGAATGCAGTTGGCAATAATAAAGGAACAAAAACTTTGGGAAGAAAGAGTCTCTCAGGCTTTTGGTATAAAAGATAACTATAGGGAGGACGGTGTGGAACAGGAGAGAGTTTTTGTAGCAGCTAGATTATACAAGAAGTTGTTTTTTTTTTTTCTACTTTGTTGTTTTTTTCCTACTTTGAAGCATCTGCCTCTGGCAGCTGTCTGAGGCAAGATATTGGACCAGACAGACAGCCGGCTTGCTCTTGCAATGTATTTCTTACCTTGCTAGTCATGTGGAAATCTCAGCTAACAAAGTTGATCCATCTCTTTTTATAGATGGACTATCTAAAGCAAACAAAGTAGGTGTATTATGGTCACAGTAACACAACCTTGTGGGAAATTGTCACTGCTTTCTGCAGAAGCTGCAAATGATGGGAATCTCAAGTTACAATAATGGAGCCCCTGGTTTTGCATAGTTGGGGAGTTATCACAAGAGAAAAAAAGGTGTAGTTGGGGTATGTGACTGCAAAACCCATTTTAATGGGATATTTTTCAAATTTAATTGTAGTTACCTTTTTAAACAATAAAGCTCAACCTGAGAGTATAGAAGGAAAGCGCTGTCGATTTGCTGAAGTTCCCAGAGCCCTGAATGACAATGATAGACTGTCGTGCAAGGGGAGGTTTTAGTCCTCCGTATTTTCAGAAACGGTCATGCACACCTTTGAAATAAGTTACCCACCAGGATACTAGGATTATTAAAAAGAAAAACCTGGGCTTTTCCCATTTTAAGGAGGTTTGGAAATAAAGATAAAATCCTTTAAGCATTTGAATATACCTCAGATCTAGCTGCTTTTTGTCTTCATGTATTTTTCTTCCTCATACGCTCGGACTACTAGGTGAAATGTATGGACAGAAAGTGGTCTGGCTTTCATTCTTGGGAGTTAATATAAACACAAATCTGATCCTCCTCCAGATCCTCTGACCTTGTGTTTTAAAGAAATAATTAAAAAAAAACAAGACGTATGATTGCTTCTGAGTGCTGATTAACTGGGATTCCTCTGGCTCGTGTGAGATTTCAGAAATGGCCCTGTCCTACATCGCGCTATCCACCTCCTGCTGCATCCTTGGACAGTTCTTAACTCTTGCTGTCCTTTGTGATACCTGGACTAAGTGCTCTTTTATATCTCCATTTGGCACTTTTTTGTTGACATACGAAGGGTAGAGCTTCATCCATAAGGTTTTCCCTTTCATAATTTAACCCAGGACTGAAAAATTGAGCAGAAACTGTCAAGAGACTGTTTTTCAAGTTTGTAAGTGTTCAGGGAATGGTGATATAACATCTTCAAAGGCCACTGGTATTTCGATGAGTAAACATGTTAAATTTGTTTTTCTCTTTACTTCACAGGAGGAGTCTCGGATCCTCAGAGTAAAGGTGGTTTCTGGGATTGATCTAGCTAAAAAAGACATCTTCGGAGCCAGGTACGGTTTGGCATTCAGCACTAACTTGCTTTAAAATATAGTACGGTCAAGCAGAGTAAAGCAGTTTATAACTGAGTCACTGAATCTCTCAAAAGGATTGCAACCAATGCAAGTTATGGGATATCTGTTGGCAGGTATCAGTTGCCATGACTGACTTTTCATGCTCTCTGGAATATGCCCTCTCCTACCAGACGGTACTGTTCCCCAGTCCACTTTCTGCTTCTGCTGTAGGTTTTCATAGATTCATAGATTCATAGATTAAGGGTCGGAAGGGACCTAGTAGATCTTCTAGCCCGACCCCCCGCCAGGGCGGGAGAACAACAAAAACCCCAAAAAGAGAAATGGGACTCAAACGAGTCCAGCTAGGTGGGCATCCAGCCTCTTCTTAAAGACCCCCAGGGTAGGGGCCAGCACCACTTCCCTTGGAAGTTGGTTCCAGCTCCTAGCCGCCCTAACGGTGAAGTAGTTTTTGCGGATGTTCAATCTATACCTCCTCTCCAACAGCTTGTGCCCATTTCTCCTTGTTATGCCAGCGGGCGCTAGGGGAAACAGCGTCTCCCCCAAACCCCTCTGGTCCCCCCTAGTGAGTCTATAGACAGTCACCAGGTCCCCCCTTAGCCTTCTCTTGTGGAGGCTGAATAGGTTCAGGTCCCGCAGTCTCTCACTGTAGAGTCTGCCCTGTTGTCCCTGGATCATGCGGGTGGCCCTCCTCTGGACCCTCTCCATATTGTCCACATCCCTCTTGAACTGGGGCGCACAGAACTGGACACAATACTCCAGCTGTGGCCTGACCAGTGTCGCATAGAGGGGGAGGATCACCTCTTTGGCTCTACTCGAGATGCACCTGTGGATGCACGACAAGGTCCGGTTAGCCTTGCCAACCATGACCTCGCATTGTCGGCCCATGTTCATCTTGGAGTCATAACTCATGATGTAGTAACTCATAATGAGGCACCTTAGTTATTGGTGGTGGTTTTGGATGCTTTATTTAATATCCTGACCCTCCGTCCCCACTAGTGATTTAAGAGGGGCAGAAGACATGAATGATGCAGCAACACTGCTTTGTTTTTGATAAAGCACCACTTCCCTTATTGGTTTTCAGCAGCAGCTGTGGTGGTGACAGATGTAGAAAGCTGATAGGATTGTGACATTGTTGTATTATTTTGGGCCGTTGGTCATGTCCAGGTGTCACAGATACAGTTTCTGCGTACCATTGGAAGGATTTCCTCAATCCATGTGCTAACATGAAGAGTGTGGAAAGGACCATGGTGCTGATCTTGCTGGCATGTGAGGAAACTTTTGTTTAATAAATGGTCATTTGGTTGTGGAAAGGAGGAGATGACACTTATGCAGTTAAGTTACAGATGTCTTTCTTTCTGTTTTGTCTACTTGCTAACTGAATCACTGGGACATGCAGGCCCAAGGTGAGGATTATAAATATGTCTATAAACTGAGGGCCAGTTTCTTCAGGAAGAAGACGACTCTTCCAGAGAGCATGAGCCAGTCTTACTTAACATGGTTGGCTTCTGTCTGTTTCCCAGCCAACAAAGAATGAGCAGACCCTAGTCTGCACTGGGTTAACTCCGGTCAGGGTAACAATTGACAACAACATTGTTTTTAAGTGTTTTATTTGAAAAACTCTTTCAAAACCTGTTCACACTTCCTCTAATTCCATTTTCTTAAATTTGTCACAGAAGGATTCAGATATTTCCTTTTTGAATTGTACATTTTTTTTGAACAAGTGTAAACTTCTGGTGTGCTTATTAAGACCAACAGCATGAGCAAAAGCTGACAGCCTTGGAGGACTTTGAAGATAAACCTGGATGGATGTAGTATCAAACTTAACTGAGTTACGTTAAATTGGTTTATTGAACTTCTGTCCCAGATACCATCCATATTCAGGTTATTTTACAGTCTCCCAGCATCCCAGGATGCTTTGCACCTTCTTTGAAAATCCCTGCTTGCAGGGTGTGTGAGCTAACCTTAGCCCAAGCTGTCTGCTCTGGCTGAGCAGGGAGGCACGCTCTAGCGCCTCCCAGATTCTGGCTTGGGCCACTTCAGACGTGGCTGCATTTCTGAAATCAAAATTGAACATCTGGTCACTTGCTTATTGGTTTCAATCTACACAGCTTAGACTAACCTGCGAAGATTGAGTCATAGATCCCCCCTCAGCCTTCTCTTCTGGAGGCTGAACAGGTTCAGGTCCCGTAGCCTCTCCTAGTGGGGCCTGCCCTGCTGCCCCCGATCATGCGAGTGACCCTCCTCTGGACCCTCTCCATGTTGTCCACATCCCTCTTGAAGTGCGGCGCCCAGAACTGGATGCAGTACTCCAGCTGCAGCCTGACCAGTGCTGCATAGAGGGTGAGCATCACCTCCTTGGACCTGCTTGAGATGCA
>NW_017729024.1:181540925-181560996 GCF_001723915.1 Gavialis gangeticus | reverse complement strand
TTTCCCGGGTCCTCCTTCTTCCCCTTTTTGAAGATGGGAACCACGTTGGCCTGCACTGTTCAATCGATTCAGGCTCAGATTTTTTTTGCTCTCTGTACTTACCAAGAACTGTTTACCAGTTTCTTGACAAACTGGTTTAAGCAGAGTATGTTGTAGCTTGAATATCCCTGAATGTACCTCAGCTATATTTCATGAGGGGAGAGGCAATTTCTCAAGTAAACCTCCCAAAAACATTTAGAGATTTTTCCGGTTAAGACCCACAGTTTAAACTCCATCTGGAAACTTACTGGCTGCTGGTTTAGCTCAACATGGTCCTCATTACTACAACTAGCGCTGACTTCTTAATGTATTAATGAGCCTCCCTGTGGATAATTTTGTATTTCTTTAATGATGCTGGGCAGGAGTCTGTTAGCTTGATTATCTAGCTTGAAACTACTTAAAAGCAGCAACTGAAGGTTTAATCACCTTTAATTTTTTTTGTGAAACTTGCAACAAACGTTCCTTGGGTAGATGTGTGCAGAGTGTGGTAAGACGAAGCCTTTTTTTCTCCTCTAAATTGCTCTTTGAAATAGCTTTTGTCTGCTGACCATAAGCAACCAAAAACTAAAACAGCTCATTTATACAGATGAGCAGACACAGCGCTTGCTGAGTGGATAAGGAGTAGTACTGTAATAGTGCTGGTTAACTTGCACTGAGTACTACTGCTTGGAACACACCCCATTAACATTTATCTCATGGAAAGCTTGCACCTACTCTTTCCTGCAGCTGGAGGTGAGATGCTGCAGTACCAAAATGTGGAAGGGAAAGAGGGTCAAATTCTGTAGAAGAGGTGGGAGGTAGGGAATGGACAAAATGAAATTTGCATTAAAAATGTTAAGAGCGGAACTGTCTTTTGATTACTATGCCTTTTCAGTTCCTTATTTAATTTGGCCCTTAGCATTTTCCTATGAATATGGACTTCGCTCAATGTCCATAATTGGCTGGATTTTGTGTCTGCATTTTGAAAAGCTATAATTAAATTTCATGATATCTTTGAGTTCTTTTTACAAGTTAATACAAAGAATGCTACAGCTATGCCAAATTTGCTGCTAAGGGAGAGTGCTGCATAGTGTCAGAGTGCCTTGGGAAATTTACGGAAAATTTCTTAGCATCCAATTAATTCTTTAGTGGATTCTCTGGAAGCTTTATAGTGAAATCCCTGGCATTGTAGTATCATCTCCTTCAGCCAAACCTTTCATAGAAGACTTGTAAATATTTAAATTGCCATATTCAAAAGAAACTCTGAAATTTGCTCAATAATAGATAAACCTCAAAAATCATTGATATATACTCAAGTTCAGATGCTTTAAGATGAGAGAAATTGGGATTGAGTTTTGTGGATGTGGCCCTTTAAATATTTAAAGCAAGTGGTCTCAAGTCTGTGGGTTTCTCATAAAGCCAAGCAGTTAAAAACATACTGCAGTTTATGTTCTTAACTGTGGTTAAACCAGACCGTTGGTAAAGTGAGACTAACGGCATCATACACTATCAATTTAGTGAAATGCTTACACTGCTGTGCTGTCATGCTTTTTGTGGATAGAGTTTTGGTTTTTCTTTTTTGTTTAGGGGCCTTGCATAGTTTGCTGACAGATTAACATTCCATGTTGCTTTGAATCTCAAATGTGATTTTAAGTTGCCACAAATCAATATTACTCTAATGTAACTGTCAAAAATACTTTTTGCAGTAATGATCATATTAATAAACTGTGTTGCGAATAATCAATATAGAATGAATTAGAATGGTACCTAATCATCCACTAAAATTGGACAGGAAAGATGTACGCTTCTACGGATTGCTGAATAATCTGATATAAGGTGGTGTATGCGAGATCTCCACACATAATACTGACAAATGATATCAAAGTGTTTTTGTTCTTTTGTGTAGTGAAGAAGCATGCAGCATTACTTTTTTCTGCTGTAAAATCTTGGAGGGAATCTGTATTGCTCTAATGTTTCAGCACCCATACATTGGTTCAAATCGTGTTCAACTCGAGAGTAAGTGAAGATCATTTTGTGATAAAATTTGGACTGTGAAATCAGTTACTGCTGTAGATGCTAGGCAGGAGGTATCCACACTGTGAAAGAACCCATCATAATTGGGACTGAGCAAGGAGATGAACTCTGTGCGCCATGTAGCCTGAAGCATCTGCTTGTTTATAGGTACCAACTTATTCCCATCTTCCTCCCCTTAAACTTCCCCCGCCACCTTCCTGCCAAATGAAAAAATATCCAGGCACACTGATCTAGAGGCAAGCAGAGCAAATTAGGTGGTAGAGGGAATAAATAAGTGATTTCACAATTAAGTTTGGTTGGTCTCCTCTTGAAAGACCTCTGGTAGCACCAGGTTCTGTTCTGGACACTTGTGGTAGGGTCTGTTGGTTGGTCGGTCTGTCTGCACTTGAGCCTCTGGTGCTGTTCCCTCTAGGGGTGCACTAAGAGATTTTGGGGGCTGATGCTGATAGCCGATGATTAAGGAGGCATATTGGCCGATCTGATTTCTGATACAGCTGTGTGCAGCTGGTAAGTCTGTTCTCGTGAAGTTGGGGGAGGGAAGGGACTGTGTGGGGGCGCAGATCAAGGCCCCCCCACAGTGAGGGAGGAGTGGGGCTGGGGCTGGGGTAGGCGCTGCCCAGCTGGGGCAGGGTGGGTCTGGGATGCAGCTGCAGCTCATCCAGGGGGTGTGCGGAGGGGGGCAGCAGTTCCCACTGCTGCGTGCTGCTGGTCTGGGAGTGGCTCATCTGCTTGTCCGGTGGTTTCTGCTGCTTGTCCGGGAGGGCATGGGGGTGACGTGTGCCCCAGGGTGGGGCAGGTGGACTGCGGTTGGGGGCTGGGGGCTGTGCTACGTTGTGCTCGGAGTGGGTGCTGGCAGCCAGCCCAGAGCTGCAGCCTGCCTGGCCCACCCTGCACAGATCTGGGGGCACACCCTCCCTCCCTCCTTGCGTGCCCTCCTGGACGAGCGGCAGGAGCAGCTGGATGAAAACCAGCAGTGTGCAGTGCCCCTCTCCCCGCACCGCCTGGACGAGCTGTGGCTCCGTCCTGTGCCTGCCCCACCCTGGCTGGGCAGTGCCTGCCTCAGCCCCACTCTTCCCTCACCACGGGGGGCATTGATCTGCTCCACCCACCTCTTCCCTCCCTTTTCACCCTAACAGACATACCAGCTGCACACAGCTCGCCCAGCTGCCAGGCTCTGATCCTGCCTGCCTGCGTGCTGCGCTGCATGCAGGCATGGGCATTTATGAAAAAGTCATTTTCTCAGTGATTTACTTCTGTAAAAAAAAAAATCATTTTTACAGAAGCAAATCACTTAGAAAATGACTTCCGGTTTCTACCAGTTTGTAAATAATAGCTTTTAATTTGTCACTTTGGAGTCCTGAGACTGGTTTGTGTTTGTTATTAAAAGGGGTGGGGAAGATTCAACATTTTTCCATGAAAATGCAAATATAATTGCTTTTGGTTTACAGCTGAGGTGTCAACTATATGGCCTACAGGCTGGATCTGGCTCGTGGAGCCCCATTATCTGGTCCCCAGTGCTGCCTCAGGTCCAGAGTGGATCCACACGCAGCATGTGGCACATGCCAGCCCAGCCCCACACGCAGGGCCTGGGATGCACGTTGCACCTGGTCTAGTCTGCAGGACTGGCCATGTGCCCTTCATCTGGCACCTAAACTGGTCTCACACCACTTGTGCAACCCATGGGGCCTATTGAGTGTGACACCTTTGGTTCGCAATATTAATATTTTAGGTTGTGCAAGTGTTGCCCAGTTAAGGTGACTTGTTGCACAAAAATGTTTATATTGGTCGTTAGAAGGCTTGTTTATTCTTGGTACAATAATAGTCTACTAGTATGTGAAGCTATTTCACAGTGTTTTTGCATAAACTGGAGTGATAGATTGGTGTGTCAGGATTTTTGTTAACACTTCACAGAAGGGTTTAATCCTTTCTTGGTCTACCACGTTTGGTACAGTAAAAATACAGCACATGAAATCTCTGATCTATGGTAACAGCTTGTAAGTATTGTAAACTAATGTCTGGCAAAACTTAAAATAGTCTTGGATGCTTGCTCTGTGTTAGGCAGGAAGAGAATATTTGAATGCTGAGAACAGTTTTATGTTTGCACATTCCTGTTGACGCACTAGTGTTGATGTGTATACATATTTACAACCTGAGTTATCCTGTTGAAATTCAAAGCTTTACAATTTCTGATTCATTTCTTTTCTTTTTAGTTCCCTCTCTGAGTTTGGTGCTACCTTAAAAAGTACAACATTCTTTAAAGCTTGAAGTTATTGAAAGAATTTAGCCTTTGTGTACTATTGAGCAGTGCAAATTATAACAGTGTTAATCTTTATCATGTTATAGGCTGCATAGAAAATGATCTGAGGGTTGTGTAATTTAATCAACGTATATGTGAAAGTATAAACTCATGGCAGCAGTTACCAAGGTTTCACTCAGGTCTGAGGGCCTAACTGTGATGCAGATATATAGGCAGACGTGGTTCTTGCTCAAGCAGTTTGTAATCTAAAATGTATCAGGTCCTGACTCTATTCTGTGCTTACACATCACTGAAGTGTAAGGTGTTTTTCCCCCACCTGCTCCTGTCCTCCCTAGAGATTAATCTCCACTCACTGAGGACCACTCTATTGCTTGTCCCAGTGGGGTAGATGACTATTCTTTAAATTGGTTTCTCAGGGCTTCTGGTCCTAGATCACACAGTGAAGCGACATGCCTGCTCCATGCCTGATACTCTCTGGAAACAGATGTAATGTAGCCAGCACAGCAAGTTTATTGGCGTATGCCTACTACCAGATATGGGCAGCTACAGCTGTTCTCGGATGTGGCATCCGTAGAGTGGCCATGCTTCACTGTGGCGCTCTGCTGCAGTTTGGAGATGCTTGGCTATGTCCTAAGTGTACAGACAGTACAGGGTTATCTTTTTTTTCAGAAGTGTGGAACTTTCACTCCATTGAATGCCTTCCCTTTTTCCCTTTTCCCACTTGTTTACACAGGCAGATGGAGAACCTACTTCCCTTTGTAGACAGTCCTTTATTATGGAGGTGTGCATGTTTGAAACTTGCAAATCAGGCCATATGTTGCTGTTTCAGTGCAATATTTTTATATTAACTAGCTTGTGAAATATGGATTGACCATATCATCGCTTACATATGTGGCAGCCTTGAGTGATGCATTGTACATATTCCTCTTCTACTAGTGTGATTTGTTTGCATATTTAGAAAGTCACATTTTGAAAAATTTAACTAAGTATAAACAAAATTTAGTGATTTTAATATATAATCTTAGAATTCGAAAGAAAACACTTGTTGATTGTCTTGGGCATCTGTAAGAATGGAATGACTGCATGGGTTCGAAGATCACTTGCATAATTATGGATTATGGTGAGGTGAGTGCGTAGAGAAAAAAATGTGTTTTAGACAGAGTGTTGCTGGTTGTGTGAAATAACATTGTTATGCTGGCACTTATTCCAACACATTTAGTCAGAGTAGAAGAGCTTGTGTGTTTGCACTTGTGTGTAGATACAAGAATAAATTATTATGCTAACACTTCTAAAACAGGCTGTAAACAAAATTATGGCCGTCTAGAAGCTGTAAACAGTAATGCGTTGGAAATGGAGTAAAAAAGATTTATTTTCATTAACAGGAAATGAGGATACACTTCCAGCTACATTGTTGTACATTGTGTCATCAGGGGCTTCACTGATGTACAACAGACAAGTTAAACAAGTCCCTACTTTGAAGAATTTATAGTCTGAAAGACAGATAAGAAACCAGCCTCCTTCTCCCCTCCCATTCTTAGTTTTCCACTACTTTAATTTCAGTGCTGGCAGTGCTGGGACAGGTAAGTCCAGGCGACTGCTTGTATTTTAAACACTGTCTTGTATAATCTTACTCAAAACAAGTTGTAGTTAAATTCTTTAGTTGCATGGATTTATGCGATGGAAGTAGTGCACAACTGAGGTGAGAGATTAGTTTGCAGATGATAAAGATTACAGCCATGTATATGCGCATCTGTATCAGTGCTGCTTCCATTTTCCTCCCTGCACCTTGAGTTGTGGTAAATTTTGGTCAGAAAACTCTAGTGTTAACACACAGTAGAAAACCCAGAAGACATGCCACCTTGGAACAGTTTCTTTTTTAAATCTGCATTTGTGTGTGTGTGTGTGTGTGTGTGGGTATGTATATATGAGTTTCCTCTCTATTTAGAGGACAGTTGAGTGAAGTGAGCAACTTAGTGTTAAGAGATAACAGGCTAGACTATTTTATGTACTTGTATAGACAATCTGTTGACTTCCCGGAACACTGTAGTAAGGCACTTCTGTAAGGATTATATTCATGGCAGTCTTAGCTCCCTCTGGTGGCTTATTTAAATGTGTTTGCACTTACCTTTTAATTTGAGGCTATAGCCCAAGTACGTTGACTAACTGTAATAATTAGCTCTTATCTAAGTCTTCAGTAATAATTTCAGTTGCTTTTGAGTCTCATAAAAATAAAAGTCAAAACTTTTAAGTCAGTAAAAAAAACAAACCCAACCTTTATCATGTGAAGTGCTTAATTTGTCTGCTCATCTTTATTCTTGACTATTAGCTTCTGATCAGAAACACACCAAGGAAATGCTTGATGGATTATATTTAAAAACTAAGGAATTTTATAGAACTAATATTGAATAACATTTCAGTGGAAAAAATAATTTATATTTGTATGATTGAGACTCTATTAAAATGTTGTGTCCCAAGGACCCCTCTGCAGCAAAATGGAATGGAAGTTTGAGGCTTGCAGGCCTCACTCCAGGTGGCTAACTACTCCCCACACGTGTACTGAAACATCCAGAGGGCCACTTACAAGAGTAGTTATGTATGTGAGATTTTTATTGGCCCACTCCAATAGTGTTTAAAATGCATGTGCTTATTTTTTGATTTTTATTAAAAAAGGATGTAGTAAATCATTACTTTCTGCAAGTTTAATGAAAAATGAAACGTTGGGAACAGTGTAATTCTTTGTTTTGTATATCTCCTGTATTCTGAATTTGTACAGCATTTTCAGGCTAATAATAAAATGGCATTTGTAGTCCTGCCATTAAAGCAGGATGCTTGTGGTGCAATGTGTGTGTTAACTGTTTTTCTAGCTTAATTGTGCTGCTAATCACAAACTGCATAGACTTTGAGAAGAAAGCCTTTGGTGGCCTCGGTTACAGGTTTTTTCTGTACCGCTTGAAATGGTATGGTACATCAGTAGAAGTAATTAGCATTAGGACTTCATATTGAGTTGAGGCATGCACAGGTAAGGTAAACAAGCTTGCGTGAATGGTTCAGGATCCTGGTGTCAAACAAGGATTTCATTGATGTTATAAGAAACAGTGTAGACTGATATGATACAGTGGTAACATGTGTCAGCAATATTATTCTGCCTTGATGGTGGTGTCTAGGGGTTCACCAGTAGAGATTTTTGGGGCTGATACTGATAGCCAATTTTTTTAACAAGCCATATCAGCCAGTACCAATTCAATTGCTGATATGCAGCTGGGCATCTTGGAGAGCAGCGTCCAGCTGGTAAGTCTGTTCCGGGGGGAGAGGGGGAAGAAGTGCTGGGGGGGCAGATCAAGGCCCCCATGGTGAGGAAGGGGTTGTGGCTGGGGCAGTGCCTGCCGTCACTGCGGCACTCCCTCCCTCATTGCCCCCCCACTCCTCCTTCACAACAGATTACCAGCCAGACTGGCTGCTCTCCATGCTACTGGGCTGCGCTCCTGCTGTGTTGCGGCTGCACGCACATGGCATTTATCGGCCATGTTATCGGCCACGTCAGCCAAAAAAAAGCTGATTGCCGATGCACTCAATTTTCCTTACGTCAGTGCCAGTCTGATATGGGGCTGATGTATTGGTGCACCTCTAGTGGTGACTTTTAGATGACAGCTCAACTAACATGCAAGTAAAGACAGAAAGCATCACAAAAAAGAGACTTACATTTACACAAATTAATAGAATGAGAATCCCAGTGAGTCTCCATTCAAGCATAACTTTGAATGCAAAGGAATACAAAAAGGGTGTCAATTTATGTACCTTGGTGGTAAGATACAAACCAGTGGGATGTCCAGAAGGGATTAATCTGGCTAATTGGCACTTCTCACCTTTAAAATATATATCTTATGCCATAGTGAATATATAACTGAAAAACCAAACTATCGGGCTTCAATTCACATGATATTGTTATCAGTGGTGCTCAATCTTCTGGCCCAATAGGTCAGATAAGTGGTGTAGGGCCCGGCTGTGGGCCAGATCTGACCCAAAGTCACTTCTGCCCAGACCCATTTGGCTCCAGGCCATTCTGCATTGCTCCACTTGGCCCTCCATTGGCTAGCCCTGCCCTGCCTGGCCCCACTTGGCCCTGCACCACCCCACGCTGCCCTGACTGGCACTGTATGCTCAGTGAAGCATGCAGGTCCATGCTCTCCAGACTTCCCCTGGGTCCTAAAACTGACAGCAGAGGAGCAGCAGTTAGCTGCCACTGCTCTTCCACAGCCAAACTTTTGGCCTTGGGCTGGATAACATGCCTCTGCGGGCTAGAACTGGCCTGTGGGCTGGGGGTTGAACATCCCTGCTCTACATCTCTGCATATGGTTATAAAAAGTGAACACCCAGCAAGGTGAAGATGGATATCTAAATGCTGTCTAAAAGAAATATCTTTAAAAACAACCAACCAACCATAACCAGCATGCTAGGTATTGAATTAAATGAAATTATAACACTCTTATTTGGTGGAGAGTTCAACAGTTATCTGTAAAAGAAGATGGAAATATTTGACTCTCTGTTAAGAATGAAGTCAAGGCATTGTCATGGCAAAGATGATGCTGGGCAGTTGAATTAACACTCATTGAGGTCCAACCAACAAGATCCTTCAACTGAACCCTCTTTGTGGGTTTTAATAACCTAGAGGACTTGCAAAGAACAAGCATAGAATAAGCTGGAATGAGAACTTGGTTCATTCCCTAAGTCAGGGCTGTACCAGCTGGTGGTTAAATTGTAGCACCTGGGCTCCTTCCCTGTTTCCCAGGCTACTCGATCACTCTGGCTGTAACAGCAACTGGAGTCTCTAGGCTCCTCCTCCCTCCACAGAAAGTAGTTTATAGCCATGAGCAGACACTAACCAAACACAAGTGCACACCTGCACACAGCTTCAAAAATGGCTGACTGGGTGAAAATCTGACTCTTCATGCAACGAGGGATCAGATGAAGACATTTCAAAACAGAGCTTCTTCTGTAACTTGTATCTGTGCTGCCTGCCATCTTTGAGCTGTTTGGGGGTTTTTCAGCCGCCTACTGGAGGGTGAGTTGGGTGCATTTGAGCCCCCCCACCACCACCTTGGGAGCGTCTCTGATTCACCCACCCTGCCCTCCAGTACTGGCTGGGGAAACCGTAAAAGAGCGGTTCCCATCCTTGGGTTCACGACCTCTTTTGGAGTAGCAACAACAAAAAACTTGCAAAAACACTCGACAGTGTTGTCCAATTATGATGACCACTTGCTGTTTATAAATATGCAGCTTGCACCTGCCAGTTGTTTGTCCAAGCGTGACAGTTGCCGCTCCAATGGAAGGCGCTTGTACATTACAGGAAGCTGATGTAAAATCAGTATGTTGATACTGGCTGGCTGGAATATGTTTTATATGACAGAGAAATCTAACATGGATGCTTTTCTCCAAAAAGTTTCTGCTTCAAGTTCTAACAGTAAAACTAACGACATGGATGAAAATAAGACGCAAAAGGAGTGCAAGACATGAAAGTGGAAATTTGATGAATCCTTCCTCATTAATCTTGTCTGCATCATTTTGGGCTTGCAAAAATTTCCAGTGTTTAAATGGGGTCATGCCCTAGAACAAGTTCCCCTCCACTCCCTTTCCCCACTCCCTTTTTGAAAACTTTGCAGCCCACCAGGGAGCAGGGGCCTTTGCTAGGGGAAACTGGCTGTAGGTTCGAAGCTAGCAGCTAGATTTCCACGCCCCCACCCCCTCCCTGAACCAACAGTGAACTTCTGTTTGGGCCGAGGGATCGTTGTAACTCGGAAGGTTTCCTGCAAAGTGTTCTCTGTTACGGGAGGAGCTGCCCTTCTGTCTGCACCCTTACTGCTTGTCCCATACCCCAAGGTGTGGGGCAGTACAGCATAGTGGGTGGGGGGAGTTGAGAGTGAGCCTGGGGCTGTGCCCATGCATGGTGCAGCATGTGACGGGGTGCCTGTGTGGTGTGTGGCCAGGGGGGCTCATGGCTTACCCTGGTATAGTCCGTGCGGGTGTGGCTCAGGGGCCATTCAGTCCCCAGTTGCTTAATTTGGATAGCCCTATTCTAAGTGAAGTCTTATAAGCATAGGAAGGATCTGGGTCCAGAACTGAAGTCTGCTAAGTTTGAAGTAATTATTTTTATTGTTTGAAGAAAAATGTGGCAAAACTAGGTTAAAAAAATGCCATTTATATTTTTCAGTCAGTGTTTACACAGTGCAGCTAATGGCAAGGGAACTCTGCAATCAAAAGTTTAGTTACAAAATGTTTTAAAATTATATCCTAATTGTCTAATATGAAACATTTCTAGTTTCTTATATAGCAGAGCCTTTTATGTACGTCGGCTAAATTTTTAGCCCTGTGATATCAAATGACTGGTGTAAAAAAAAATCATAGAAGATTCTTGGTAATCATGATGGAGTGTGGCATAATGGAAAATTTAGTTTAATTTCATAGATTTCATAGACATTAGGGCTGGAAGGGACCTTGGAAGATCATCAAGTCCAGCCCCCTGCCCAAAGGGCAGGAAGTCAGCTGGGGTCATAGGATCCCAGCAAGATAAGTATCCAATTTGCTCTTGAAGGTGTTCAATGTAGGTGCTTGAACCACCTCCGATGGCAGGCTGTTCCAGACCTTGGGGGCTCAGACAGTAAAGAAATTCTTCCTTATGTCCAGCCTGAAACAGTCTCGCAGTAGTTTATAACCATTCAACCTCGTCATCCCTTGGGGCGCTCTGGTGAACAAACATTCCCCCAGATCCTGGTGGTCACCCCTGATAAACCTATAGGTGGCCACCAGATCACCCCTGAGCCTGCGCTTTTTCCAGGATAAAGAGCCCCATGGCTCTCAGCCTGTCGTGGTAAGGTCTGTTTTCCTGACCTCTGATCATGCGCGTGGCTCTTCTCTGGACTCTCTCAAGCTTCTCCACATTCTTTTTGAATTGTGGAGCCCAAAACTGGACTCAGTACTCCAGCTGTGGCCTCACGAAGGCTGAGTACAAGGGGAGAATGACGTCCCAGGATTTGCTTGAGAAGCATCTGTGGATGCGTTTTGGTTGCTTTACTAGCTGCAGCATTGCATTGCAGGCTCATGTTCATCTTATGTAGATTGTATTTGTTTCACCCTCTTAGATATTAGTAGTAGGGATGCCTTTGATAAAGGGTGAAGGTCCTTCTGCAGGGGATGGAAACAAATATTATTTTTGCATCAGTTCCATTCACAGAGGTTGTAAGTGGTGTGTGTGCGTGTGCTTGACACATGAGCTGTGATTTTTCACTTAATTCCCCTGAGGTTACAGGGGACTGAAGCACTAGAGGGCAAGCAACCCTGAAGGAAGACTTTCACTCCTGAAGAGATCACTGAATGTGCGGATTGGGAGCACTGGACATTGGCTCCTGTGTTGAGAGTTCATTTTGTTTCATATTTATTCCTTTATATATGGCTTTAATTTTACTCAATTTAAATTGTATAATTTTTTTCATTGCAAGGTTTTACTTTCCTTACAGTATTTCCTCTGCATTTTGTAGGCAGTTTTTATTCATATGTAGAGATGATACTTAGGGACCTACCAAAATTGAGATCTTGTGATTTTCATGGAAACTGCAATTTTGGGCAGGCTCCACAAAAAAGTGCAGGCTCCCTGGGGAAAAAAAAATTGCTAAAAATAAAATGCTGGCTTCTTCTGGAGAGCCAGAAGTCCTTGTGGCTGTGGGTGTGTCCATGAAGCCTGCCAAAGGGTAGGGGTGTGTGGGCGTGGGGGCTGTGCCGGTATGGCAAGACGGCTGCTGCTCCATCCCTTGCTGCTGATTGGCTGTGAGAGCTGTCCATCATATGGCCCTGCCCTCGCCACCAATTGGTGAGGGGTGGGGCTGCATGATGAACAGCCCTTGCAGCTAATCAGCATTGAGGGCCATCCTTGGCCCCTCAGCCGATCAGAGGCATGGGGACCCCACCATGCTCTGCCCGTGGAATGGCTGCTAGCCCCTCAATTTGCATCCAAAATGGTCTGGCAGCCACCTTGAGTTCTGTAGACCCCTAATGATCCTGTTCCAAGGACCTTACCATCTAATGCAGAGTTTCCCAAAGTACGGCTCACAGGTCCCTTTGAAGCCCCGGCATCATTGTAATACCTTTTTCTTTTCTTTTTTAAAAAAAAAAAATTATAACAATTACTAGGCATTCCTAAAATGTGACCCACAGGCCAAATTTCTGTCCCTTCAGAAATAGACGTGGAGGGGTGAAACTTGGGAACCCCTGCTCTGAGGTCCCAGTCTTGGATGTTACTTTGTGTAGGCAGACTCTACTCCAGCCTACAACTTCACCTTGGGTGGGGCAGTGCAGGCATGGAAGTCTGCTTCGGCAGAGAAACTTTCAGGGCAGAGGCATATAACTTTGGTGGCAGGAGAGAGAATCAAGTCTACACAGTGTGTGTTTAAAAAGCCTTTTTTTAAATACTTTTTCATTGGAGTTTCTGTAGAGAGGGGTTGCCCAATAAATCATGAACCCCTGCTCTTTTTCCAGTGGGAGCACACAACAATTGTCAGGACCCAGGGCAGCAGGCAGGCTGCTGGCTCTATTTCCCCGACTCTGGTCCAGATTCTTGTCTTTTGACAGTCTACTCCTGGCTTGTGACTTTTTAATTTGGTGATTACCCACATCCCAAGCCTGTTTTGGCCCCTGGTGACTCCAGTTTGGTTCCCTGCTTCCTGTTCCTGACACCCCCCACCCCTTTTCCTCTCTTGCTTGTGGTTCTTCTTGGGGTTATCACCTATGTCCTGGTCCCTGGCCTACTGATCCTCTTGGTCCTGATGTCTGACTCTAACTGGAACCCTTGCTTCCTAACCATGTCTGCTCCCAGTCCTCTGGGTTGTGATCTCCAGGGTCAAGCCCTGACTGCCTATGTCCCAGGCATACCCTGACAGCAATGATAGCTCAGGCCTCTAAAAGTACGTGCTTTGCTACTCTGCAAGCTTGTTGTCGAGTACAGCTCTTGAAAATGAAGGAATTGAGGGAGTACGAGGTCAGAAAGCTCTGACGAGGGGAAGGGATTTCTGGTGAGTGGTTGTATTATAATTTTGATCTGTTTGGTAAACTAAGCAGCTTTAGAGACTTAATGCATAAACTTTTGTGTGTGTGTCAAACAGGAACGAGGGTAACAGTCCTAGGCAATTGTTGAAACAAAGCACTACTGTGTCGGTTTCAAAATACATATACAAACACGCGTGCATGTGCACATACTTAAAGGTAAGCAGAAGTAGAGTTCTCAAGTTGTGTTGTAGTTCCGCAAGCTGGCTACAGTCAGGCTGGTGTGTTGTTCTCCTTTCTCCCTACTACTGTCTGTCAAGCCTGGTAGACGTCTGGGGTTTTCTGCACAGGAAGATTGGGTTTGTGGTTGAGGCACCACTTGGAGATTTGAGATATGTAGACTTAATTGCTGGTTCTGTCATGCATTTCCTGTGCGAGCTTGGGCTTAATGCCTCAATTCCCCTTTGGTAGAATGGGGAGGGTGCTTCTTTTCCTGCCTTTTGTCGTCCATTATGTCTGTGTAATGACTAGCACATGTTGCTAAAGTGTCTTGGCACTGCTGTAACATGAATTATTTGATAATGTCAGGTATTTCTGTTGGTTCTTCAGCCAGCCCATTTGTGCTTGGTGGCATTGGGAAGACCTCAAGTTCTAATGAAAATTCGGGAACACAGTCCAGGTAGAAGTGGAGAGAATGCAGAGATACTCATGCAAGAATCTGTATTTAAAAAAATAATCACAGCAGGCTTGGTGAGCTAGAAAAGTCTGCTTGTTAGGAAAATATCATAATTTTAATGCATGAAAAGTGGCATCTGACAAGCCTAAAGTGTAAGGAAACACTAAATCTCATTGGGCAGAAACTTACATGCTTTGATGAAAACTGGAAATTTGTCAGTCCCAAAGGTGCTGTTTGATGACGAGGGCTGAGGAAGTTCTCTGGTGCCCTTTGCTGGAAGTTGCATGCCACAGATAACATTAGATGCACACTTTATTGGTCATGTACATTAGAGGTCTGTAGTGTAGTCTTCAAGAGCTGTTGCATTACAGACAAACAGAGAGGCTATCAAGGTGAGCCTATAAATTCTTGCCTTGCTTGCCCAGCTAATAGGGTTCGGGTGAGAACATATTTTTTGTAATTGAAAAATGGCTTTCTAAACAACACAAACATTTTTTGTATCCATTAAAATTTATAGAAGATAGAAGTTTGTGGAAAAATATTTGCTTTATTTAAATAGAATAAAAATAAGTGTCCATCATATACTTTCCATTCCATTCAACTCTGGGAAACGAGAGAAGAGAAATGGAATTCGTTTTGATTCGAGACCAAAAGAGTTTTTTTCATTCTCTTAAAAAGTCAAGAGAATTTCATAGTTAATTTCCAGCAGAACAAATTAATCCCCACCCCCAAACGACGGTTTTGTATTGCAACCAGCTCTGCTTACTAATATATTTCATATACTGGTTCCATTGTAGATCTTACCTAATTGCGAGAAAACAGGAACATCAACCTGAAGGGAAAGCCCATGGGCCACAGGTCAAATATTGAAACAACACAGTACAAAGAGCTGCTCTCTCATCAGTTGAATGAAACCAGTCATGTGAGGGGAGTGGTGCTCTGCCTATGTTAGCTGTGCTTTCTCTGTCTGTCTGTCTGTCTCTTTAGTTGTTTGGAAGGACAAATTTAAAGGCATACTCAAAAAGTACATATTAGTTTGAAATGAATTGTTGTGTAAGTAATACTTACTTACTGATAATGCTAATATTTGTACTGTCACAGTGCCTAGCAGCAGCAATTATGTACCAGGATCCTGTTGCTGTAAGAACAGCACAGACATAGGTGCTTAAAAATGTTTCAGATAGTTTGAAAGAGGAAATGGATCTGGTTCTGTTTATAGTCTTTGCTCCACTGGAATTATTGGTAATGACAAAAGAAATGTGTTGTATTGCAAATTATTTGTCTCTCTTGAGCTTTTGCAAATCTCCAAAGTTCTGCCTTGCCTGCTCTTCGTTGATGACCCAGAGAGGCTTCACTTCTGTAAATTCAGAATAACTGAGCAGCATTTAACCTTCAGCTTTCCTGTAAGGAGACAAGCTTCTTATATTCTGAAAAAAAGGTATAAAAAAATCTTTAAAGAAGATACTTGCCTTTCTACTAGGTTAATCCATGGTACTGTGTAAAAGTCAAGTGGAAGTGTTTAAAACATCCTCTGACAGAACATTTTATATCCAGTGTAACAAAATAAAACCAATGCTCAAACAGCAAAACCTTTTTCTCATTCTACCTCTTCAAGGTTTAACAGGAGTTAAGACTGTTGCAATAACACAAAGTGTATTTTTAGGTCTTGGAACATTGACCTGTGCAATCCAGAGCATATTAAATGGAACCAGTGAAATGATCATGTTAGGCAGGTATAAAGCTCCAAGCAAACCTTTATAACCTATTAAATAGAAAGCAGTAGTAACTAAAATGATTGCTCTGATAGTTTTTTTAGTGCCCTTCTGTCCAAAGTTCTGTGGATAATTTACAACCCAGAGGTATTGCTTCATCCACTGATGAAACACAAGTAGCTGCCTTTGTGACTGAAGATGGCCACAAGGATAACTTTTCTGCTTTCCCTTGCTGTTGTGCAATTACCTTTTCCGGAGGCAGGAATTCCCTCTCTGCTGACAGCTTACAGATCTACTGCTTTGGTGCTACCTTGCTGCTTTCCACTCTTTCCACTCAAATATTGGCCTACGTGTCAGACATCATCAAGGATTCGTAGACATCAGCTCAAGTTCACTATGTCCCAAAGCCTTTATCTCCCTTTTCAGATCAAACCCTGTCTTTTTCCTCCTTTTTCTGTCTTCCTCTGCACACCACCACCATCCTTTTTGTCACATAAGCCCCTAACTGCAGAACTACCTTCGACTTTGGCCCTCTTTCCGTGTCCTTGTATCCAGGCTATGTCCGAGTCTTTCAGACTCCCGCTGTGTGACATTTCTAAGACTCGGCGTTCCTAATCATTTTCATGAATCCCATTGCCCACATTCATGACATTACTGCTAATTTTCAAACTCTATGTTAATGCTTCTGTAACTAATTCATGCAAATATGAGAAACAGTTGCACTTGAAGCCATCCATCCTTGTTGTTCTTGATGATGACATGCTCTGTATGTTTGATTTAATCCAAGAAAGTGTACGCTTGATATAATCCAACGGCAGAGATCATCTCCCAAGTCTTTTCCACAGATCTCCTGCTTTCCTGCTGTGAGATCATCACATGTATGATTACAGCTGTAATCAGTGGGGAGCAGGAAGGATGTCTGCTTTTGAAGTCTCCAGGTCAGAGGATGTTATCTTGAGTACCATGGATGCATATGACAGCTGTTACTGGGCCCTAAAGGAATACTGCAGGGACAACCTGCAGGCACCTTGGTTAGACACCAGATGTCGCTGTGGTGCCTGCCGAGCTCGCAGGTTCTTTACCCCCGGTTTCACTGCACCTCTGCTGGATGCAGATGGGAAAGGAGTAGCCACGAGCAGACAGCTGTGGCAACAGAGACTAGAAGTGGTGGGAGCAGATGGTGAGGGCCCTGTTGCTGGCCCCAGACGGCACCATTTTCCCCGCAGCTTTCGGTTACCTGTCTAATGTCCTACTTGTTGTCCAGACACTGACCTGCCCACTGAACTATTGTAATTTTTGGGTGTGTGTATGCTCTGAAAGCCAGCATAACCCATTTAATACCTAGTGTAAATGCTGTACCCTTTTTAATGCCTGAAGAAAGGTGATTGCACCGGAAAGCTTGCAAAGAACTTTTTTCCAACTACTCAGTTGGTCTAATAAAAGATATTGCATCTACCCAAAGAACCGTGCCTGCCTATGTCCTTAGACCAACATGGCTACAACCAAAAGCCCAGGATCCTTTTTAATAAAACCAAGTTGGCAGGAAACCTGTACAGGGCTCTGGTAACACAACGGTGTATGGTACTGGTGTTGATTCTCACTGGTGTATGGTACCAGGAGAGTCCAGGAAGGCTGACCTGGTACTTTGTGCTTTTGAGGATGTTCACAAAAGTGATGCCACAGCTTTGAAACCACTGATGTTCAGCACATCCCCTGGCCTCTTCTGACTAGGTATCTGCCAGCGTGTACTACAATACTTTATTTTTCTGTCAAATACATAGTAGATAGTTGAAAGAAACTACTTATTGAATTCAGTGTGGCCTCCTATCCAAAAATTGCTGGTGGTGGGTGAGCAGGAGACACTTGCACAGTTCAGAATGTGACTGCTTTAAAAATGTAACATAGTTGAGCCTGGGAAAAGTCAAGGTGCTGTAATTTTATATTATTGAAACTGTGTCCCAGGGTGGTGCTAGAAGGTACAGGTACTGGTGACTCAGTACTCTCGGAGGTAAAACAAAGGGCAAAATTTCATGGAAAATTTTAATCCTGTTTCTGAAGAACCTGGGAGAAATGCATTACTTCAGTTTCCCGTTGCAGTGGTGGACCAGAGGGAATTTGCAGCCCCAGGAAAGAGAAAAGAGAAAAAAACATTTGTGGATACCAAGCACGTTCTGTTTTTGATGTCACATGAGACATAAATATGAAGCCTCCCAGGACCGTGTTACAAGAATGTTAACGTTTTGTAGATGAACGGTTTGCTCTGTTCATGCGATCTTCAGTACGAATCTTTTACATCTGGTAATTTCAGCAACTTTTCATTTGGGGCACAGTCAGCTGACTTGCACTGCCTTTATCAGCACTGAAAACAAAATGCCTGCTTACTGCGTTTCTGAGGCTTATTAAATTAAAGTAAGCTGGCATTAACAGTCCTTTTTGAAGCAGTTGTCTTTCTTTCACGCTTAGTGTCTCTTACATTCGGTTTTGAGACCTTGTCTCTGAAAGGCGATTTAGGGATTTTAGACGGAATAAATATAGTAAGTGGAATCTCTGCATCACACTGTGAGGCACCGCAAGTTGCGTAAGGAAACTGTCACGGCCAAAATTAGTGAGGCAGTAGTAGAAGGCTTGTTTATATATACCAGGGGGTATTTATAATACCCCCTGGACAAGCCGTGGCACCGTCCCGTGCCTGCCCCACCCTGGCTGGGCAGCGCCTGCCCCAGACCCACTCTACTCCTCCCTCACCGCGGGGCCTTGATCTGCGCCCCCACTCCCTTCCTTTCCCTTCCTCCTCTCCTTCCACCACACCAGACTTCCCAGCTGCCCGCCATCTCTCCAAGCTGCTGGGCTGGTATCAGAAATCAGACTGGTATTGGCCAATAGGCCTCCTTAAAAATTGTCTCTTGCTATTGGCCCCCAAAATCTCTATTGGAGCACCACTATCGTGGTTTTTTGCTAATAGTGGGCCCAGATGCAGAAATGTGGGTTTCTGTGGCCCTTTCTATTTATTAGTGCCTGAAGAGAGATTTTCTTTTTGGCATTCCACAGCTCTCTTTATCTGATGACATGAAAATACATTGTTGATAGCTGAGAGCTACATGACTAAAGCTTAACAAACATAACAGTAAGAAGTAGCATTACATTTAATTTTTTGTTTTGGGGCCCATCTTCTGCAGGTGTTTTGCATAGGTCTCTCTTTAGGGCAAAGGCTGTGAGATGGAAGGAAGGGCATTTTGTTCCCAGAAGCCCTACTCTCTCAGCTGTATAGGTAGTATGATAAAAGATATTACCAGGTGACTCCTGCCTGTCATTAATTTCAAATGCAGTAATTGATGGGGAACTCCTCATCCTTTTTATAGAGTCAAATTAAAATGCTTCTAAAATTAGGCTATACGAGTTTAGGGCTGTTCCAGCACTACCAGTTTTTTTTCAGGCTTTCCCATGGCTAACTGGAACAGGTGTAACAGCAGTTAACTTTTATTAAGCTATTTTGCTGCCAGGCAGTACACTGGAGTTCTGGTTTCTATTGCTTTAAATGTCTATGGTGTGTATTGGAATACATTGCATTCTTCATGTGTTAATCATCCCATCAGTGAACAAAAGCAGTCAGGCTCCACCTGCCCTGAACTGAAATCCTGATGCACATGTAAGATATGCAAAGGATTTCAATGCAGACTAGTTTAGCCAAGGGGTTTCTCTGTCTCAGTACCTCTGGCTCAGTTAATTTTGGCTAGAATTAAGAGCAGGTTATAAGCACAATTCAGCCTGCTCTCAAGTATGGCCATCACTGAAAATACATTGCCCAAGAGTTAGGGGTTAGTGACATGCATCTTGTTGCATTGAGGCCTGCCATATATTCAAGGAAAATCTACCCAAACCAAACCACATGCTGGTGGATAATTGCTCAAGTTCGTAACGGGCTTTGAAGTCATTGACTAACTCCTGAAATTGTATTTTTGTTTTTTTAATACTACGATGGTTGATTAATTCCGTCCAAATAAAACTTTGATTTTTGCATGTACAAATATTTGCCATGGTATCTCATTTTAAGCCTATTTTGTTTTTCAGGGCAAAATGAGCACTGCTTCTGTACTAGGGAAAAAAAAAGGTGCACTTTTCTGGCTGTGCTTCAAGTTTTGTTTTAAATGTATTGCCAACAGCTGTCAATCTGTGTGTTCGTAGCATGCACTATGAATCCATAATGGAGTAACATAGGGGCAGGGTGGCATGCTTAGCTTTCAAATCTCTTCTTTTAGAAGCATGTTAGATCAGCTAAGTGCACAGGGTTTTTTTGTCTTCAGAGACTGAAAATAATAACTGTTGTAATGAAGCGGGGGGGGGGGGGGA
>NW_017729024.1:181523864-181540837 GCF_001723915.1 Gavialis gangeticus | reverse complement strand
GGGGGGGGGGGGAGATGGCAGGATTTGGAGGGGATGATGACGCTCACCACAATCATCATTCTCCCCTGCCCTCCCCAACCCACCCAAAGTAAATCAAACTCTCTAGCTTTCTTTTTGATTGGTTACTTTTTGGCATATTGGGGTAAAGACAACAGGCTACTTTAAGGCTTAAAGTTTTTATTGAGCATCAGTGTCCCTCTAACAGATTGTGTGCATCTATACAGTATCACTGAACGAGGCTCAAATTTCAGTATGTGATGGAAGACTTTAACTAACCTAAGTGTACATATACAATTTTTCAGGGGGACCTTGGGGAGGTTGCTTCTTTATTAGTACTTATAGTAGAGATGATATCTTTTAGTAGACCAACAAGATTTTTGCAAAAACAAATTTTTACTCCATGGCCAGATTGGGGGGGTACAGACTGTGGAGGGCTTTTGCCTTCCTCTCTAGTGGAGGGCATGGCATCTCTACTACGAGTCCTGTTGCCTTTTCCTCTAGACCAATACAGCTGCAACCTGAATACTTTACATTTATCATATGTTGCTGCTTTTGTCTAATTTTCATTTATGAGTTGAGCAGCTATAACATGCATCCTTGACCTTTCCATAGTTAATACAATTGAGTAGGTACTGATTATGCTATAGGCACCTTTAGAATCTGATTCTATAAAGTTCAGTATTTAAAAACTCTTCTCTTCAAATTACCTTTCTTGTAGTTGCAATAAAAGCAAGATGCAAAAACAAGAAAGAGGAGATGCTGAAAGCAAAACAGATGTGGAGAAAGGACAGAAGGATCTAATTTTTCATCTGTTCCACAAAATAAAAGCATAGCCCCAATTGTCTTGAAATGTCAGGTGACTATTTGTTGTTTTGGTTGTTTCTTAGAGCAGTGGTTCTTAACCTTTTTTTGTACCAGGACCTGTCTGTAAATATCAATTGCCAGTCCTGACCCATTGCTCTTCACTCCAGCCCCGCTGCCCCCTGCCCCCAATGTATGGGCCATGGGGTGGATGCATGGGACTAGGGAAATATGTATACCCCCCAAGGGTGGTATGTGTCCCCAAGCAGCCCCTTGCAGGCTGGAGCTGCCAGCCTACAAGGGAAAAGCCACGGTTTCCCACATTTTTTCCTTTAAAGGACAATCCATTTTTATAGTTTGTTGATCTATTTTTAGGTTTATTTGTGACCCTTTCATATATTCTTGCAACCCACTTTTGCGTCATGACCCATGGGTTGAGAAACGCTGTTGTAGAGGATTTCTCGTAGTGGGAAGATAGTTCAAGTCCTTTACACAGAGGAGAATAATCTCTCCGATGAGATGCATAGTCTTTTGAAACTGAACTCATGTCATGCTTCCTCAGTTCACTTTCTGGCTGCACCAGTTGGATGGTCTTTACGTTTTTTAGAGACCATTATGACCTAGAATAACTTTTAAGATGAAAATTTGCTTTTGATCATAAGTAATCCGGCCTACTCACCTGAACCATGCACACCCTGAGCCTTTTCTCTTCACCTGCTAGAGGCCAGCTGTGGTATTGTTAGCTCAATAAGCCAGTTTACTACACTGTTTTCTTGGAAGACTTACACTGGCAGAAACACCAGATTAAATTAACTCTACCGTCATGCAAAAAGCCCCAGTCTTCCAAATTCAACTAGTGATTTCTGGTCAGTTCCTTATGATTATCATCTTCATGCATATATCCAAAGAAGAATTAATAAATTGGCTGCTTTGTTTCTTACCTCTTTAAAATAGACTACAGTCTAAGTACATATCCTTTGGATGAAAGAAAGATGCTTCCCTATCTTTGCAGCATGCACATATCCAATCTTAATGTAAAACATACTCATTAGCAGGCAGCCTGGTTTTCTCTGACTTAAAAAAATCCCCAATTTTCGGTTAAAAAAAGTAACCCCAAATCCACATTTTTTTCCGTGATTTAAATGAAACGCCACTAATATATATAGTGGTGTTCCACATTTTTTCACGATTAAAATGAATTTGGAGTTACTTTTTTTAAACTGAAAAGTGGGGATTTTTTTAAATGGGAGAAAACCAGGATCCCTGCTCATTAGGCCCATAGTGCTCTCAGGGCTGTAGCATGAGCAGCCCTGAAAATCATAGAGAAGTAGGGCTGAAAAGGACTCCAGAGATCATGTAGTGAGTCCAACCCCCTGCCTAAGGCAGGATCATCCCTATCCAAACCATACTATATAATCTATAATCTAAACCCTTCATAAAACTACCATCAATCCTGACATAATACAAGATGTAACACCGTAACTTGCCACGGGCAAAGCAGGGGAACCACAGCAGCCAACACCCTGCTTATATAAAAGTTTGTTAACATACACTTAAGAGATCCTAGGTAGAGGGCCATGCCCTCTGTTAGAGAGGAAGGCAAAAGCCCTCCACAGTCTGTACCCCCACAGTCTGGCCAATCCTTCCTGATGCCAGATACAGAGATCAGTCTGATCCAGAGAGGAGGGAGAAGACTCTAGCCAGGAGACTCTACCTTGAGCTTTTGAGTCCCAGCCTTGGCTGCAGCCAGTACCCAGCACCCTGTTATGTAACAGAAATGGAGAAGTGTGGCAACCAAGCCCAGAAACATGGGAAATACCCAGACTAGAACATAAAATAACCAGCTCCTATCATTTTAAAGAGTTCTAGTAATATCTTTTTGATAACTGCTTCCCTGTTGCCATTTCTCGCATCAGTTAGTATGCATTTAACCGGAACTCATTTATTTTACATTTTAAGATTGTGCATGCTTGAGTAATGTCTACATGTAACCAATATGCATTGCAGTGCAACTAGTTGCGGGGAGTGGGGAATGGAACTTTTTGTGTTGTTCTGTTAGGCAAATTGTACATTCATTCAGGAAGTTTATAGGTGAAGTATACAGTATCTGCCATTGTAGTTTGGTTTGAATTTGCAGGGTGCTTTCAGTCTGCTCCAGTTTCTACGTGGTCAGTGGTTATAGTGTCTGGTGTGCAGCAGTGGGCCTTGTTCTATAGTGACATGGGGTGCTTATTCCTTATTTAGAGCTTTGTTTCTGGTGTGTGAGGCTGGATTGTGGACTGTGATCCAGCCCTGTGCCCCTTCTCCAGCTCATGGGGCTGGATGAGTTTGATACCCCTGATTTAGATCTGTTTGGCCTATTTAAATCCATTGTTTCTGTTTCCAGTTTAGAGTGTTAGCGTGCATGCGTGTGTATGTGTATGTTTTTAATGCACTATTTTTCTCTTGCCTTGCTATCGAGGCACCTGCCCATGCCATTTTCATAGACCACACCTCTTAATGACACTGATCCGATTACACCCTGAAAGGTTTACAAGTAGTTTCCCTCTGGGTGGAGCATTGCTCACTGGGTGGTGTGAAACTGTCCTGGGGAATTGTTGATCTCAACCCTGCACCGCACCCTGTTTCCAGCCGGTGTATTTTGGGTTCCTGCTGAGCTGTGCATTTGACTGAGATGGCAGAATATGATGGGAATCTCAACAGGGAAAAACCTGATTTAAACTTATTTCAGCAATGATTGATGAATGAGTGAAGTACCACTTCATGACCATCATTCACAATTCCATCTTTAACTCATTGCTGTATCCTTAGTTATCATGAATAGCACCTGTACCGTTGTTTATGGGCATACCTGCAATGGCTTAACCATTGCTCATTGCGCTTAGCATAAAATTTTCTAACCCTTTTTTAGTAACTGGGTCTTTGACATGAGTTAACTACTTTTTAATGAAAGAACCCTATCTGGTCTGATGACTTGTGTTTGTTTCCTATCTTCTTTAAGGCCATCCTTGCAGATCCTTGAAGAAAATACTTTTCCTTTTTTTATTTCCTACTTTTGCAGATATTGTGATAGCGCTGCAAAATATGTTTCTGTTGTTAAATGCGCATTGCACATCTCAGATTATCAGTTAACCAGTCCTACACATTTATCAGTGCAGCCCTTGAATGGGTACTTGGAGAGCAATGTACCTTCTTCTGGTCAAAACCAAAACTCAACAGCTCTGTTGCAGAGATTTACTCCGTCCTGTGTGATTCCCCTTTCCCACCATCTTTGGGGGTATTAATGACATGTAGAATTGGTTTGGGGTAGGCTCCCAAGGGTGGTGGTGCTCTCCCCTACCCTGGCGGTCTTCAAGAGGAGGTTGGATGGGCATCTGGCTGGGGTCATCTGAACCCAGCACTCTTTTCTGCCTTTGCAGGGGATCGGACTCGATCTACTGAGGTCCCTTCTGACCCTAACATCTATGAATCTATGAAAACCTCAAATACCCACTTGCAGGCTGGAGCTCTGCCAGCCTGCAAGGTGTTTTTCTCCTTTAAAGGAGAATCCATTAAAAAAAAAATTAATTTTAATCCGTTTTTTAAAGTTTGTTCATGGCCCTTTCATATATTCTTGTAATGCACAGGTTGACCTAGTCCAACTCTTCCTCCAGGCAGAGGCATCCCTGTTTAATCCATCTCAGTCAAGACTCTAACCTGCTCTTAAAAACTTCCAAGAATGGAGATTTCCCAGCCTTTCTGGGTAGCCTGTTAACCACCCTCACATTCAGAGTGTTCTTCATAATGTCCTATCTACATTTCCCTTGTTGTAATTTAAGGCTGGTTTTTCTTGTCCTGTTCCTTGCACCCAGAGAAGTATTGATCTGTACCCGAAAAACAGCCATTTCTAGGCTCCAGCTCAAACCTATTGAGAGTTGGTGAGGGGTTGTCAGAATCTTCTGTTCACATGATGGTTTTTCTTGTCTGTAACTTTCTAATGACAGGGTTGAACTAGCACAAATAGATTTTTCTTAGGATGCTCTCCCAGGAATTCAGATTCCCTTATCTTTTAATTCAGTGTTCTTATTTGAATTTGTGTACAGCCTAGAAATTTAAATAAACATGTTAAATTCCTTGCCAAAACTAGAGGTGAGGATTTAATTTTCCTTGTAGCAAGTGATATCAAGGATCTCCCTAAAATAGAGCAAGAACTGTATCAAATGTATGTAGCACTTCCAGAAAAGTTTGTAATGAAGTGTAAACACAAATTCTGTTACTGATAGCTGGTAACATGAACTTTTCTGTTTTTCTTGTTCCAGTGCCTGAAGGCTAATGCTGACGTATGTTGTAGGTGCACTTTAAATCTCTATCCTTGTCCATTGCTGAGGTACTTGCAGTACTTTTATAAAGCCTATAAAGCAATTACAATACGTCCTAGAACTTCTGTATAGTGGAGGGCGGCAGAATGTTAAGCATCAAAAACACACAAGTAGTTATTCCTAATTGTATGAAGGTGGCAATAACTCTTTAGAACACAGCATAATAGCTTTGATAGTGTATTTTTCCTGGTCTGATTGAATGCCACTCAGTGTTAAACTCTGTAAAAATTCAGGCTTCAGCCTTAACAAAGGAGCAGTGCAGCTATGCTGTTTAAACCGTAAGGAACTACACAGATTTCAGAAATGTCTAACACACAACATACACCAAAGTTTACATTAAAACGGTATTGTAGTTTTTCCTCTGGCTTGTTGTAATGCTGCAGTCTGTTGCACACAATAGCTTGTACCTTTTGAGATTTGACATAATTAAATCAAATTTTACCAGCGATAGTTGATATTGAAGACTGCTTGTCCTAAAATGTAATTAGAGCTAGGTATCAAGTAGACCTTGAAAGCTTAAAGGCTAGTTTATTAAAATGCAATAAGCATCACTTTGTCAGATGGAATTAAAAAGTTATGAGTTAAGGGCTCACACTGTTGATTTTTTTTAATTTTTATTTATTTTTTTTCTCCCAGATCTGTCCCCTCATGTTGTTGCTTTTCCAGCTCTTGCTCCCTTCAGCCATTGCTTGAATAACCTCTGCCCTTGCAAGCTATTTCTAGTGGCCCCTGACCACTGTGACCCTCACAGATTTCTCTCTTCTTTATGTAATTTTATATTAAAAGTGTAACAGTGCAGCTTGTCCTCTTCTAATACGGTTTTGCTCCGAAAAGATATCAACACTGACAGCTTCCAGTCTCACTGGGTCTCAGTCAGATCCTTACCAGCCTAATAGACTGGGCCACTAGAGAGAACTTGGTTGCTGGGGAGCAGAGCCTGCCGAGTGCTAACGATGTGTGACACTCTGGCTCCTTCGTTCTTTCTGGTTACTTGCTCCATTTGAGGACTTTTCAGCATTCGCTTCAGTTGGAGTAGAGGTCAGGCAATGCTATGAGTCCTTTTGATCATTTCAGTTTGTGATCTGGAGTACTTGCTTTCAGCCAGACCAGAGGGTCATGAATTGCTAAGTAGCGAGAGGGGATTCTTGATTGGATTCTACTTTGCGCGAGGGCATAGTATGGGCACAGTGCAGGAGCACTAGCCTAGAGCCTTGTTCAGCACAGTTCAGAAGGCTTTGTCATGCAGGATGGCTGCAGATGTTAAAGAAAAAAAACAAAACCTGGCGCTTTCAAACTTGGCGCACTACCATGCTGAGCCTAGTGCTTGTCCAGAAGAGGCAGTGCCTTAGTTGGACCCAGCCTGATGTCTGTATAGATCAGGTGCTTTAGTGGGACTCTGTTGGTGCTTTTATCTAATAGCTGATTGACTCAGCTTTAGATAAAAGCACCGAGAAGCCCTGCTGAAGCACCTTATCTATAGAGACACTGTGGAGCTGGGTCAAAGTACGATGCTGCTGCTTCTGGTAAAGTGTTTTTTGGTTTTTTTTAACATCTGCAAGAAACCTTAAAGCTTAATGGTAGTTGGAGGTGGATTCCAAGTATGAGGTGGTACCTGGTAGGGCTTGCTAATATCAAATCTCTTATCACACTGCCATTTAGCTTACTAATTTTTAGCAGCTGTATTGCAAGTGATATGCATTCAGCATAAGCCTTGTATGACCAAGAGAGAAATGATAGCTTTCAGTGTGAACTGAAATGCACAGCTTATCTGGATCTTTTGAAGGAAAAGGAGGATGTGGAGACAGGGCATGGGTTGGTTGATAGAAGGATGAATTGACATTTGGTGAGGCTACTTGCATTTCTTTAGGTGTAATATTTAGTATTCAGACCATCAATTATTTAGTAATGGCTCTATTTAACAAAAAATAAATGCCTAAACTTGTGGTTCATGCAGTTGTTGGTTACTGACTACCAATAATTTGAGATAAAAAGAAAATACAAGGAAATGCATTATAATCTCAAAACCCATTTTGGAAACAGCTCACTCATGTAATCTTCCAGACCACATCCTAGCAATAAACAGTTGTTCCCCACTAGGAAACCAAATGAGAAATCGCCTTTCCTGCCAAGAAGGAGTTCTCAGTAACATGCCTATTGTGTTTTAAGGAATGAGCATTTTACCAGGAGTGCTCACACAAGATCAAGGGAGCTTAAACTTTTGGTTACATGATTGGATGAAAGTACAGTGTAGTTCCTAAGTCAGTGTAAAAGTTACACCTTGAAATACGTATCTCAGACTTTTGAAGGTGGAGGCTTTTTGAACAGTTGCATTGCCACATTTCTCAAATAGGGTTACTCCCAGAGCAGAATGCAAGAGTAGCTTCAAATGCATTACATTAGATAGCCTAGAGCAGGAATCAGAAGTATATGGCCCACAGGAGGTGTCAGGGCCAGGCAGTTACCCTGGACACCTCTCCTCCCCTTCCTCCCACATGCTATGGTGTGGGCACAACTTCCAGCCAGTGGGGAGCTTCAGCAGGGCAGTGCAGCTTCCAGCTGGTCCCATGCGGCAGCTAGGAGGCAGGTGTGGGGTAGGGAGAAGCAGTGGCATGGGCACAGCTTCCAGCTTCTGGGACTGATACAGGTACACAGGCCAAGCCCTGTGTTGCAATGTGCTGCTGAAACCACCTGGCCTATGTCCCATGTCAGACAAAAGCCAGGTTGTTTTGGTCCGTGGCTTGTAAAGGTGGTCAGATGCCAGCCTGGCATACAGGTCACAGAGGCCTGGGTTGTCACATCTTGAAGAATATTCTAAAAGAAGGCAAGGTTTTTTAGGGTAGATGTGATAACTTTTATTAAGCCAACTGAGTAGTTGGGAAAAAGTTCTTAGCAAGCTTTTGGGTGCAATCACCCTTCTTGCATTGGGAGTCTCTGCTGGCCTAAGACTCCAAGGAATGAGAGAAGCCGAAAGTGTGACAGGAGGTCAGTGAGAATAGAAACAGGTGGAAATTAGGAAAACAGAAGGTAGAGCAGGGAAGGAAGGGGGGGAAAGCGGTGGGGGGGAGGGGAGCCAAAGGGGAGTAAGGGAGATTCTACAGTAATAGTAATTCAAGGTAGAAAAGAAGCTGTCTGTGAAAAAGTAAATAGCTGGAAATTAGGGAGACAGGGCAGAAAAGGAGGGGAGAAAGGAAGTGGTGGTGGGAGGAAGAGAAGTGTAAGAAGTCAGGTCTGGCAGGTACCTGGTGAATCAGATGTCAGGCAGGTTGTCATGTGTCATAAAACTATGTCTGTAGATTTCTATCAATATAGAAATGTCTATCAAGTCCATGATTTTTTGTATCCAGTAGATTTATGAAGTGAAGTTCATAGGTTTGTCTACGAAAGGTGTTTTTGAAGTTCCCTTTGAGGATTAGAACTGAGAGATCGGAGATGAAGTGATTGTCCTGTGAGAAACGTGCCCCCACAGGTAGATGGATATTGTTGTCTTTGATTTCTGGCATGTGTTCATTCTGGTGCGCAGTTGTTGCTTGGTTTCTCCTGCATAGTTTCCATCAGGGCATTTGTTGTACTGGAAGAGAGATATAACATTTCTGGAGGTGCAGGTGTGAGATCCAAGAATGGTGATGGTTCTGTTGTGGCATGTGGGTATTGTGGGAGTGGTGGAGATGTGTTGGCAGGTTTTACATTTCTTGTCCTGGTATGGTCCAGATCCATTGGGTATGGTTTGGGTCATAGTGAATTTGCTTCTGGTGATGAGGTTAGCAAGGTTTGGTGCTTGCTTAAAGGCTAGGATGGATGATTGTGGAAAGATCTCTTTAAGAACTGGGTCTCCTTCTAGTATGGGTTACAGTGGTTTGAGGATTTTCTATTTTTGGATGGAAACAGGGATTTCTAGCCACTGCTGAAACTACATTTTACGTTCAGCTGGCATCCTTTGACATACTAGGTTTTTTTTTTTTTTTTTAAAGAATGTTTTCATTGATTGAGAGTTCAGGTTTTCCTCCTGCATCATTATTTTGAAAGTTCACATACCCCGGCTGGCAGGTACAGACACATCTGTGCCTGACATGTGAGCAGCACTCCAACCAGCCAAGGGAGTGGCCTCCCACCTAACGAGTAAATCGTCGAGTCAATGGTGCGCTGCATACTGTAGGTGCCTGACAAGAAGGTTTCTTCTCTGAGGAGTTTGCACAAAATAGCATTTTTCTTCTGACTGCAGATACAGCTTTCTCTGGTGTGGAACTTCCCCACTTCAACCTAAATCTTTGTTGCCCAGGTCAGAGAACCTGGGCACCTTTTAATGTTAGAGCTTTAATAAGCAGCTTTTCATGTTCTGGACTCTGGAAAGGTAATAGAAAAAAATCATCTTTGTTACCTCACTTAGATTGCTATTAAACTTGGATCCTTTCTTTTCTTCATGTGCTTTTTCTTTTAGAAGCCCTGTTACGTTCCCCGTGGCTGTTCAAAGCCTAAATATCAACTGTTATCTCTTCAGGTTAAGAACTAATCTTCTTTCTTCATTACAGTCCATCCTTGCCTGCCATGATATTCCCAATGCTACGGCTGATATCTCTATAACTAATTTGTCTTCACAGATATTCTTGACCTTATGTCTCATCTCATCACTCATAATGATCATTCAGTCTACAGCCTGTTCCTGCAGAAAAAATATTTTATTTAGCTCTGTGATGCATGATGAGTCTAAGATGCTCTGAATCACGTGCCTTTGCTCCAAACTGTGAAACCCTGTGAAAATGTAGAAGGAACAGTGTTTCCTCTGTGACATATTCTAAACCCTTACATGGAAACTTCCCCAGAGTAGGAGGAGAGGGAGATAGAAAAGGAGAAGGGATAATGCTTTTCCTTCCAGTCTTCCTCATGCAGAATCTCTACTAGTTAAAGCTCGACTAATTTTTGCCAGGAAATGCTGTGGGAATGGGACAAGTGTCCATTGGTGGTAGCTTGGCATCATGGAAGCGTATTGTGAAAACATTATATTGATATAAAATTAGAGGGACAGTGGAGCAGGCTTGGAGTTCCTGCTCAGCTAGTTGTGGTGTGTCCTTGGAGAGCAGCCACAGGTTTTGGGCAGGAAAATGAGAGACATTATGTGTAATTGCAGAGATTTTTCATTCACTTAGTTTTCTTTCATTTTGCCCTTGATTGAGTCCTATAGAAGCTTTCCATGACATACTCTTGTGGGCAGGTAGCCATAAAATTTAGTGTTCAGAATAAAAGTGTATATACTTGGGATTTTGAGACAAGATGAGTAGAGATGGTTTTAAAACAGTCCAGGGCCAGATCCTCTGATAGTGGAAATCAGGGTAGCATTATTGATTTAAATGGTAGTATGCATACATGTTGAAGGCTTGGCTCAAAAAGATTTAAGGGTCTCAAGGCAAAGAAAACCAGGCTACAGAGTTTTAAGAATTGTTTTTTTTTTAATAAATCTTTTGGTTCTTGCATCACAAGTGATGAAGGTGAGACCGGTGAGAACGTACTTGTTTAATGGCCTTGAGTTTTCTTTATTTCGTATCTCTGCTATTTTATTTCCCCTCCAATTCCTTTCATGTGTTCCGATGATAATTGGTATTAGCACATGAAATATCTTTTTGTACAGTAGGAAAAAATTCAGCATGCATTGTTGCACCCTATGTGAGATGATTTCAGGCAGACTTTGGATCCCTCGTGTCAGCATTCCACACTGTTCTACTGGCGAGATTAATTAAGGAATTATTTTAGGATTTTTTTTCCCTTGTAAAATTGCTGATGGCATGTTGCTTATGTGGGGAGGTAGGATGACACTCTATTTCACTTTTTGAGCTGACTACCTCAGCAAAATGAGTAAGCATCATTAGGGCTTCTTCGTAATGAAGCACATGCTAGAGTGTGCAGGTATGTGTGTATGGTATTAGCCCCTAAATATTTTAGGAAAAAGTGAACTTTGTGTTCCAGTACCTCACCAGAACTGGTCTGTCTTAAATGTTGTCTCAATCTTCATATCCCCTCTACTTTTCTTTGACTGTTGCTGCTTCTTTATATCCTTTCATAATATGAACATTGGTGAAGTGGCTTCTATTATTTGGTTAACCATAACAGTTAATTTTCATTTTGCTTCCATGTGCCCTAAAGAAAAGCATGAGAAAGAAACAACCTACTTGCTTTGAAATCAATGATAACTAGGAATGACATACCTTAAAAAAAGGACACTCGCTGCTAAGCAGTAGTGCAAATGTGCTCGCTCTTGTGAGCTCTTTCCTTTTCCCCCTTGTTCAGCATCCTTTGGCTTATGTATTCTCTCTGCTTGATATTGTAGCTTTCTCCTTGCTCTTTATGCTGCCAATTCATTCTTTCTGCTGCTACTTCCTTTCTTGCTTGCATGCTACAGAATAAGGGTCACCAAATGAGCTTAAATAAAATGTATCCATGCCACAAAACTGGCTGAGCAAACCATCCAGAGATTTCAGTTTCCCCGTATTCATTTTCCTGCCTTCACCTTTAGGATTTGCCACCACAGATCAGACCTGAGGTCTGTTCTAGTCCAGAGGCCTGTCTCTGAGGGTCGCTTGTACTAGATGCTTCAGAGGAAGGTAGACAAATTTCATACAAGTCAGATGTAAACTCTACTCTCCCTGTTCAATTTCAGCTTAATATCTAGGATCTACGGTCTACGCTGCCTCTGTGATGAGCCCAGGGGTACTGCTGGAGTATGCTCAGTAGGTCTGTGCGAAGTGGCTAGTATTTGCTTTGGATTTGGATTCAGCCAATTCAGGGAACAGCAATTCGATTCGGTGATTTGAATCGGTCCTGAATTGATTCAGCTGAATCTGATTAGGAGATTTGGCCGCTGCTGAATTGGCCACATCCCCGAATTGAACAGGCCTCACCCCCCTCCTGCTCTCCCAGCCCTATCAATGGCTGCCCCACCTGGCCCCAGCATCTCAGCATTTAAACAAACAAACAAAAAAAAAAAAACCAAAACCCTACACTCACCGGCTCCTGCCAGGTGGGGGCATGATCCGCACTGCCCCACGCTGCACTGTGGGGCTCTGCCACAAGCCTCCAGAAGCCCCGATGACCACTGCAGCAACTGGGGAGTGCGGGGCTTGTTTGTTTGTTTGTTTTTTAAGTGCCAGGATGCTGGGGCCAAGCAGGGCAACCATTGACGGGGCTGGGGGAGCAGGCAGGGGATGGGGCCTGGCGGTATATTCGTATTTCCATATATTGTCCCTTTTTTTTGAACTATGCAAATTTCTTAGCCCCGTTGAATTATACAGATACATGATACACTATATGATTTCTGTAGGTCACCCTTTAAATACACATTTAACTCTTCTAGTGTTCTAGATTCTCCTCTGTCTGGACAACTAGGGTGCGTCCAGATGAGCGCAGCTGTGCGGTATGTGGCACTGTAGACCTGTCTGCAGTGCCACACGCCACACATTTGGGCGTTTCCTGTACTGGTACCTTGCAGAGTGGGGGTGCCGCTGCTAGCAGTCCCAGGGAATCAAACATCCACGCTTGTCTGGACGTGGCCCTAAGTAGTGTGGAAGGACCTGAACTCTCATCTCATGCTCTTGAACTATTCAGCTAGGTTGGATAGGTAGATTCAATCTTTTCATTGCTCATCTACAGTTTCTGAAGCTCAAATAACTGTTTCCCCTGCCCACAGGCTAGTGACTTACTCTGGTCCATTTGTTTAAAGTTTAACAGACCCATTCATAATTCAGGCGGTATTTTAGGGTCTATTACAACAACTGTAACCCACTACCCAGTAACACAGGTGTTATCCAGAGTCCCTAAGTTTGACTGTGTCTGATCCCAAAATTACTAGTGTTTCTTAGGGTTGTTGGTTATAGCTGTCTTCGTCTGAAGACATAGTTGGTCTAACAAAAGATATTGCATCTACGCAAAGAACCTTGTCTGCCTAGTGCTCCTTAGCTTTCTTATCTTTTCTTTCACTTGTTGTTAAAATTCCACAGTAATTAACACTTACGCAGAAGCAGTGGGCTGAAATGACACAGGGAAAACTTAGATCTCTAAGCAAAGGCACTTACTTGTTTTCTGAGCAAGAAGGTTCATTTTTAGTTCACCTTTTGGCTTACGGCTTTTTGAAAATTTCCAGAGTAAAATTACATACATTTTTAAAGCTCTTATCAGTCAAAGTGAGAGGGAAAGAAGATAAAAGATGAAATGTTGTTGTAACCTCCCCCCCTGCTCTCCCCCGGCCCTCAAGACATCTGTACCTTTCTTGTGCTCTTGAAGTATTTCTGTGGTGGAAAAAAATAGACAAATACAAAGTAGGTTTTTGTACTGTTTATTAGAACACAGCATTTTAAAACAACAGCCTTGGAGGGTGGAGACAATCTAGGTGGAGTTTGATGCATATATTTTTTTTAACTCCCTCCTTTACCCACAGGCATTTGTTTGCAGCTGTCTTTGATGTGAGTCGTCATTGTAGTTATCAGCTTTTTGAATAACTCTGAGTTATGTTAAAGCCTCGCTAAATATCTGGAAGCACCAGCTGAGGTATGAGCTTCCTTTGGAAACTGGGAGACTAAGAGGAAAGTAAGACAGAGTCCAGATTTATGTTAATGTTGTAGGGAGTTTTTAAAACTCTTGGATACAGTGAATTGCTGATTTGAATGATAAGTGAAGAATAAGGTAAGGACATTTTATTAATTTATTTATTTCCTTCCAGAAAGTAAATGTTTCTTTATTATTTAGACTCTCCTTTAGCCATAATATCTGAGACTTACGTAACAGTAAGAACAAAATCTGCCTTGTTTCTATTCTGGAAGTACCCATATGCATGTCCTCTGACACACGCATACACATGAGGAGATACAATTTGTTCTCCAAATTAATTCCACTGAATGGAAAGCACAAAGTATAATGGATAAAATAATGCAAAATGTTTGAGATGATACTTCCTAAACTAAGCCTGTGACTGACACTTTGTATTGTCTTGTGCAGCCCAACATAGGAAATTCTCATAGTGACATAATGGGTCGTTTTTGATAGGTATTTGGTCTTAATAGGCTGCTATGTTTAACCTGTTGTTTTTACTTTGTCCACTAAATTTTTAAACTTGCCTTGTAGCAATTTTTAAAAGTTCACTAATAGTACCTTCAAAATGGTAAATGTTTGGTGTGTCTGCTTCCCTTGTTTCTTTCAGTTTTACCCCCCCCCCCACACACACACATGCATGAGAGCCACCCCAAAAACAAAAATGAAATTTACGGTTAAATCATTCTGTAAAATATTTGTTTCAAGGAGCTTCCTTTCCTGCTAAATATAATCAGCTTGCATGGTCGTATCACTACAGATAGGGCTGATGCTTCAGAGAGGCATACTGAATAAATCTTTAAAGCATGTCTGGTGAATGTTAAGTACTTGAATTGGTCCTCTACAGGCAATGGGTGAAGGTGAATATTATCTTCCCTTTACACATGGAAAGAACAAACACTGGAAGGCTAAGTGACTTCACTAAGGCTCTACGAGGTTGGGCAAAATACGGCCCATGGGCCAGAGCCAGCTTGCCCAACTGACTGGATACAGCCTGCAGGCGGACGCCCGCCAGTTGACTGGCATCAGCCCACGGCTGCCTCGGCAGCACTCCGCGTGGGGCAGCCCATGCTGCGCTCCTGCCTGTGTCTGACAGCCCCAGTAGAGTCAGTGGAAGGTATCTGGGAGCTGGAGCTTTGTGTGCTGAGGCAGGAGCAGCCTGGCTGCAGCTTCTTGCCTGCCTCGTGGTGTCCAGCATGTACTCTCATGGCTGGCACCCTTCCCTTCTTTACCTACTGCCTGGAGCAGTCCAGCAGAGGCAGGAGGAGGTAGAGCTGCTGGAGGTGGAAGAAGCTGAGCAGTACCCAGCTGCTGCAGCTGCAGTGGGAGCAGCCCCACTGGGAAGCTGTGCACACTGGTCAAGGCTGGGGCTGGGGCAAGCAGGCACAGGTGGGAGCATGGCATGGGCTGCCCCAGCAGGAGCGGGTGGGTCTCAGCCCCATGCAGAGCTGCAGGCTGGGACCACATTTGCACCGTCTGGGCGAGCTTTGCTGCACATGCCCCACCCCCTCCTTCTCTGCACCCCCAGTTGGCTCCTGGGACCTAGAGTGCAGGGAGCCCCCTATACACATATGCACCACCCATATAGTTCTCCCCCACAATATACAAGAGCAAGACTTTATTTTGAGCTATTATGCAATTGCCTCTATATACACTACAGTAAAAACTCTGTTATCTAGCATCCCCCAGGAATGGGGGATGCTGGATAACAAAATATGCTGGTTAATTGAGCGGCCTGAATAGGCATCCTTGCCTGTTTGGGCTGCCGTTTCTCCTGCTGCATCTGGGGTGTCGCCACCCCTCCCGCAGCATCGCCGACCCTCCCGCGGGCCCTGAGGGGCAGGGAGGCGGGCCCCGTGCAGGTTGCTATACTGTAGACCATGGGGGCTCGGCAGTGTAGGCTGCTTTGGCCTGGGCCGTCGGGGCTTGGGGAACTGGAAGTGCCACAGTGGGCACTTTCGGTTTCACTTTACCTTAGAAGCCAGCATGCCGGTTAGTAGAACTTACTGGCTTGTAAAGTGCCGGTTAATGCAAGCTTTTCCTGTACTAACAAAAACATAAATCTGGACAAACATTTTTTAAAAATAAAAATAAAATATAGTTCATGTTTGTTTGTAGTATGACTTCTTTGATCTATAATTTGTTAAAATTATATCTTCTAAAAGATTTTGTGTGTGTGATCCTCGACAGCTCCCCACAACTCCTTAAGTGGCCCTTCTGCCAAAATATGTGCCCACCCCGGCTCTGAAAGGAGTCTCTGTGAATGCCAAGGCCAGAATCCATGAGGTTCCTCCTGTGTCCCATGCCACCTCACTTCCACTTCTGTTTATCCCTTGTAGAGGGGCTGCACTGGCTTACTAGCAAAATATAAGCAGGGAGGTTGGCCTCGTCTCTCACTTTCTCTGCACATAATCTGCGTGTAGAAATCAAGAGGCTGGCAAAGAGTTTTAGTGATACCAAAGGCCCAATCTGAGGAACTGAAGCTACTTTTTAAAAAGGAAACATGACCCCCCTTTCCCATTGGTAACTCCCCAGAATTGGAGCATGGGGAATTGCAGGTGAGGGATTGGAGAGTGTCTAGGAAGAGGGGACAAATTACTCAATGTCTCTGAGCAGAAACCTGAAGTTAACTGTCATGTGCCCTATTTAAATGTTTATTTAGGTTTTTCAGGAATAAGCAGAGAAGTGTGTGTCTGAGTGAGCAGAAGGGAACTTGAAATCCCTATTCTTTGATGAAAAATGGCCTAAAAGGTGAAATCAGAAAAACACCCAAGTTGTAACCTCAAGCAGGTATCACGTCACGTTTCTGAGAAGTGAACCTGGGATGTCACTTCAGGGAATCCCTTTCTGCCCCCATCTTTGAGTACAGCACACTGGTCTCGCACTAGCCAGAATGCCCGGAGCTGCTGGCTAAGTTGCTTTCTTGCATGCAGGAGAAGACAGAGAAGGGGGTGGGGGTGTAGGGGAGCACAAAGGAATATGTCTGCATTGCTATCAAAACTAAATTGGCAGTCACGCTTAAGACTTCAGTTTTCTTTTGAAGTAATAATGCTGTTTTGATAGGTGAAGTTCCCTTTCAGATGACAGGCTTGGCATGTACTCACTTGCATAAGTGATGCTAAATTTTATTTTGGGGAGGTAGCTGCAGCTTTTTTTTGTTTTGTTTTTTAAAAAAACCTGCTTAGGGCTTGTTATTCTTCTTGCTCTCTCACGTCTGCTCTCATTCCTCTCTCCTAGATATGCTTC
>NW_017729024.1:181517354-181518864 GCF_001723915.1 Gavialis gangeticus | reverse complement strand
AAAGGAATATGTCTGCATTGCTATCAAAACTAAATTGGCAGTCACGCTTAAGACTTCAGTTTTCTTTTGAAGTAATAATGCTGTTTTGATAGGTGAAGTTCCCTTTCAGATGACAGGCTTGGCATGTACTCACTTGCATAAGTGATGCTAAATTTTATTTTGGGGAGGTAGCTGCAGCTTTTTTTTGTTTTGTTTTTTAAAAAAACCTGCTTAGGGCTTGTTATTCTTCTTGCTCTCTCACGTCTGCTCTCATTCCTCTCTCCTAGATATGCTTCCTTTTTTTTTTTTAAATGAGATCACTCTTCTAGGTAGAAGGTGACAGGAGATAACAGCTAACGTGTGAAGTATTTCAAGACAAACTTAATAAACAGAATGCTGGCCTTGGGTGACCCAGATAGCAAAAGCAGTATTCCCCCCCTTGGCTTACCCCTACAAGATCTGAAATGAATACAGTTTGAGGGGGGGGTATCCTTGTGTTTTTGAGCCTTTTAGCGGTTCATATTTTCTCTTTTTCTTTACAGCTGCAAGGGATAAAGACTTGCCTTTTTTTGTAAATGAAAGCTAGTCTTATATATTTGTACAGCTTTAGGGTCGAAGGTTTAAACTAAAAGAGGAAAAAAACCAATTAATGTGAGATTTGGAGAAACTATAAGAAATGAGATAATGATGCATATGTTAGGGGTTTCTAAAGCTTTGGAACAAGGTTACTCAGCATCTCAAAGCTTTTTCTGGTGCTGTTTTCCAGAGCCCTTGACAGTCCCTCTTTCATTTAAGTGTTGTAAACAGAGACTTATTTAGGCGCTATTCTTAGCCTGGATTCTATTTGTCCTTGCTCACAAGGTCTCTTATCACATGTTGCAAAATTTTGTTAATCTGTGCATGCTCTGACATTCTCTTCAGGTTTGTTCAAGTCATTTCTTGATGGTTTAGATTAAGCTTTGTTGATTCACTTGGGATGTTGTGGGCAGACATTTTATAACTAATCCATTCCCGTTCCCCCTTCTGTTTCTATGGTAGAAACTCAACTAGTGTCACCATTTTGAATGATTAAAAGAACAAGTCTCAACAGGAGGAAGTGATTTTTTTATTGTCTACATACTCTACTGTATAGACATGTGTTGAGCAATGCAATGTGTACTTATGTGTAAAGCATAACACATTTTCCTGATTACCACCTACCCCCAAATAAGGCACATGTCTTGTTTTGGGAAGGCTGAATCCTGACTGCTGTTTAGCCAAAGATGCTGGTTTAACCCTTTCAAAGATGCTGCCAATTTAGCAGCAGTTTTGCCTAGTGCCGGTTTGGCAGCTGCTGTGAAAGGGCTGAAACTCACTGTGATGCTGCAGACGGTACTCTGCCCTTCCCTCCCTGTGGTCGTGGAGAGAAGCAGAGCTAGTGGCAGCCAGTACAGTATTCCTATACTTCTGTTCCAGCACAGAAATGAGTTTCCCTGCTTAAGACATTGGAATCAGTCTTGGAATGCTGATTTTTTTTTTTTTGTGGGAAGGG
>NW_017729024.1:181515391-181517134 GCF_001723915.1 Gavialis gangeticus | reverse complement strand
TTTTTTTTTTTTGTGGGAAGGGTGTACATGGCATGTGAGTAAATACATCAATGGGGGCAGGGGGGGCACATGGATCTTTACCTACAGCTATCCCAGATTACCACACCAGCATTAATGGTTCATTTTATGTAACAGAGTTTTGTATAACAATAGATATTTTCTTTCTGAGCTTTATTCTTCATACTTGCCTCAGCATTATGCATGTAGTAGCTCTGCTCATATATACATTACCATAACTGAAACTTCTCTTATCCTTATAATCCTTAAATAAGTCTCTTTTTCATCTTTGAGCATGACAAGGAAGAATATGGATCAAGGAACTGTTACTGTTTGTTCTTCTGCAGGTCTTTTTCCTATACAACATTTCTTGCTTCATTGAGCCCAGCTTGATCATATATGTATGATTCAGCCATCTAGTCAGCAGTCAGCCTCTTGATCAGGTGGGCCTTGCTTGCATGTGCAGGTGCAGGATTTTCTTTGGTTTCCCATCCATCTGTTTTCTGTCCCCACCATTGCAATCCTTTTTGTTGTAGATCAGCCCTCTTCATTGATATACATCTCAGTCTCTTGCCTTCTTTTAGTCTTAAAACCAGTCTACTTTGCACCTACTTTTTGAAGAATTCTCATCTATATTGCCTCTAGCCTCCTTATTTTGGTTTCATTTAATGCATTTCCTTCCATTCCATAGTTAATACTGTTAATATGCAGAATTGATTACAATTGCACTTGGATAAAAAAAGCAACATTTTTCTTCGTGTGGAATTTCATCAATTTTTGTTCAGCATATGTTGGTGAAGTGCATTTCTTTTTGCATCTTGGCCCTTGTGGGAACCGTCAGCAGTGATCAAGTTTTGAGATACACAGAAGAACCTATTTGTTCTATAAGTCCTTCCTCACTACATTGCAACATTTTTATTGATTGCCCGTTTTCATAGATTCATAGATGTAGGGTCAGAAGGGACCTGGTAGATCTTCTTGTCCAACCCCCTTCCCTGGGCAGGAGAGAGAACTGGGCTCAAATGACCCCAACCAGGTAAATGTCAAGCCTCCTCTTAAAGACCCCCAGGGTAGGAGCCATCACCACTTCCCTGGGAAGTTGGTCCAGATCCTAGCTGCCCTGACTGTGAAGTAGTGCCTTCTAATGTCTAGTCTAAACCTACTCTCTAGCAACTTATGGCCGTTATTCCTTGTTACTCTGGGAGGTGCTTGGGGGAACAAGGTCTTTCCCATTCCCCACTGGTCCCCCCTAGTAAGTTTTATAGATGGCCACCAGGTCCCCCCTCAGCCTTCTCTTGAGAAGGCTGAACAGGTTAAGGTCCCGTAGCCTCTCCTCATAGGGTCTGCCCTGCTGTCCCCGGATCATGTGAGTGGCCCTCCTCTGGACCCTCTCCATGTTGTCCACATCCCTCCTGAAGTGTGGCGTGCAGAACTGGATGCAGTACTCCAGCTGTGGCCTGACCCGTGCCTCATAGAGGGGGAGGATCACCTCCTTGGCCCTGCCTGTGATGCATCTGTGGATGCACGACAAGGTACGGTTAGCTCTACTGACCATGTTCTTGCATTGTCGGCCATGTTCATCTTGGAGTCAGTAATGACTCCAAGATCTCTTTCTGCCACCATGCTTTTGAGAAGGGAGTTCCCCAGCCTATAGGTATGCTGCTGATTCCTACCGCCCAAGTGCAGCACCCTGCACTTGTCAGTATTGAATCCCATCCTATTTTTATTTGCCCACCCCTGTAACCT
>NW_017729024.1:181513453-181515349 GCF_001723915.1 Gavialis gangeticus | reverse complement strand
GTCCTGCTGTAATCTGTCCTTCCCTTCTAGCATGCCCACCTCACCCCAAATCTTGGTGTTGTTTGCGAATTTAAACAGGCTGCTCTTCACCCCATCACCCAAGTTGCTAATAAAGAAATTGAACAGCGCAGGCCCAAGGACCGAGCTCTGGGGAATTCCACTGCCCACTTCCCTCCAGGTCGAAAATGACCTGTTCACCACCACTCTCTGAGTACGACTCCTCAGCCAATTTGCAATCCATCTGACCGTGTAGGCATCAATGCCACAGTCACCTGTCTTTTTAATGAGAATGGGGTGGGAGACAGTGTCAAAGGCCTTCCTGAAGTCCAGAAAGACTACATCCACTGCAACACCTGCATCCAATGACTTTGTGACCTGATTGTAGAAGGCAATCAGGTTGGTCTGACAGAATCTGCCCCTAATGAAACCATGCTGGTTGCCCTTGAGCATCATCCCTGCTGCTAGCCCATCACAGATGTGCTCCTTGATAATCTTCTCAAAGAGCTTCCTCAGGATTGAAGTAAGACTAACGGGCCTATAGTTGCCTGGGTCCTCCCTCTTCCCTTTTTTAAAGATGGGGACCACATTGGCCCTCTTTGTCATCTGGCACCTGGCCAGAGCACCCCAAGTGCTGGTAAAGCTGTGTCAGGGGCCTGCAATAACCCCTGCCAATTCCCTCCACACCCTGGGGTGGAGAGCATCTGGACCTGCTGATTTGAACACGTCGAGCCCCTCCAGAAGTTCTCTAACCTAGTCCTCCCTGACCCTAGGCTTGGCAGAGTTTCTCCCGAGTTTGTCCTGAATCTCGGTAGGGGAGTCCCGGTCTCTGCACAAGAAAATAGAGGTGAAGAAATTGTTAAAGAGGTCTGCTTTCTCCTCTGGTGCGACCACCAGATTGCCAAACATATCTTGCAAGGGCCCCACATTACCCCCCCCAATGCTTTTCTTCATTCTCCCTATGTATTTAAAAAAGGACTTTTTGTTGTCCTTGATCCTTGATGCTAGCCCTAGTTCCGTATCTGCCTTAGCTTTCCTAACAGCCCCCCTACAGACCCGAGTGGTGGAGGTATACTTCTCTTTGGTGATAGCCTCTCCCTTCCACTGGGTGTATGCCTCCTTTTTGGCAATCAGGCATTCACGAATGCCCTTGGTGACCCAGGGGGGCTTTTGAGCACTCTTGCCCCCTTTGCTTCTTGTTGGGATTGTCACCTCTTGGACTCTGAGTATCCTCTCCTTAAGGAACAACCACTCATCTTGGGCACCCAGTTCCCCTACTCTCCAGGACCCCAGTGCCTCTCCCACTAATCTCCTCAGCTCCTTGAAGTTGGCCCTCTTAAAGTCTACGGCTACTGCCTTGCAGCAGGCCCTTGACACCCTGCGCTGGATGGTGAATTCCAGCAAGTGATGATCGCTATTGCCCAGGTGGTTGAGGACCTGGAGTCCCCTCACCAGAACGTCGCCTGTGGCCAGGACCAGGTCCAGCAGGGCATTCCCCCGGGAGGACTGTGCACCTCCTGGGTTAAGTGGAGGTCCTGTATCTCAGCCAGGAACCTCTGTGAGCAGTCAGACCTGGCTGACTGCTCCTCCCAGCAGATGTCTGGGTAATTTAGATCACCCATAACAACTACATCTCTTGCCTTAAGTGCCTCCGCAAGCTGACCCAAGAATTCGTGGTCCAGCTCTTCCCCCTTGGTTGGGAGGTCTGTAGCAGACCCCCCTGTATTCTGTTAAGTCGTCCCTTTCCCCACGACCCCCCTGTATTCTGACCCAGAGCGCTTCAGCCTGACCCTCTTCTGACCCCATCCTGCTGGTTGAGGATGTGTATTGCTCTTTGACGTAGAGCACCACACCCTCGCCTTTCCTCCCCGCTCTATCCTGCCTGTATAGTCTATAGCC
>NW_017729024.1:181501831-181508453 GCF_001723915.1 Gavialis gangeticus | reverse complement strand
TCACAGATGTGCTCCTTGATAATCTTCTCAAAGAGCTTCCTCAGGATTGAAGTAAGACTAACGGGCCTATAGTTGCCTGGGTCCTCCCTCTTCCCTTTTTTAAAGATGGGGACCACATTGGCCCTCTTTGTCATCTGGCACCTGGCCAGAGCACCCCAAGTGCTGGTAAAGCTGTGTCAGGGGCCTGCAATAACCCCTGCCAATTCCCTCCACACCCTGGGGTGGAGAGCATCTGGACCTGCTGATTTGAACACGTCGAGCCCCTCCAGAAGTTCTCTAACCTAGTCCTCCCTGACCCTAGGCTTGGCAGAGTTTCTCCCGAGTTTGTCCTGAATCTCGGTAGGGGAGTCCCGGTCTCTGCACAAGAAAATAGAGGTGAAGAAATTGTTAAAGAGGTCTGCTTTCTCCTCTGGTGCGACCACCAGATTGCCAAACATATCTTGCAAGGGCCCCACATTACCCCCCCCAATGCTTTTCTTCATTCTCCCTATGTATTTAAAAAAGGACTTTTTGTTGTCCTTGATCCTTGATGCTAGCCCTAGTTCCGTATCTGCCTTAGCTTTCCTAACAGCCCCCCTACAGACCCGAGTGGTGGAGGTATACTTCTCTTTGGTGATAGCCTCTCCCTTCCACTGGGTGTATGCCTCCTTTTTGGCAATCAGGCATTCACGAATGCCCTTGGTGACCCAGGGGGGCTTTTGAGCACTCTTGCCCCCTTTGCTTCTTGTTGGGATTGTCACCTCTTGGACTCTGAGTATCCTCTCCTTAAGGAACAACCACTCATCTTGGGCACCCAGTTCCCCTACTCTCCAGGACCCCAGTGCCTCTCCCACTAATCTCCTCAGCTCCTTGAAGTTGGCCCTCTTAAAGTCTACGGCTACTGCCTTGCAGCAGGCCCTTGACACCCTGCGCTGGATGGTGAATTCCAGCAAGTGATGATCGCTATTGCCCAGGTGGTTGAGGACCTGGAGTCCCCTCACCAGAACGTCGCCTGTGGCCAGGACCAGGTCCAGCAGGGCATTCCCCCGGGAGGACTGTGCACCTCCTGGGTTAAGTGGAGGTCCTGTATCTCAGCCAGGAACCTCTGTGAGCAGTCAGACCTGGCTGACTGCTCCTCCCAGCAGATGTCTGGGTAATTTAGATCACCCATAACAACTACATCTCTTGCCTTAAGTGCCTCCGCAAGCTGACCCAAGAATTCGTGGTCCAGCTCTTCCCCCTTGGTTGGGAGGTCTGTAGCAGACCCCCCTGTATTCTGTTAAGTCGTCCCTTTCCCCACGACCCCCCTGTATTCTGACCCAGAGCGCTTCAGCCTGACCCTCTTCTGACCCCATCCTGCTGGTTGAGGATGTGTATTGCTCTTTGACGTAGAGCACCACACCCTCGCCTTTCCTCCCCGCTCTATCCTGCCTGTATAGTCTATAGCCCCTAACGTTAACTGCCCAGTTGTGGGATGAATCCCACCAGGTTTCTGTGAGCCCTACGATGTCCTGATTTGAACTAGCTATCCGGAGGGTGAGTTCCTCCTGCTTATTCCCCGTACTATGAGCAGTGGTGTAGAGGCATTTAAGGCCTTGAATTGGTGCGTATGCCACCACCCGATTCTCAGGACTATCTGGACCCCTGCTGCTTACCTGGGTACTCCTTGTGTATGTCACCTGTCTTGGTGGGGAGGTGTCCTCAAGTCCTCCTGTGGCCCCATCCCCTGGCGAAGCTAGTTAAAAGCATGCTGCGCAAGATCAGCCAACCTGGAAGAGAAGACATGCTTGCCTTTAGGCGAGAGGTGTAGCCCATCCCACCCAAGCAAGCTCCCTGCATGAAAGTATGGGTCGTTATCCAGGAACCCGTGGCCTGCCTGGCGGCACCAACTCAGTAACACTGGCTGACCTCGCCAGTGCAGGCCTCGTGTCACCGTCCACGCCTACTCACCAGGAGAACAGAGGAGAATACCACCTGTGCCCCTGTCTCCTTGAGCTTGGCTCCCAGGGCCTCAAAGTCCTTCATGATGCGGTCTGGGTTGCCTCTGGCCATGTCATTTGCTCCCACGTGGATGAGAACCATGGGGTACTGGTCTGAGGGTCGAATGTAGGCTGGGATCCTGTCTGTGATGTCCTGAATCTGAGCCCCAGGCACGAAGCAGACCTCTCGTGCCATGGGGTCGTGTTGGCAGATGGGACCCTCCACTCCCCTTAGGATGGAGTCCCCGATGATGAGGACCCGGTGTTTCCTTCTCCTGATGTTCCCTTTCTGCGCCATCTGTGTTGTGCGTGGAGTGGCATCGTCCCCGCTGGAGGCATCCCCTTCGTCCGTCTCCTTCACAGCTGCCAGGGCCTTGTACCTGGTCCTTAGTTGTACCTGGGGAGCCTCCACCACGCTAGCCTGAGCAGCCCTGGATCTGGTGGATACCTTCTGCCACTCCTGTGTTGAACCGTACACTGGATGACTGGTCCTGCAGTGAACAGAAATATGAGTCAGTTTTGTCCTCTGCAGCCCTGATCCCCCACAGTCTGCTCACTTCAGCCTTTTTTCACGATTCAACTGCTTTGTTTCTCTGGATTTATTTTAAGTTCAAGTTAACTTGGACCAACACAACCAAATTTCCACGATTGTGAAGCGTATCAACTGGAGTTTGTCTGTCACTTGTATTGCACCTATATTAGCCTAGAAACCTCCAACTCAGACAATGTTCTGATTTTTTTTAAGAATATGATGATAAAAAAAAGCAATGATTATAGTCTTATACCAAACTTTGATTTGAATCAGTTGCTTAATTTTCTACCATGGTAAGAGTCTTCGTATATAACTTTCATAATTGAAATCATCGTGCCTGTAATGTCATATGATTTTGCTGCTTTCTATAAAGCTTTCCTCTATACTGAATCAAATGTCATGATAAAATAGATAAAAACAGCAGTTTTTTCAACCCCATTTTCTGTTTTGATCAAAACATTTATGATCTGGTTTAGCATTACACTGTTCTTTGCCTATTTCTTTATCTAAAATTGGCCTTAACCAATTGACAGTTGCTCCTGTGATTTTTCACCATTATTGGCAAAAAGCTTATATTTAAATATAGATCTGGGAAAGGGGGAGGAAGGGAACTAGTACCCATTGCTTAAGAGGAAAATAGTATTTATATCCCTAAACACAGTGCGTCTTGAGTCTAAAAAATGTTGAGAACCACTGATCCAGTATGCTCTTATCTGGATTTAGCAACTTGTCAAACCATGCTCCTTTTCATACTTCTAGCACCTGTTAAACTTCTGTTGTCTGTTCACTAGTAGTGTTTTTAACTATTTATTACTTTAGCTCAATTATTTCCATAGTTAGTGTTTTTGAACATCTTGTTTTGCTGTTGCGTCTTCCAGTTCAATTTCTTCTTTTCAGAACATTTTCTCTTCCAAATTTCTTCACCACTTTATATTATAATTTTATTTCTCCTTTTCCAGTAATTGTGGCTTGTTTGTGCTTTTCTGGGAATGTTCTTATTGATTGTCCTGATTTGTTTGTATATTCCAGGAACTTCCTCTGCTGTCTTGTGTCACTTCCTTAAATATTTTTCATCATTCTGCAGTGAAATATTTTATCTTCTTAAATTAAAGAATGTAAATAGCTTCCAAAAATCATTCTTTGTCTCCCTTGCAGAGCTTTTTATTTTGTTGACTATTAATTTTAATATGAATAAAAATTTGGAAGGCCAGTCTAGCACAATTTAACTAGTTTATTGATTAAGACTGAAAGAAATTATAATAATTAGAGACATAGAGTGTACCTTACTAATTGCTGGTTTGTTACAAAGCTGTAGCAATTTAAATAGAGCAAGCTTAGCATAGAGCTTCACACAAATCTTCTTATAATTAACACGTTTATAGTTTATAATCCTCCCAAGTTAGCTCATACACACATGCTTATCTCAAAGGGAAAAATATACCAAAAATACTACAGTACCAGGAAGACATATTATTCCTACTGGTAACTGGCATTTTAAGAAGAGGAAACATAAGAAGTGCAAGATATGATTTTTCTAGTTCAATACATGGTGTTGTGGGGGGAAGTAGGAACTCTTACAAAACAATTTAAAAGTAGTTGACTAAGCTTAAAGCTTGCAAAGCTTAGCAAGGCCCTTGACATAGCTAGCAAAGACTAGTGAAAGTGTAATTACTTAAAATAGCAGTATCTTACTGTATCCTAATGAGGTTACAAGCTCATGTGGGTATCTAAATAATAATAAATATATTCTGCTATATGTACATTATGAAAATTAATTGCATTAATCTTTTTCTTTGTTCTTAAATGTAAACTTTCTGATAAGCAGTTCACAATTGCTACTATACTATAGACAAGCGGTTCTCGAACTCTGACAGATTGTGCACCACCAATTTAAAACAATACAACCTTAAGTACCACCAGCAGATTTTTATCATATAAAGTAATTATAATAAATCTGTTAACAAATACCATTGACAGGTGGTCTGCTTACCACTGGTGGTACATGTACCACAGATTGGGAACCACTGCTATAGACAACAGCAATCAGAAATAAGTTTATTTTTTTGCTAATAATATTATAGTCAACCCTGGTGTTTGCTCCTTCAGTGAAATATCCTTGTGAAGGGCTGGGTACCACCAATAATCAGCTTGCATGTCTCAGCAAGGTTTTAATTGTTCCCATTATCATTTGCCATTCTAATAGCATGTGACCTGATACTATTTAATTATTGCATTTGCTTCCAGCTCTTACATTCATATCCTCATTTATAAAAGTTCTGAGTCATGTCATGACCCTTGCAAACAGTGGTATCCAACTGCTACTAAAATCCATACTTCTCTTCTGCTGTTGTTGCACATAGTTTATTGTTGATAACTGTTAATCTCACTGGAACAATCCCCTTAGACATAAGCTTCCTGTTGTTTGTTGACATAGTTGTTCTTGTGCCCTCTACTTTAAGAATCCCATTTGTAAGCTTTGCTTGTCCACTTTGAATGTATCGAGTGGGGGGGGAAGTAATCCTCTGTCGCCCCTTCTGTATCTAGCAGGGGAAATGTGCATCTTCCTTAACTGTTCCTCTTGCTTAGCAAAAAGAGCTTTAATATTTTTGTCACAGTGGGTGTTTATACACGTGCTCTGGGGGTGGGGAGAGGAGATGGGAATGGCTTTAGAGTGGTTCTGAGAGCTACAGCTACATAGGAGCACTATGTCGTAGCTTGTTGGACTGCTAGGAATGGGTATCCATGTTCATTTCCTTAGACGGGCTTGACTAGAAAGGGTAACAAAGCTCAGCTTGCCAAGCGCAGCTTTTCCTATTCCTAGATGCTTTTTGCTTGCAGCATGTTAATCTGTACTGTTCAGTGCAGTCATCTTGGATTTCCCCTTGTACTGGGATACAGTGTTGTAGATGTGCATCTCCCAGGTGACGGATAAAGAGAGCCCATCTTGACCTGCAGAAGGAAGGGTTTCACTGACTGAAATTCAGTGCATCTGTGTTGTTGTAATTCAGATCTTCTGTCCTTGAGAAGAGTAGGTCTTTAGTGATACTAAAACTGTCCTTTGCAGTGATATGTGGCTAGCAGTTACTAAAGTTACTTTCTGAGCATTTTATTTAAGAACAAATTAAATTTGTCATTTCAAGTTGAGATCAATGAGGATGGTGTCTAGTGAAGTTGGGTAACTAACGCACCATAAGTTGTCTCTTCTGCATTAGTTCTGCATAATGAATACAACATATCACAAAAGTAGGCACATAGAATGACTTCTAAAAGTTCCTATAGTAAAAAAAGTCTATTTTAGATTTAGTGTATGCCAAGAATGAAAGAATCAGCACTCTCTTTTTAAGATATGACAAAATTTCAACTTTTATTGGTTGTTTAAAAATGCACTGGGAATTTGTTGAGATGAATAATTAGTTGCTTTGCTTTGAAAGAAAGGGGCTACTTTGGTGTGACCAGTGACAACTTTGTGCATAGCAAGAAAGAGCAGAAAATTACGTAACAACCACACAATATCAGCTAGTGTATGTTGGCAAGGTTTTCCAGGTAGTTAGTGTATGTCTATACTACAGAGCAGGCCAACTTCAATGAAAGACACAGCTTCGAAGAGATCCTTAGAGAAAGTAAGAGGAACACTTCAAAAATGTAAAATCTACCAAATCTTCAAAGAATTTACCTTTGTGGTGCATAGACTATCATGGACTGAGAATAAATGTCCCAGCCATGTAAAATGTGTTGCCTGATATGTTTGTCTTGTGGACAACTATGTCATGGCTCTTTGCAGAGCAAAATACTTAACTTGGAAGTCAATGGCAACACCCAGCACATATCAATTAATGGTGCATGGAGACATTTTTTTTTCCTGGCACACCAGGAGGTGTGCAAAAAAAGTGTGTATTTTTTTTAAGTTGCTGCTCTGGGCTCTCCAGAGCAGCCACAGGTGCCAGTGCTGCGGCAGGCACTGGGAGGTGGAGTCAGGAGAACACAAGCAGGGACGATGCCCCTGTTCTTCTGATTCTATCCCCTGTTCCGGGCCTCTGGCCCGGCCCCTGGAGGGAGCTGGGGGGGGGGGGGAAAGGGGCGGGGCCCCGGGCGGCGGCGCGCCGGGGCGGTGGCACGGGGGGACCCCCGGAGG
>NW_017729024.1:181501093-181501415 GCF_001723915.1 Gavialis gangeticus | reverse complement strand
GGGGGGGGGGGGGGGGGGGGGGAACAGGGCTGGGGCCCGGGCAGGCGCTGCGCAGGGCTGCTGCACTGGAGGATCCCAGCAGTGGGTGAGCCCTGGGCCTGGGGCTCAGGCAGATGGATCCCACCTGGGCAGGGGCAGCACCACAGCACTGGGGCCGGATCCGGGTGGCACAGGGAGAAGCAGGCGTGGGGGAGGCACTGCAGGCAGGCCTGGCCGCCTGGACCTTTTGAAAGGCAGGGGCTGGTTGGGAAGTTTCATAGTTTCTAGGGTCGGAAGGGACTCGAGTAGATCATCTAGTCCAACCCTCTGCCATGGCAGGAAA
>NW_017729024.1:181496376-181501082 GCF_001723915.1 Gavialis gangeticus | reverse complement strand
TGTGCACTGGCCCCCTACTTTGAGCATTACCCTGGCCCCTATCACTCACCTGTTTAATCGTTTTGCTCGTTGGGCTGGGCTGGGCTGTAGTGGTGGGTGTTGTTTGGTCTGGCAGTCAGATGATTCCTCTGCCCTCATCTTCCCCTTCCCCCGACGAGCCTAGTTTAAAGCCCGCTGGAGGAGGTCCGCCAACCTAGAAGAGAACACACGCTTACGCTTACCTTTAGGGGAAAGGTGGAGCCCATTGCTTCCAAGCATGTCTCTTGTCGTGATGTGCTGGTCGTGGCTGAGGAAGCCGAAGCCTGCCTCGAAGCACCATTCCTGTAGCCGCCAGTTGGTCTCCACAGGCTCGAGCCCTGCTCCCGCCCTGCCCTGGCCCTGCTCTTGTGAGGCAGCAGTGCGGGGTGGCGGCGCTCTGTCCCTGCCTACCCCTACGTGCCCCCCGGGACCTTTCAAAGTACCTCCAGGGGTATGTGTACCCCCAGTTGATAGCCTTTGGTCTACTGGACACAAAAAATCATGGACTACATATAGACATTGGATTTGTGACACATTATAACCAGCGTAACACCTGACTCTCCAGGTAAACCGTCCGCTTTTTACCAGCCGTTCTCATTCCCTCGTCTCTCCCCCACACACGCCTATTGACCACCTCAATTTACATTTTAACTGATGGATTTCTTGCATACCTACTGGCCTCTTCCCACTGCATCCAGGAAGAGCACAGACCTGAAGCAGCAGCATCTGCAGATGCTTTCTTGGCCTGACTAAGGGTGTTTGTGCCCAAAAGTTTCCTGAGTGGAATTTTTGCAACTATCTGAGTTGGCCTAATAAAAGATATCAGGTTTACCCAAAGAACCTTGTCAACCCCTAAATAGCATTTGCTAGCTAGCACCCTCCCCCATCCCGCACACTTCTTGGTCCCCCCATCTTGGACCAAGAAAGGGGCAGGAGTGCCCTGATAGCTCATCACTGGACTGGATACCGGGGAGCCAGGCACCCTTGAAAGGACGGAGCTAGCTGGTGGGGCAGTGAGACCCTGGGGGTCCTAATGACCCATAACACTGTGGACATGCGTTGCACATGGTGCTAGGAACCTCTGAGGAGTGGTGAAGTTGCTCTTTGAAAGCAGTAGCAGGTTGCCACAGAATCACTATCTTTTTCCTTCACCAGCTTCTTGAATTCTTTTGTGTGTGTGGTGGGAAAAGGACATATGTAATGCTTATCCATGGCCTGAGATGAGTACTGCTGGTATAGTCAGTCCAGAGTGGTGGAAAAGAGCCCTATTCCACATTCTGTTTCCAGGTAACAGAAACAATTGTTAAATGAATGCAGATTATTTTGGAAAGGATCTCAGACTGAGGGTTTTATTGTGTAGAGATAATGAAGGGTGTCTTCTTACTAATTGGAAGTATTATTAGTACTCATTAATTTAGACTACCACGAATTTCTTGGTAACTAAATTTCTGTAAGAAAGGTTAACATTCCTTTAAGAATGTCCTGATGCTCTGGTTACTAACTAAGGCTTAAATTCTGCAGTTTTTCCATACAAATGACTCTTCTTTTGTGCTGAGTGCTACTGATTGTGTCCAGAGCTGCTAGATGATTGGCACTTAAGAAATTAGATCATTTATTTAATTGCTTATGCCATGATCTGAACTTTCAGTAACCAGTTTCTGCAAAGCCTTAGCCAAATTCTTTATTTTATTTAGCCTTCCAAACATAACTGATATTCCTGTTAGACATATTCTGGTCACCAAATACTTATGTAATTACAATATAAAGAATTGACTTAATTATATTTACAGCTGCTAGAAACAGTGTCATGGTACCTGAGAAATTCATCCAAGAATCACTGGAACATGTTGTGCCATTGATAGGCTCACTGGAACACGTAGTGCAAAGGGCCAACTGCATTTTAAGTATCTTCAAAACTGAAGAGCAAACCTAGGTTTGAGAAAAGTCTTAAAAGTCTTTCGTGTTTTTTCTTAGAATATAGGTTCTAATAATAGGTTGATATCTGACCAGGCAGCTTGTTCAGGACTAGATTACTGTCTGGTTTTTCTCAGTTAAAAAAATGTAGACAGTTTATCCTTGTGAATTTTTGTATATATATTTTTAAATATCAACCGTAAATGTTTCTCAGCATTTTCTGGAGTATAAATTACCAGTTTGTAGCCTAGATCCAAATGTGTCATTAAAAACTTTAAGGACTGTTGTGAGCAAGAAAAAAGTGCTAGCTTTTAAATTGTACCAAATACATTGTGCGTGGTGCTTTTTACATTGACAAATAGTGTTAGTGGGGAACAAATATTAAGTGGATGGGGTATGTGTGTGATGACTGTTTTTTTTAAGACCGGTTCCTATCAATACTTAGCATATATATCTGGGTATATATCTATATAGATATATACCTAGATATATAGAGATATATAGATATATATTGAGAACACTGGGCCAAATTATAGCAGTTTGTATGTGATGGGTTAGTGACTACCTTAAGGTGTCTACATATTTGATATGTTAAAAGTCACTCAAATAATTTAAAGCAGAATTCTGAGAAGCATATTTAGTTTTTGTTGTTTAGGTATTCCCTACAACCAAATAGCTCTGACTTAACACACTTGCCAAGCAATGAATGACCACTGTGTCCAGCTGTCCTACAAAATGAAGATATTTTCTTCTCTGGCACTCGGGTGTTACGAAATAGTTTGGGGTTTTTAAATTGAGTACCTAATGTGGGTTATCAGCACTTTTATGTAGTTTTTCAAGCTGGTATTTAGGTGACAGCAGGAATACTACAAAACCATACCAGAATTACTGCAACCATGCTGGCATTGAGCTCAATTACATGAGGGGCTTGGCCTACATATACCATGTTTTTTAGCACCACACTAATGTGAACTAGCTGTATTGTAGAGCTTTCTTGGTGAAAGCTTTTGCCTACATGTGTGAAAGCCATCTTAGTCTAGCAACTCGTTAAATGTTTGTGATTTCTAGTTTAGTGTGCCTGAGATTCACAGAGCTTTTGTTTGTGGTGCTTGTTCCAGTGGAATGACATGAATCCAACTCAAAATAATGACAAAATGGGTCAAAATAGCCTTAAGAGTATGTTAATTATGGGTCAGACCGAGAAATGACTTTAGTGATAGTGCAGTAGCTGAATGGCACTTCATCAGATAGGTAGAATTGCTGTTGAAATCTGAACACACTTGGGAGCCAGTTCTGGTCGCACCTATGGAACTTGCTTGCTATGTGGTCTTGGGCAAGTTATTTAACTTCTAAGTATGTGGCCATGTTCTCCAAACTAGGTATAATAACAATATACCTACGACCCCAGGTTAAACGGTGGTGTAATTAAAGGCGCTGGTATCCTGAAAGTGTTAGATATTGTGTAAGACTCTATTTTGTGGGCCAAAGGAACTGTGGTGTGTTTGCTTATGGTTGGCTGTTTTGGTTCTGTGTTGGTCCAGTGCAGGGGGAAAACGGAGAGTACTGCTCCCCCAAAACAGCCAGTGCCTTGGCATTTTAAAGCATAGGCTCATGAAACTTCCTCACACTTGCTCAGTTGGACAGTCAAACTTTCCTTACCTCTTTCTTTTGGAGGTGCATAAATGTTCCTGTTCACTAGTCAGAAGACCTCTTAATGGTGGCCTGTGTTGGTTCTTTCTGAGTGATCACTGTTAGTGCACAGAGGCACACGGGAATGATGAGTTTGTTCACTTAGTGGCTGAAAACATTTTCAGGTGACATGGTGGGACTTACATGTGGTGTACAGCAGCTAGGCCAGACAGGTTTAAAAAAATGAACTGCTTTTGTTCAACATGACTCTCTGACCAGACTTCCCATGAAAGTATCTTTATGATAAAAAGAATTCTCTTTTGGCCCTCAGGGATGCATCCAGACGAGCATGGACGCTTGTTTTCCTGGGGACGAGTAGTGGCGGCACAGCTTGTGCCGCTGCTACTTGCCCCAGGGGAATGCCTATGCCACGCATGCTCTGGTACCCGGGAGGCTACCCTGGGTGGGGGTAGGGGAGGCTGGGGCTAGCAACTGTGCTGGCCCCAGCAGCCTTAGGTGGGGTCCTGGGGGGCCTCCTGGGGCTGCAGCTGCAGCAGGAAGCCCGTTTGGCAGCCAGAGTGTGGTTCCAGCTGGCCAGGCTCTGGTTTTGGGTGGCACACACTGCCACCATGTGAAGTGCCCTGCCTTTTTTTTTTTTTTTGGTGTGGGGTTTTTTTGGCCCTGGGATCTCCTGCGGTTAACCCCCCTCCCCTTTCCCCCATGCTGTAAGGTAGCAGCGTGGGAAACACCGATGTGTGGCACCGCAGACCTGTCTGCAGTGCCAGAAACTGCATGTCTGCACTTATCCGGACACGGCTCAGAAGTCTTCAGTTGAAAATGCACAGAACACAAGTGAGTATTAAGACATGTTTTATAATCCAGTGGCATGTACGAGGTGCCTGACAATTGGTAAATATACGAGGCACCATCACTGCCACAGAAGGAAAACTCCTACGTTACTCTTACAATACTTTTACATTTCACTGAAGATGTGGATTTTCCTTTTTTTTTTTTTTGACACAATGGAATTTGTGAATTTTGGCTGCTGTTTAATATTTTCTCTTTTCCATAATCATTGGGTTCTTTTTTTTGGGGGGTAGGGTAAACCAGGGTACAGGATAGAGCAATATCTAGAAATCCTAAAG
>NW_017729024.1:181480419-181491376 GCF_001723915.1 Gavialis gangeticus | reverse complement strand
ATGTAACATTTGACAGAACTTCCAGATGTAACTTTAAAATGACATGTGGCTGGAGAGTATGGAAGAACTCTGTTTGACTTCAGTATCTGGCAGTGCTTTTCATATTTCCTAGTTACCTGTATGATGACTAGAAGCTCTGCAGATAACTCCACCTTAAATTGCATGAATGAGTTTGCAGAGGAGAGGCATGGATTTAAATATAAATCAGAAGTTTTGAAATCAGAAGCTCTGGCTGGAATGATCTAGTTGGGGATGGTCCTGCTTTGAGCAGGGGGTTGGACTAGACTTCCTGAGGTCCCTTCCAACCCCAGCTTCCTATGCTTCTATGAAATGTTTGGCCATTTTTTAAAGCCAAGAACTAGAAATTCTGGTAGGATGCTCTTAAAAGTTTTGATAAGTATTATTATGGTGATGGTCATGGTGATCTGTCAAAGTATTATTTAAACACATTTCTAAATGATACCTTTCAGCTACCCTTTAGGCCTTGTCTTCACTGGGCATCAAATCTGGGGGAGCCTAGTAGTTTATTGGGGCTAGGGACAGGAATTGCACACAAACTGGTATAAGTGATCGGAAACTGATTCAAATTTGTAACGCAGCAGAAGTTCAGTGCACATAAACAGTTTTCAGAATGGTCAAAACTAGTTTACAATAAACCTGTATGGATGTAGTATCAGACTTAACTGATTTAGGTTAAATTGGTTTATTGAACTTCTCTCCCAGATCCTTTCCAGATTCTAGTTAACTCAGTCCCTCAGTATCCCTGTATGCTTTGCACCTTCCCAGGCCCCGCCCCCCCAGCCCCCTCCATCCCAGGATGGGTAGGCAAGTGTTGGCCCAAGCTGTCTGTTCCAGCCAAGCGGGGAGGCGTGCTCTAGCACCACCCACTTCTGACCTGGGCTGTTGCAGGCATGTGGCTGTATTTCTGGAATCAAAAGTAAATGTCTGTTAACCTGCTTATCAGTTTAATTTACACAGTTTAGACTAATTTGCAAAGACTGAGTTGATTCAGCCTCCGGCTTTTTGATTGTCTGTACTTAGCCATGAAGTCTCTAAACTGTCTTTTCCTCATTAGGATTTTACCTTGACTTACCTAATGAAGTCTGAATACCAGCTCTTTTTTACTAGTGAAGACACAGCTCAGGGGAACTAAAAGGAATGTATTCCTGTTCCATTTTTCCTTCTGCAGTTTCCCTCAGACAAGTAATTTGTGTGTTATGAATACCAATACGTTTTGATTTGTGTATATGTATATAATCCCTTCCTTGGTTATTATGGAGTTTGTCTACCTCGATCCTTGCCATAAGCCATTGTTTGCTATAGTTCTGCATTACAGTGAAAGTAGTTACTTATGATTCCCTATAGCCAAGATAAAAAAAAATAAAAGCTATCATCTTGGCACATAAGAAGTATAGTAAGGTTTCCTATTTAAAAGGTAATTTACATCTTTAAACAGTTGCAAACTGTATATCACTTGTGTACTCTTTCTCTCATGGAAGAAATGAGCGTTCAGGGAACAGCTGTCTGTGCAGATAGTCAAATACTTTCAGGGCATTTTGACCTGGAAATTTCAAATTGCTAATGAGGCACTGTCTCTGTTGCTGTTGCTAGGAGAATTTTCTAGCTGCTTTGTCCAGTACGTAGAGGTAGAAGCTTTTTTTCTTTCCCAGGGGAAGTTTCAGGGGTGTTAGGTCAGGTGGTGATTCCAAAGAATTGGAAAAAAAAATGACATCTTACTTTAAATCTGTTTAGGCAGCTCTAACTTCCTGAAGTTCTGAACAAAAAGCTGATGGTAGCAGTATATGAAGCAGCTCTGATGGCTGAAATAAAGTGCACACACACAACTCCTTTTATATAGCAACTGCTAGCAGAGGCTGTGGCTAGAAACCTGGCCATAATAAATCTTAACCCCTTTCTTTTTACTTTTTTACCTTCTGGACTCTTGCTCTCATCAGTACCTTTCTTTTGGTTTTAACTGAATTCCCTTTTTTCAGGTATCCTAAGCTCTTCTACTATTTGAAGTAAGAGAGGACCAATTTTTTTTTCTTATGGTTTTACAATACTTCCAGCAAATATTGCATTTTCTATTCATACACTGATTGTTTGGAACTTCGATAAAATGGGTAATGTTCAGCGCAAGTAGAACTGTGCCTTTAAAGTTCTTCTGATCACTCAGATCTCATATTGATTTCATTCAAAAGTGAGAATTCCCCAAAGTGCAGACAATAGAGGTGTCAGAATCTATTCAAAGCCTTCAGTGTTTGAGAGGGCACTTCTGTGGGACATTGCATTTACTTTCCTTGTCTCTCAGGCCAAAAAAGAAAAAAAAGAAAAGCTTTTCCCATCAGACAAAGGAGTCTTTGCTATCTGTCTTTTTCAGCTTCTCAGCATCTGTGGGCAGAAAAGCATTTTGTCCAGAATATGTCAAGATGGAAAATGTTATAATAAATTTGTTGCAGTCCGGCCATGGGCTGATGATTATGGATTATTGGTATGGCTTCAGAGTTACAGTCCAAGCCTTGTAGCCTTAGGGAAACAATGTGTTCTTTAGGACAGTTCAGATTTGTGAGGTGTGTTAACCTAAGCAATTAGTGACATTATCAGACTTTACATGTTTTTAGGAACGCATCCAACTTTACTCCTTTTCACAATTTAAATTGCTTCTTCTCCAGTGATGGCTGTAACTTTTCCTAGACCCCGATTCAAGGTGCTTAGGCATATGCTGCAACACCTTGTGGATTTAGCCCTAGCCAGCCAAATCCTTAATTCAACAAAAGAGTTTAGATGATTAATTTTCAAGGATTTCAATGGGACTTTGATGCATCTGTAGATCTAAATCTTAGTGCCCAAACTCAGTTTCACTCTAGATTGGCCTTAATAGTCCTTGAAATAGATGTGGTAGCCAATGATGACATACCCATCAACCATGTCCCATTTCTCATTTTCTTTGACATAACTCATGCCAAACATGAGAGGAGGTAGGAAAGCACCATATGTGACTTTTTTTTGTTGTTGTTTTTTGTTTTTTTTTAATTATAGACTAGAATGACAAAGTTGGCAATAACAAGTAATGTTTGGAGATAAGAGTCACTATTTATGGATTGTTGGAAAGGAAAAGTGTATATGTAATGATCCTTGTTATAGTATAGTGTAGTTTAAATGAAAAATTCTAAGGAGAAAAATGGTATCCTCTTGCTTCAATAATAGCTTACTAAGAAAAATCTACTACTGCTTGAATGGAATTGCAATTCACAATGATGATGATGATAATGGGATCTCCTTACACTTTTCTGAAGGAAAAAATTACTAGGACGTAAATCCACTGTCCATAGAAAGTTACTGGTTGGTAGGCATAGCATAAAAGATCTTTGAGGCAAAAACCTTTGTAAAAGGTGACCTCATTTCAAGATATAATGGCGGTTGCTGTTCGTATGTTAGACTACAAATAGTGACTATAATGAAATTCCTGAGCTTTAAGAGTAGAGTGTATCAGTGCAACCATCTGACCACATAGTGAGGCAGGATGAGTCATGTCAGAGAGTGAAATAGATACTCCCTTTAACCTACTTTGAACTGGCAATAGAAGAGCTCTCCTACTGTACAAGCAATCGTACAGTAAGCAAAACTGAGGCCACTAGGTGAAATTAAGCAGTTGTTCTGAAACAGTTATGCTAAATCTGCTCTACTACTAAATATAGGTATTAGTGGTACTCTCTTGTTTTTGACATCTATTTATGGCTAAGAAATGATTGATGCGTGTGCTGTCATTGGCTTCTACCAGTTATACTTCTCACAAGACATATACACCATACATGGCTTGGTCAGTCTGTCTGTCCCTAACACTTTTGGGGGATGTGGTTCCTGGTGGGGCATGGCTCCAGCCAGTGGTGTGTGGGGTGAATGGCCTGCCAAGAATGATGGTGGGGACGGAGCGGGGCGGGGTGGAGGTGGGTAAGAGGGGAAGAAATATATATTGTGTGTGTATGCATTTAAATGGAAGACGCCAATTTGATCTATCAAAACCATGATGTTCTAATTACAGGGGCAACTTTAAATATCAATGCGTCTTTCATTCACTTAATGCAGAGCTGTCTGATATGGCTCTGGAAACCAGGGGCTGAATGCCACTGCTGCTTGCTTTCACACCTTGTCCACTGCTGACTTTGGTGTCTTTGGCTGCCATTGGCAACTAAAATGGAAAGCAAGGGGGAGAATGAACCCCCTGACTTTACTGTACTTATCCGAAACCAAGGTGACTCTGAATTTAAGATGACCCCTCCCCTCTCCAATAATTAGATTCTATACATGGAAAATTTATACATTTATTATAATTCTCCATGTATAGAATCTAATTATTGGAGAGTTGTCATTTAAAGTTGTCACCTCACTGCTGCATGGGGACAGGCAGGGGGGAATCGAGCAGTTTTGACCTTGCCTCTTCTTCCCCACATTGTTCTGTGCTCTGCTTGTCCCCTATCATTTGCTTCTTCTGCTATCTGTCATGCTCTCTGCCCCACACCCTGTCCTTCTACTACAGGGGCAGGCAATTATTTTGGGTGGAGAGCTGCTTACTGAGTTTTGGCAGGCCATCGAGGGCCACATGACAGGCAGCCCAGGGCAGATTAGCATTAATTTTCTACTTTTTTTTTAGGGGTCCCACGGGCCAGATAGAATGGCTCGGTGGGCCGCATCTGGCCCGCGGGCTGCATTTTTCCCACCCCTGTTCTACTACCTGCTTTCTCTGCTACTTGTTGCTCCCCCCTATCCTCCCCCACCATACCTGCACCCCTGATATCAGCCATTCTCATACCTGGTCCCCTCTGCTGCTTCTGTTTCCTCTCCTCCAGCTTTTGCCTTTGGTCCCTCTGTGGCAGGGCTTCCACCCTGCTCTTGTCTGAGGCAAGCAGCAGTTTGGAGTCCAAGCAGAGCTGCTGCTGCTGCAACAGGCAAAGGCCAGGGCCAGGGTTGCAGCACCTATCTTTGCCACCCCTGCCCCCCCCCCCAACTTTGTACTCAAATTGAAGACAAGGGCTTTTTTCCATATGCTAAATGGAGGGAAAAGCCTTGTCTCGGATTTGAGTAAAAACAGGTCTGGTCTTGTCTTGTTTTGCCTTGTTAAGGTTGCAGTGTTCCTTTAACTTGGGTAGAATCAAGCTACTAATATTAGATTTCATAAAAGCTGCCTGTGTTCTGCTTGGGTACTTAACTAACAAGCTCAACTAGTATATTAGAATTGCAGTTAAATACCTTTGCATAGGATTTAGGGCTGTGCAAAGCTTCAGTCCCTGATTTGATTTGGCAGAGATTCAGCCCAGTTTGGTGGCCATATTCAATTCAGATTCAGATATGGCCTGATTCAGGGGACATTGTTTAGGTTTGTTAATTCAGATCAGCATCCCGATTCAATTCAGTCGAATCTGAATCTGAAGATTCAATTCTGATTTGGAGAACCAGTGATTCGGCCATAGACACAACTTTAAATATTTTTTCTACATACCTCGAGGTATCAGGTGTGGCTCATGATAGCTGTGATGCTGGGGTGCATGGAGCACAGGGAGCCCCCGCACATATGCTTGGAAGTACTTCTGGTCCACTGCCCCCCCAGACCCAGGAGGCTCCCCAGTTGCTGAGCTGAGAGGAGGGGGGGGAGGTCCCCGCATGCTCCAAGGCGGACCCAGAAGTGGACTGGAGGTGCTTCTGGTCCACTTTTGGGTCCGTCACTGAGCGCGCTGGGGACCCCCCCCCCCCCGGCCCTCTCCTGAGACGCTTCATCTGCCCCACCATCTCAACATTCATGAGCCGCCTGGTACCTTGAGGTATGTAGAAAAAACATAATAAGCTGTGTCTATGTCTGAATCATCGAATCTCTCTGAATTGAATCGGAGGCTTCCAATTTGATTTGGAGAGATTAATGGCTCTCCTGATTCAATTTGGATTCAGAGATTCGGCTGTCGAATCGGGCCAGATCTCCTCTGTATCAAATCAACTGCCAAAGCTTCACGCAGCCCTAGTGCCTATTACTATAATTTTTGTTCTTTAGGATGTCAGTTTTGTCCTTTCTGAACAAGGCAGGAAGCATGAAAGTAAATGTGTGGGTTTTTTTTTGGTAGTTGCCTAATACAGGTTGTTTTGCACTTCTTTGTGACTCAGATGTTTGTTTTTGCTATGTTCCTGACATTTAGTTTTTAAAGATTTTCATATATATACCACTGGGATATGGTACAAGTCCTGTCTCCAGTCAATAATGCTAATAGTGGCCTTTAATTTAAAGAGATCATTTGGAAAGAAGTATAGATAAATGCTCTTCTGGAGAGGCCTTCATAAAAATTGTATAACACTTATTACACTACACCTAAATTAGGCCCATTAGGAATTTTACAGAAAGAAAAAACAGTTCCCATGGTTACTTCATATTAGAAACAAGTTGATGAGTAAAATGACTCCTCTTAAATTCATGACCCAATACTTTTTCAGAGATGCCCTAACCCAACAGCTTGCATTCCTTTCACTGTTTGTGGGGATACCTGGCAGTTTGGGCAATTTAATAAGGCAACTTTACTGCTTAGGGCCAGACTGTAGGCTGGACTGGGCCCACAGACCAGCTCCATGCACTGGATCTGCTGACTAGGGTTGATCCAGCATGGCTGCTGAATGCAACAGGTTCTCTGGGCCTGCTGTGCACACTGCACCTCATGCGCCATGTGCAGCAGGCCCCAAGCCTAGCCCCTATACCACATCCAGTACATGCCAGCCCAGCCTTGTTTGCTACATGGACCTTGGTGGTCCAGTCCAAGATCCTTGGACAGTACTGCAGGCTGGACGATAGGGTTATTTGGGCCAGATCTTTGGCCCCTGGCAGATGTTATGCTTAAGTGTTGACCTGTTAATCACCTCTTAAATAGTAACTTGGCCATACACTCAGGCAATTAATAACACAACAAAATGGAAAACCAGCCATAAAATTATTCCACAACACACGTAATATTTTTGTGGCTAGTTTCCATTGTGCCTTGAATTGAACGTGTGGCAGGGTAGCCCTGCCAAGCAGCCTGATACCGGCTGCATGGTGAGACTTGGATGACAGCTTCCCTATGATGGTGGGCTGACGGCTATATGATGCAGCCCTGCATGGGGCTGGAACCTGGTGTTTTTAGGGTGTTGAGTTGACGGGAGCATATCAACCAGGTCACGGGGAGCAAGGTATGTGACACAACCTGGCCATATGGGCACTGTGGGATCAGGGAGAGGTTCCTTGAATCCAGGATCTCCATGTGCCGGAACTTTTAAAATGGTGCATTCGGCTGTACACGTGGTTTTCTGGCATCCCTAGTGCACGTAGGCCCCAGAATTGGGGAATGTTTCCTGGATCCCGGGGCCCTGGCACTCAGGGATCTTAAACTGTGGCTGGGCTGTACATAAGGTTTTTTGACATCCCAATGTATGCGTCTCAGGGACTTGCCCTAGTGCAGCCACAGTCAGATGAATGTCATTCCTAGCCCCCTGGGACCTGTGGCCAGTCTCCAGCTGGCTTCAGTGAGGTCCTGGGGATGAGACTGACAATGAACTGATTGTCAGTCTGAGCCTCATGACTGCAATGGTTCACACCAGACTGCAAGCACCCAGGTTTCAACTTGACAGGGGAGGGCCCAGGGTTATGATCCTGAACTCCCATTTTACTGGCAACTAGGAATGGCATTATTAGGATCTGATCCTTGATCCCAGAATTACACATCCTGCCCTGAAGGTGTGACATGGAAGGAGGCATGATTGTTTGGATCAGAGATCAGATCCTATCACAGCATTAAATAAATACGTGCGAGTGGTATTTGATACTTCTGCTTTAAGACAAATAGAAGGTCATTTTCTCTTTGACTCATTTGATCTCAAAACCAGAAAAAAAATTTCCCCCAAGTTGGGAATAAATCTTTTGCTTTTAAATTATTCTCTCTGGATAATATGTACCTTGATGTGACTTTCTGGGCTGCTTTGTCGGGCAAGAATAGCACTTTTATGGCCACTTCAGTGTGGGATGGATGGACAGATGGACATATTTTTAAGATACCATATATTTCTTGCTCTTCCTCCCCTCTGGCAGATCACAATAGAGGCTAAATAGCTTTTTTCATTGTTGAGTGAACAGCTTAGTCATGGGTACATTAATAAATCTCTCTCTTTCAGAATTTTATAAAAGGCTGTTTCAATCTTGTAGGTTTCTGATAATGCAGTGATCTTTCCATTTCCAAAGCTGCCTGGAGGAAGCAGTTGGCCATGTTTTGAAGAAATAGAAATTTAGAGTTAAAATATTTCTCATCTGAAGTGTGGCATAATGGATTGTCATTTGCTTGAAATCTGATGTGCTCATTTTTATTTAGTGTCTAGCCCTGAAAAATAGCAAAGCTTGCTACATGAAGGTCAAGCTGTATTTCCTTGCACATAAGTAATAGTAATAGAGATAGAGCAGGCAGCCTTTTGTATGACACAAAATGATGTGGCACAGCAAGAGGCCAGATTTGGTGTTGTGAAGGTTATGAAATGTAACTGGTGTAATATGAAAGATCCTCAGATGTAATGCTTCTGTGTGGTGACAGGACGTAATCTTTTTTTTTAGATAAGAAGTTAATCCCTGTACACGTACCTGCCACTGCAAGCCAGTGAATAGAACTTCCTGCTTCTGTAATTTCTTGTCCAAAAAACCTTTTTTGACTTGACTGACTAGTTATTTCTTTGATTGTTGGTAGCTCTTGCTTATTGGACCATACAACTTTATTCTAGGGTTTTGGAAATTTTCTCATTACTGCAGCTTTCCCCATCTTAAGAGATGCTGAAAAACAGACCCTTGGTGGTGTAGCTGCTAAATAACTGAAGAGCAGTGTGTGAGGATGCTAAGTGTTGAAATCAAACTAAAATGAAGATTTGGATCAACTAGCAGCTAAACAGGATTTGCAGTTTTCACTGTTGAATGTGGTTTACTATGCAGGGCTTGTTGCCATAAGAATTTTATCGATCAATTTTCAACATGCTAAAGTCAAACACAGGTCATTTGCTTACTCCCCATAGACTCAAATTAGGTTGCCAATGAAGTGTAACACTTGCAGCTGATTTCAGCTCTAATAGCTGTTGTTATTGACAAAGAGCAGTTTGGCGGAAAGCTTAATTATGCATGCTCGAGGATGTGACCTTAGCCGTGCACCTCTCCTGGCATAGCCTGGAATGGCTGTAATGTCATGCTTGATCAAACGTGCTTTATTGCAGAAATGATACTTTAGAATTACATTTTCAAAGTGCTTAATCAGCTGAGTCCCAAATATATACCCCTAAACTACTGTTGCTAATTTTGCATTGTTGTTTCTTTAGAAAGGTTTTTGCTTTCCTTTTTGTACTGAAGTTATCTCTTTATTACATGGCTTGAAAAATAGAGAGAATGGTAAGAGTTAAATGTAAATGAATGTTAAAGCACGCAAGCATGTTCCTGCCTGTCTGAAGCTAGTTATTATCCAAGATAGGTGGTTAATATCAGCTCCTACAAGGAAAATGAATGGAAGTATGTACATTTGTGTTTTCAGTCAAACAAAAAAAAAATCTAATCTGCCATGGAAAATAAACATGTTTGTGGGGTTTTTTTAATTGAATTCATATCTAGTTTATAAATGTTTTCACAAAGCAAAGAACCAGGTTTGCAGTGATTAGTGTAAGCTTGTTGTTCATCTTTGGAATATTTGGCTGTCTACCATGCACATACAAAATCTTTGAGCCCTGACAATTTAATCTATTTTAGCACAAGTGCTTTGGAATTACAAGGTCATAACGTGTGTTCTGTTATTTAAAAAAGTTTCTGTAGCCCAGTGATGGAACAGGGACAGTGCCATGTGTTTTAAATGATCACTTAACCAATAAAATAATGAACACCAAATAGATGAAGTGAACACTGCATGAACAACCAAAAGGCTGAATATTTTTTTCATACAGATTCTGATGGCTAACAGGTAAATTTAGAAATATAACACTAAAATGAGTCACTCTTAAAACTGAGTCACTTTAAAAACTAAGTAACATTAATTTTTTTCCTAGTGTTTTTGCTCGAGATTAATTTTTAAGTATAGTATTTCAGTCTCTTCTTCCCCACAAGATTAAAATGTCAGTGTAGGTGACATCTAAGCCAATCATAGACCCTAGGATAAAGTGGTCCTGTAAACTATTATGAGTATAGTGTTCTCTCTGTCTTCTATATCAACAGTAAGCTCCAAGGACAGGATTTGAAAACTGAAGTACACTGGCTAAGGAATGGAGCTATGTTGTACATTTTGACCCTTTGAAATCAGTTGTAAAATACTGACTTCAGTGAGTTCAGTATTATAGTGATGGCATTTGAATGTGGCAACAGGTTTTTTAAAGTCATTTGCTTCTATTTTGGAAACACAGAGGGGAGCTTATTTGAGATTCTGTTGTGGTTACAAAGAAATACAGAATATCCACATAGGGTGCGTTTTGGCTAAGGTTTTTTTTTCTTCTGCTGGCCTTCTCGGAAATAATACTATACATTTTAAAGCCTTAGTTGAGTAATATTTAGTTTAAGACAGTAGTTATGGCCAGAGCAGACGTGCCTAATGGCTTTGGATACTATGGCAGTGTAAGGCACCAGTTCTGATTCACTGCACCACATAGAAATCTACAGATGACTTGGTGTGCAACTTTTGTAATTTTATCAGGAGACTTACAGACACTCATTTTCTCTTGGGAGAGTGGCTGGTCTCCCAGGAAAAAACAAGATCATACAGATGTTCCGGATTTTTCTTCTAGAGCAAAAATGGCTGCTTCCAGAGAACAATAATCTGGGAAAACTCAGGGTTAAGTCATTCCAGGGAGAGTGAATGTCTGTAGAACTTAACCTTCTGAGAAGAGCCATAGCACAGTCCTCCAGCATCCCAGGGTGCTTTGCTTCAGCCCCCCCCCCCCCCCC
>NW_017729024.1:181466312-181480261 GCF_001723915.1 Gavialis gangeticus | reverse complement strand
GGGCCTTGCTCCCTTGCATACTGTGCCACTTGAACTGGACTCTGCTATTCCAGCCAAACAGGTACAGCACATGTTCCTTTCACAATCCTATGTTGTGCTTCAGTGAGACAGGCTGACCCTGAGCAGGCTGGGTTAGCCAATCAGGACTATTTTTGTACTACTGCCATCTGTTGCTAGGCAAACTGAGGGAGCCTGCAGAGCACGCTGAGATGTATGCAGGGGGGCTCTCTGTCTGCACAGCATCAGTACTGCAAACTCTCTGCTCTTCAGGGGCTCAGCATTCAAATGTCTGTTCAGGTGTCTCCAGCTTAATTTTTCTACCAGGAGAACAAACACAGATGTCTCTCAGGTTATTTGAATATGTATGCACAGCCGCAGTTTAGAGTGGATTTTTAATCTTGTACCAAAAATTTTAAATCAAACTATGTAGTGTCTGACTTTAGCTAATGTACCAGGGATTGTCAATACAGCATTGAATATTTTTCATGTGAAGAACGCTTCTGCCACCATACAAACATTTAAAAAACATTTCACGAGAGAAAATCACTAAGAATTTATAGATTGTCCATGTAGGTACCTCTTCTCTTGTTTATCAAGAAGAATGTGTCATCTTCATGTCTGTCCTACCTCAGGATGCCAAACGAGATGGAATTCCTGATCAGAGAATAGATTTGGAAGGATATATACATGCTCTGTGAAATGTAACTGCTTCTTCTCAGCGTGTTTATTTGAAATAACTTTTCAACGAATCCATTTAATGTAACCATATACGCACAGACCATGTTTGAGATTAGTCAGATGACAGGAAAATAATATGGCTGAGCATTTGAAATGTCATACAGTGTTTTCCAACCAGATCTCCAGCTGAAAATAACATTTTTTTCTTAGATATTTTTGTCTTAACATGCTACTTAATCACTTCAGGGTGGCTGATCTAGCAAGGAACAACACCATTTACTTAAGTGGCAGCTGCTAGCTTGAGAAAGCAGTTGCTGTGTCTGTGTGAAAGAGCTACTTGAGTCTTTTTTTTTTTTAATCTTCTTTTCTCTTTCCCCTCCCCTCATCCAGTTGTTGTCCTGGAGTGGCATAGACTTTTGTGTGTGTGGGTTTTTTTATGTATAGACTTTTATGCATGTTCTGCTGTGAATTTTTTTAGGAATTGGACAGTGTTATCCTTGGGAGAGGTCAGCTCTGTGGAATATGGCCCTCTCTCCCTTTCCCGTGTTCTCTGTGCTTTCGTATTTTATAGCCTTCTTTACCATTTTAACTAGGAAGAGCCCAGTACCCAACTGAGAAACAATCATATGCATACTATATTTACCAAGACTCAAGTCAACTTTGAATTTAAGACAGCACTCCAATAATCAGATTGTAGTTGTAGAATATTTATAAATTTGTTTTAATTTTCCATGTCTAGAATCTAATTATTGGATGGTCATTTTGATTCATCTTCTGCCCGGCAGCACAGGGGCAGGCAATGAGAAAGTCAGATAGTTTGACCTTCGCTGCCTCCCCCATCCCTGTACTTGTGTACCTCATGCCTGCCCCTCTGGCAGTGCCTGCACCCCTGCCCCCTCCACACTTGCACTTTTCCCACCTGCTCCCTGGCATTTGGCTCTGTGGCTGCCCCCCATCCTGCCCTTTGCTCTCTATTGTCACCTTCTTGCCACCTTTGTTCCCCCCCTCTCCCCTCCCCACACCGCTCCTTTCCTCCCTGTCACAGCTCCCAACTACCTGGGTCTGGGGCCCTGTTTTTATTTCATTAATGTATCCTTATTCACCTTTCCATTAATCACTGATGTACATGTGATGACTGGTTAGGTGCTAAACTGTTTATTTGCTCACAAAAATACTTGGCTTTGTGTGAGTACTCCCTTTGGTGGAGCTGAAGCACTGCTTCCTAAGTCTTATATGGGGTTTTGATGCAGCTCTGTGGTGCTAGTATTGTACTAGAAATGTTTAATTAAATATGGCACTGTTAGTTTCTACTGAAACATAACTGAAGCGTAGAATATTTTCTGGTCCATCCCACCTTTGAGCAGTTCATGGCCATAGAGGGACAGCATTTGGTTTATTCACATCTTTATTTTTGTCAATGATCTGTTTAAAAGCTCAATTATAGCCACAGTTATTGCTGTTACTATACAAACTGCAAGAGGGAGGAAAAAGGGGAATTAAGTTTTTTAAAGGCTGGTTTTAACTGCTAAAAGCAGGTCATTACTAGAGTCCTAACACTATGCACATTAGCCATTTAGAATAGAGGACTGTTAAGGCCAGCTTGTAAAGCAGCATTTCTAAACCTATTGGTTGCGACCCAAAAGTGGGTTGCAAGAATATATGAATGGGTCTCAAACTAACTTAAAAAATGGATTCTACTTTAAAGAAGAAAAACATGGGAAACTGTGGCTTTTCCCTTGCAGGCTGGCAGAGTTCCAGCCTGCACAGAAGGGGCTGCTTGGGGGCCCCCCATGCCCCACAGACCCACCCACCTCCTGCCCTACAGACCGGGGGGGAGCAGGAGTGGGGGGCCGCAGGTCGGGAGTGAGGGGCACTGGGTTGGGACTGGCCATTGATGTTTACAAATGGGTCCTGGTACAAAAACATTTGAGAACCACTGCTATAAGGTTTATTGTATGTATTTTGCAGTGTGCTGTAATTGTCTAAGTGCTGTTCAAACAGCAAGATGGGACCCATCCCCAAATGATTACAATCAAAATTACAAAATTATAATGATTAATAATGAAGAGTAGGGTACAAAAAAGGGTAAAGCATACAAGCAGAAATGCCTTGTTTAATTAATTTGAAAAAGAAAAATACTGGCTTTGGTAATTACCTCATGCTCATGGTTTTGGTTATGAGGAGTTCTAAAGGATGATTATGGGGGTGGTTGAAGCATAGTTGAGGTTCGGACTTGATGGCCCCAAATCCCTTATATTCCTTTGAAGAACAGTGAGGTAGAGGAGGTAAAGAAGGTGGGGACGGTAAAACAATGGACAAAGAGCATGGTTGGGTTGGTGAGGTGCCATGAAGGGAGACTAGTCTGGAGAAGAGGGACAATTGGGGTACCACAATCTTAAAAGTGGAAATTTTTTTTTTTTTAATAGAAGCACTCGGGTGAGTTGGAGATGGGGCTGGAAAATTAAACTGAAGAACAAATAAATGAATGTTTAAAGAAAAGGAGGTACTTGAAACTGGTAGGTGGCGGCGTCTGCCGCATCAGTAGGAGTTGCAGTGGGCTTGGGGTATAATGGGGTCTGTGCTGTGCCCCTCTCTCTTTTCAGGTGATTTAAGGTCTGCGTAGCATTTTGGCATAAGAAAAGAGCATCTTTCCTTTGACCGTAACATTGTTTAGATTAGTTGGAATATTTGTTGATAAAACCTAAGCTTTTCACTTAAAATTAAGGCAATCATTCAGTCACTGGAAACAAAGGGTGGGGATATGACTGAGGCTGGGAACTGGAGTGCAGGCACCGCTGCAGCACTGGTTGCTGTTGCCACACTCCCCCTTTACAAACTCTTGAATGTGCCCATGTACATAACTGTAGATTTCTAATACTACACGTTTAATTCCAGATTTTTCTAAATTTTATTTAAAAAAAATTAATCTTCCAGATTTATCTTTATAATTGTCCATTTTGGTTTCTTCTTTAGAATTTCTTCTTCTTGGAATTTTGGCCTCAGATGTTGACTATCATAATATTTTCTTTAAATAACCGAATGGTCATTTAGTATCTGTGCAGTGTCTCCTTGCATTTTTTTTTCAAAACTGGATCTATAGATCTTACAGCTCTATTGTATAGGTAAGCAGGGATGAAAATAACTTGAAAACAGATGTAGTCATAGTTACAAAATGATTATTTTAAACTTGAAACAATTGACAGTGAGGGAAAGGGGGTTGGTAAATATTTGGAATAATATAATAATATTTTTAAAAAATTATAGAAACATCAGGCATGGGCTCTAGGCTGTCACTGCTTGCCCTCATTATCTTGCACTCTTCTCTGTTGCAGGTAACAAGCAATTGTTACTCATCTGTTAAGGCTGATGCAAAGTGCTAGCAAACATGGTTCTGTCCATTTGCCTTTTATAAAACATGTAAATGAATTTGCCAACTATGGTGCGTCCATCCCTGTTGCAGGACTGGTGCTTTTCCTCCTTTTCTTGTCTTCTGACTAGAAGCCTCACTTGCTGCATTGTATGGGAGTTCCTGAACTGCTCATTTCTGAAGCACATCTGAGCTCTGTGCAAGGGGAAAGGAAGGGAAAGTGACAGAAGAGAGAGCAACTCTTTAAAAAAAGGTCACTCTTGAAGATGACAGGCTGCCTTGAATATGACAGACTGTCAACCTTCTACTAAACAAAGCCTTCACTTATGCTCGTAATGCCAGAGAGGGGCAGCCTTCTCAACCGGGGGTTGCAGTACTCTCAAAGTCATTTTTGTTGCTGTTCTGCAGCAAGACTGGGTTATTGGTTCTGCTTTTATGTCCTGGGTGATTTTATAAAAGTCATGAGCGAGATCAGACTTGGCCTTGTCACTCCATGGTTTGCCCATTACTGATTCAGCAGTGCGATTTGGAGAAAGTCAGTCAGTGCTGAGAGGTGTCAGACAATAAAAACAAGGCATTGTGTAGATTATTTTTAGGACTTGTGGAAAGGAAAATGGAGGGGCATTTAGAGAAGTTGAAAAATGTTTTATGACCTGTGCTTCCCATACAGTATTTGACTAAGTCTAGCACAACAACCTGAGGTTTCAGGGAATATCTGGTTTATTCTGCCTCTTGCATTATGCTATTGTGTTAGCAAATACTAGGGAACATGAGACACTGAGTACAGTAGACTAATTTTACTGCACATTGTCATGGCAGGCAAAACCTGTGCTAATGCACAGTAGATTTAGTCAGCTGCACATAAACATCACAAAAGACCATTCATTTGCACTAAAGCGCAGTAGCGCTGATTACAGTGCATTAAGTTTAGCACCTGTCGTTACAGGTACTAAACTTAAGGCACCGTAATAATGGCGCATTAATGGACGTGTAGGTGCGCCAAGTATGCATTATGTTAGGGTGATCCAACTGGTGACGCATAAGCTGCGAGGAGCTAAATTGCAGCCCACTGGCTACTGCTCTTTACCACCACGCTTCTATTCCCTCGCCCACTGCCGAATTTGGGGTCTTTGGTCACTATTGGTGATTGAAGTTGGTGTTAGGGGAAAAGAGGCAGCAAGTGGTGGCGGAGTTCCAGAGTGGTGCCAATGCAGCATTTCTGGCAGTCACTCTGACAAGTCATTGTCCCATCACTGGAGGTGGGTCATCCAGCCCACAAGGCTGGACGAGTTGGGCACCCTTGCATTAAACAATCTATGGGTTCCATTGAATTGTATCTTTTTGGATATGATGCTATTATTTTCCTTGGCTTTAGTGCTTACTGCTGTATATATTTGCATTTTAAGTAGCTCATACATTCATATACAGGAAACCCTCGCTGTTCGTGGGTTCAGCATTCATTTCATGGTTTCAAATATTTGTGAATGCTGAATCTGCATCTTAAATATACTTACAGGAGCTCCTTGGGAGCTCTGCGCTTGCTGCTGCTGGGCTCCTGCTGCCGCCACCACGCTCCCGCCGCTGCACTCCCACCACCATTGTACTCCCACTGCCGGGCTCCCACCTTCGCCAGAGCAGCCATGTCCTCCCACCCCCCGCAGCTGCCAGGGGCACTGCGATGATGAACGCAAATGGCGTTCATGAACACAGTACTTTAATTGGCGGATTTTGCCATTTGCGGGGATCACGAGAACGTATCCCCCTGCGAATGGCAAGGGTCTCCTGTAGTAGCCCGTGCAACGGGGAATTTTTTTTCCCTTCACTCTGCTGGGGTATTTTGTTGTCAAACAGTGGTGTTCATTTGCTGATAATACCTCGTGATATATCAGCTAACTTGCTTAATTTGTATTTCAAGTTAAATTTTTGGAAAGTAGTGGGACTGCATTATGACAATCTTTGAATCTTTCTAAATAAAGGGATGGTTATCTGGATCTGTCTTTTGCACTTTTCTTTTAACCAAACCAAATTGCACCACGTCACCTATACCGATGTTTGGAAGGGAGGCACAGGAGGAGTTTGGTACAGAAGTACCTTGTCGTATGTTTGTTTCCTTCCTCTTCAGGTGGAGTTGACTACTCTAGTCCTATACTCTGGCTTGGAGTGTGTAGATTGTATCCTGTTTCCCTTCTGTATAGCAGTAGGGTGCGTTACTGCTTTAGCTGGAGCAGAGTGATCAGCTTCTTTCACCTGTGCAGTTCATACCCTAATGTGCACTATGGCATTGTGAGTTCAGTGTGGGTTGCACAAATTTGAGCACAAGGCCTCTTCACAGTACTCTAGTCACTCTCAGTTGTGAACTACAAGGTGTGCATTGCGTTTTTGAAGAGGTAGATCATTCTGACACAGTAATTAGGGTGGAGTCCTATTGCATGCTCAATGGTCTTATTTAGAAAACCTTCCAGTTTGGGTAGGGAAACTTTGTATATTATCCTTGGACTACTTACCTTTACAAAAAGGTTCCTACCTGTAGGCAAGGCAGGGAGCAAAACAAAAAAGGGCCCTGGTAACCTACCTGCCTCTTTCTTGTTTTCAAGAGAAGGAAAAAAAATGTATGAAAACTACTTTGTGACCTTTTGGTGCTTGGCTTCTCCTATTAGATTTTATCTCCATTGAGAGAAGAAGCTGGCTGCTGTCTGACATGACAGAGGGTTATGAGTTGGGGCAATGCCCCCTCCCCCCCGGAAATTTCATATCTGCTCCATTTCATGAGAAAAAGGGATTAGATTCCCAGGGAGAGGCAAGCATTTTTATAAAGCTGAGCTGTTGCCTCATGTCATGGCTCTAAATCAGGTCGGGTAATAAGATGGCCTGATAGGCTCAGGGAATGTCAGCCTGGACCGGCGCATCAAAAAATAGGAGTGAACTACCCACTGTGGTTTTAATTTGACTCCTTCCCCGGTGCCTGTACTGATTTTTAGGAGATACCTTACAGTTTCTTAAAATGATGGCTACTTGGCCAATGAAGATAATTTCTGTCTCTATCCTCATTGGCCCCTGCTGTGTACGATGACTGTTTTCGCCCCCTGTTTTCGAGGGGTTAGAGTTTTGGTAGCTTCTTGTTGCAGCTGGACTTCCTGACTCTCTTTTAGCGAAACATTTATTTCAGTTCAGTGGAAGTGGTGCAGCACTAGGAAATCAGATGAAGTTCTGCAAATTGTAAGCACAGTACTCAAACTTGTTTTTTTGCTTCTGTTCTGTTTTGTCATTCGAGTGCAGCAGCTAAAGGGACATTGATTTTTTTTCAGTTGGAATAAATAGCTGATCTACAATTACAGCTTGTATTCAAGAAAAGGTGCTCTTTCCTTGTTATGCACAAAAGCTGCCACTTCCACTCACCTTTTAGGCTAGGATCAGTCTTTAATCAGGCATAAACCGACAGAAAGTATTAATGGTTTAATAGGCATAATACAGATATTTTGCCTTTTGGTAAATATTTGTTTACTAGGAATATTTAATGCTATTATTTTTTGTAAACCAGGTTAAGTGTATAGATTATGCTGAATTTGTTTGTTATAGTTGGCAGTGTAATTATAAACCTATTTATTCAATGTGACTTCTTCTTTTGCAGTGACCCATATGTGAAACTTTCCCTGTATGTAGCAGATGAAAACAGAGAACTTGCTTTGGTGCAGACAAAAACTATTAAAAAGGTAAGTGCAGTTCTTATTTCAGTAAATTCTGAAAATACCAAGAATACTGAAGCATGCTTCATCTGCGTGTACTCTTATGACACTAATTCCAAGATCCCGTATAGAAGCTTATATGTATTCTTTTTTATTTTTATTTTAAAAATAAGATCTGAAGGACCAGTGCTTTCTGTTTGTAGCAAAGTCGGCTGTGAACTATAAAACAACTGCTGTACTAAAACTGATTGAAAGCTTACCTTTCTGAATTTTAATATATGGATATCTCCATGCACAGTTTTATAATGTCTCCTCTTGTTGAAACTACATTCTTCTTTTAGTTAAAAATATAAAATATTTCGCTGTCATGAAATATTCTTTAATTGATTGTCATGTGAACAATTAATTTCTATCAAAATGGCCTTTCTGGGTTAATTTTTCTTTCCAAAATCTTTCTGTAGTCATATAAAGATATTGACATGGGTTTTAAAAAAAACCAGACAAACTGTATTTGCCATTGAAATCAAACCTAAAGGTATATTTAAGGAATGGGGAGGGGTTAACTTATTTTTATTTTGCTATTTTTAGTGAAGAGCATTAGGAAAGCTAGTTGGCTAATCCAAAACCCAATATTTTAAGAGTGACATACTTCTTACTATTGGCTAGCTGCCATGGTAATATGGGAAAAGTAATCATTTGAGTAAAGACTGAAGAAAAAGTCATGACGGGCTATCCTTATTCATAATGGAAACTGAGACATCAAGTAGCCATTTTACAATAACAATCTAAATCTTTCGAATGACTGTTTCCTGTAATGCCATAATTTCACTAATTTGTCCTGTCATTATCCAGTTTTCCTACTTTTACATGACCTCCATTTTAAATGAAAAAAGTGAGTCCTAAAGGTCAACTTTAAAAAATGAGAGCGTTCACCTAAATTTATTGTATAAATAATAAAAAGACAATGGAAGGGCCCACCCCTCGTTACCATTTTGTAGGTCACCTTAGGCTTTGTGCACTGTTCTTCCCCCTCCATTTATCTCCTGCAAATAAAGTTGTTTCCATTAAAGAAAGTTAAAAAGAGCTGATTAGAGCTTGGGGGAAAACAGTTTCCTGTGTTAAATCCAAGCCTGTCCATGTTTTGGTTCAGCACAGCACAGCACAGTCTTGGGACAGGAGAAGGATACAGCAGAACAAAGTAGCTTTTGTGGAAGAGTAAGTGGAGTACCTGATACTAAAATGTGCTCCACTTACATTCTGGGACTCGTCTGGATAGAGCTTTTCTTCTGTGCCAGGGACTCAGCATATAAACAGTGAAAAGTGAAAAATACTGTGGTCCAGTTTTAATTATCCCAGGTGTTTACTATTCATACCAATGTGTTATTTTTAAAAAAAAATGAAATGTGTTTTTTTTTATTTACGTTTTCAGCTTTTATAATGTGTGTTTGGGCTCTTTTAATTTAATTGTAGACCTTGTCAAATTTTATCTTAATTGTGCTGAAATTTCTTTGAGCAAAATATTCATGGCTTTCTGATAGGTCTACCTACTGTATTGCTATGGTAACAGCACAAAGTGTTAGTTCTTTAAATAGTTTTGAGATTAATTGCCAAATCCATACAGGTTTGTGGGAGGTTTTCTTCTGATAATGGAGGGTTCAGTTTTCATAAGGAGGATGCATGATGATGTCATCTTTCTGTCGCTCTTTTTGAACAAAATGTACTATTCTCTTTTTAACTTCAGTGGTGGAAAACATTTGTGTGACTGAAGTTTTAGCTACCTATGTGAGTCTTATTAAAATAGCTTAAAGTCTATATGGAGATGTAGTTGTACTGGTATAACCTTCATGTATACATTCATTTTAAGGGAAAAATGAAGCTTTATGGGTTGGCTTGTGCCCATTTACATGTGTTATGTTTCTCCTGGGAGAATTGTAGCTTTCCTGGAAGAAACCACGGGTGTATGGGCATAAAGACTGTTTCTCTCAGAATAAAAATGGCTGTCTTAAGAGCAAAATAATCCAACTTCCACCTGGTAGAAGTCACTCCTGGGGGAGTTTTCTCCTGGGAGAATGAATGCTTGTATACTTCACCACTCAGGAGGAGTTTAGTAGCAGAGAAAGGCTTTCATGCTTTCCAGAAACTGGTGTTAGGTCTGCAGAGGGTGTGCGGAGAGGGCGACAGGATGAACGGTCATTTAGACCGATAGAGGAGAGGTGTAGCAGCGGCTCGCTGCTCTCCACCACCTCATATTGGGTTCCCCAGTGTGAGGCATGGGTGGGCCTTTGCCAGACTGCTATAGTCCCTGTGGAAACAGGAAGACTGGAGCAGCTGCTGCTCCCCACACTCTCCTCTGGCTAGGATCACTCTGGAAGGTGCAAGGGGCAGCAGAAAGGGGGTGGTTTCAGGCTGAACATCTATACTGCTCCCTCTCCTGCCATTATTTCTAGCATTGGAAATTTTCCATTGCTAGAAATGAATGACTGTACACTGAATGTGTGTCTGCTTTAAGCAAAACTGTAAGAAAGTCTTTAAAAGTATTGGAATAAGTATTCTAGACTTCTTATATAAGTATGAGAAGTTGTCCCTTTACAGCTGGCATGGTTTTCCCATAAGTAAGTGTCTGAGGAAGACAAAAGGCTGTTTCCTTTGTAAGGAGGAATGTGGACTACTCATGATCAATATGATGCACAGTCTGTGTGGGTGTACACATACAATAATGAGTCATAGGTGTATCTGTGCATGAATAATGCCTCAGTCATGCCCCAGTACCAGACAGGCGATCCTTTTTGGCCGTGAGGAACCTTGGTGAGATCAGTCAGGTTCCCCCCAGGTGCAGTAGTTCTTCCCATGGAGCTGTTTGCAGTACTAGATCTTTACTTTGCCTCTCTACTGATCTGCTGTGAAGTGTGCTGTAGGTCTGTAATTGCTCTTCAGTTTTAAAGTAGTGCAGTGGTTACAAGTAACTGGCAAATACCTGGAGGTGACAGGGAGACATTGTGGTCTTTCTGTTTTTTACCTCACTTGTTACTTAGAACACCAGTATGAGGTAGCACAAATATTTCCCCATAACTTCGTACTTTCCATTGTGAAGGTTTAGAGTGGATAGGCTGTGTCCTGCCAAAACTAAACATAGTTGTGCTTGCTAATTGACATTTAGCCTTCTCCTAAATCCACTTTAATACCTCTCTACTTGACACATGCTTGAGGTGGCCCTTAATGTGGAATTTAATTTACATCTACTTCTATCATTGTTTGATCTTCAGTGAGCTGTAGATTATCTCTGATTTTATCTGACTCCTGACTTCCTAATAGGAATACTGCCTGGACCAATAGAGGGCTGTGCCCTTTACTGTCTCTCTAGGCACAGTGTGTTGTGCACAGTTCTATCCCCTCTACCCCCAACACCTCCCAGAGCACCACCTTCTTTCCCAGTGGCTCAGGGACTCGCTGCAGCCTCCCTACTCCTGTGCCAGGGCCTTTTTGGGTCCCTATTTTCTCTTTCCTCATTATGTCAGGTGCTCTATATGTATTCATGTCTCCATCCACCCATGCCAGTGCCCCCTGTGTCTGGAGGTGGGGAGTGTAGATATGTGCTACTTCATATTCCCTTCCTACCATTGCCAAGAATGTCCTTTTCAGTCTCTGCACCCTCCATATCTTTACCTCTTAGTTCTTCCCCAGTGCTGGCTCAGTGCCACTCAGTCACCTTTCCCCTACCAAGGTACCCCACTTCCCCATCTTTCCATGGTGCCCTTTATTGTATTACCAAATGCTAGAAGGTCTCCATGTGTGCCTCCATTTCCTGTCTACTCTCATAGTGTCCTCTCCTTTCTTTCCGCTGATTATCTTAGTAGTCTCCTCTGAACCAATTCCAGTCCAAATTAATCTTTTGATAACATGGGTTACCAAAATTGTACAGAGTTTTCCAGGTGAGGTCTTACTAAGGTGGTTTGTGATTAATACTTCTTATCTCTATTGAAAGTACTTTGCATATTGGTAGACTAAGTCAGCAGAAAGATTGTGATGAGAATAGATGAGGCTTCTATATACGGGGGTCATGGCAGGAGACCCTGAACAGAAGGTAGAGAGAAACCTGACCAATTAAGCAGGTGTGGGCTGTAGAAGAGCATGACTTAAGATGGGAGTTATATAAATCAGTAGGTATGCCACAGAGAAACTGTACAAACAGATTAATAGGGTTCAGTGAACCAGATTTACTCGTTTGTGTAATTTAGCTGTTGGATTACATAAAGCACGGTCCAGATTGGAGAGTATTGGAAGAATACAGAATGCCTGAATATATGCAACTGAGCCTGAAAGCCCAACTTGTATATGAGGGTCTGTCAGAAAGACATAGACCCTATTTTTTTTCTCAGCCAAATATTATTGAAAAAATATTAAACTTGCACAGAAACTGTGTACAGCATTGCTGAACCCACAGCTGTTTTCTAGTGTAGTCCCTCCTTGCCAGAGGCCTCTTCTACTGGAGAACAAGGGCATGTATCCTGACGTTTTTCTTGTGCAGGCACTGTCACAAAACCAGCAATGCTTCACTGTCATCCTAAACATGCCACCCTTAAAAATCTGTCCTTCATTCTCTGGGCTGTAGGGAAGAAGGGGCAGCACCATCCATCCGAATGATGAGATTTCCTCTGTGGTGCACAAGCTGGTGTGTAGGTTTTTGTTTGGACATGTGTTTTGCATGTTTCTTCACCGTCTTGACATAGACCTCTGACTTTAAGAAAGAAGTCAGCAACAGGAGCACCCTCCATATCAACGGCTTGCTGGGGAAACAAAAAGTACGAGATGTTATTTTTGCTAATCCTCATACAACCTTGGAATATATAGCTTTGTTTGCCAGTGGAAAAAGGCCTTTGACGGAGAAGGACATTGTGTTTAAAAACAGTTGCGTGTTCAACGATGATGTACATATCTTCTATGTAAGCTTAATATTTTTTCAATAATATTTGGCTGAGTAAAAAATTAGAGGTATTACTTTCTGACTGATCCTTGTTAAGCAATGGCACATCCTACAACGAACAGTAGGGAGAGAGCAGGCTCAGTGCCTTCCTGTGTTCAGTATGTGATGCCTTTGAGCTATAAAAGACTTAAAGGGACAGAGCTTGAAATGAAAACATCAGTTGGAAGTTAACATGTTGTGCTGTGACTGACAAGAAACAGGAAGTCTTACTTTGCTGGCATGGACAAGAGATGAATAAGCTGCACCTGGTGACAGATGCCTGGCACAAGAGGCTGATAGGTAAAAGAGCCTGAGAAAAGCTGAGGAAGATGGAGGATGCTTGCATAAAATCTTTGCTTGAGAATAGAGAAATAATAACAGTAAAAATACCCTGCAATTGTATTAGCCTCTTTCATGGTGGTCTCACAGTGGCGGCTCATAATCATTCTGTGATTGATTGTCAGGTACACTCATTTCCAACTGAGGAGGTCTAGTTTGTAGTAGAAGTTCTTGTTCCCTTGCATTTTACACTATTGGATTTCATCCTGTATCTAATACTTGAGGCATTAAGGTCATTCTGTTCTTCCATTATGATAATGCAATCCTTTTCTGTATTGATGATGCCTCCCAACATAATGTCATCAGCAGGCTTCATTATCATACTTCTCTTTTTGTGCGTCAAGGTGGTTGATGAAAGCACTAAGCAAGATTGGTCAGAAAACCAATCCTTGAAGGATGCCACTAGAAACCACCCTGACATTTCCTCTTCTATTGCCATCTCCCCTTTAGTTGGTTACCTACCAACTCTACAATTCTTGTACTAATCCTCATCTTCTTTTGCTTAACTAACAGTTTTTACTACTGGTACCATATCACATGATTTACTGAAGTCCAGACAGATGGGAACTGCCACGTATCCTTTGTTTAGAAAATTAGTCTGCCAAAGAAATAATAGGCAACTCCATGGGCAGATCTAGGATTTCCTATAGTGGGGTGTGATACACTGCCCCTCAGACCATAGCGGATGGGGACAAGGTGTGGCTAGAGTACCAGGCCACTGAGGGGGACAGTAAGGAGCTAGGTTGTGAGCAAGAGCACAAAGTGGGTGTCCATCCTCTGTCACCATTCCCCAGATGACCTGGTCTTTGGGGGGAGGCCCAGAGCTCCTCCTACTCAGCTCCAGCCAGGAGCTGTAGGGAGCTACTGTGTAGGGTGCCATGTCAGCTGGAGACAGCTGTAGTGGCAGGGGTGGGTTCCTTCT
>NW_017729024.1:181454025-181461312 GCF_001723915.1 Gavialis gangeticus | reverse complement strand
CCCAGAGCTCCTCCTACTCAGCTCCAGCCAGGAGCTGTAGGGAGCTACTGTGTAGGGTGCCATGTCAGCTGGAGACAGCTGTAGTGGCAGGGGGGGGGTCCTTCTACTAATATCTCTTCTTGGCCAGTGGTGATAATGGTAGTGGATTGGCAGGGAACAGGTGCAGGAAGAGGAAACTACTACTGCTGTTCACTATTTCTGCTGTTCCCACTGGAGCCTGGCACCCTGTGCAGATGTTCCCCATAGCCTGCAGCTAGAGCAGGGCAAGAGTGGCTCTGGGGTTCCCCCTGCACCCAGGTTAGCTGGGGACAGCAATTGTGGTGATGGCAGAAGGGGGATGTGGCTGCACCAGTGTACCCCACCTAGATCTTCTCCATGTCTAGTCTGGCATGATCTGATCTACCTTTGATAAACCCATGTTACATTGTATCCCATTTTACCTTTGTTTTTACTTTTTGTTTAAAAAATTGTTCCAAAACCTTGCTTACTGTTGCAGGGCGGGTAATTGGCCTGCCATTGTCTAGATCATCCCTTCCTTTCTGAAATATAGGCACAGCATTTCCAGTCGTATGGATCTAGCCCTGACTTAATAGATTTAGTAGAAATCCTTGCTAATGGATCTTTTATGTTGTATGTCAGTCTCTTCAGAATTCTGGGATGGAGATTATTTACTCCCCTGGTTACACTCTTGGAGTGTGACTTCATCGCCATTTGCATTCTGTTTCCCATTAGGCATCTTGCTCCATGTTCACCGTCAACCACTCTTCCCCCGACTCCCCCCTTATAGAAAACTGAGGCACAGCATCCATTCAGTTGCTGAACCATACTTAGGAGAACTTTCAACAGTCCTCTATTTTTACTGTGTAGTAGACCCACTTCTTTCCTTGTCCTTTTTTAGTGTATATGTCTGAAGATTCACTTCCCATCTGATTTTAATATCTGAGGCAAGGTAATGACCCCAGGACCACCAGTTCTTTGACCTGTAGACAGTTGGAAGTAGTTGAAGCTTTTGGGTATGCTAACTAAGAGACAGGGCCTTTGTGCATGTTTGATATTTTCCCCCTTTACGTGAGAACATAGGTCTTTTCACCAAAAATAAATACAGTTCTGTCCACTGATGCCTCGAATGTTCCCTGAAATTGTTTTAGGGATATGAATGGTTAAATGAATAATTATTTAACCGATAAGCTCAGTTATAACCAGTTATAGATTGCCAGTTATTGTTTAGAACAGGGTGGGGCGCAGTCTGGCAGCGAAGGGAGAAGTGAAGCTGCATGATGTCCTGGCAGGAACCGGAAGATGTTGGTCAGGCAGGAGGGAGGAGCGAGGGGGGATTAGTACTCATAGCTAGTCTGTTCCCTCCCTCCCAGCATGCTAGTGGCTGCTGCTAGCTGGGAAGACCCCTTGCTTGCTCCTGCTGCCCACGACTTTGAGGGCTGTGTTGTCTGGCAGGGCTTCTCCCACTGTCAGAGGTGGCTTCTAGCAGCAGCCATGTCTGAGTGGGTCTTTGTGTAGCCCCTGGCTCCCCGCACTGCTCTGGGCAGGTGGCTACAGCCCTTTCCCCATGCTGGGGTGAGGTGGGCAGGTGCTGGCCCCTGGCTCTGCACGCCCCGGCCAGAACTAGGTATGCGTTATCAGTTAACCATTTACCCGTTATCATTAGAGGAGGTTAAACAGATAATTTTTTAATGACATTTACATCCCTAACTTGTTGAATATATTGGATGAAGCATTCGAAAGTTATTGCCTTCCAGGCAGGCAAACAGATACATGACTGAATTAAAGTATAAGATATTACTTCATTTGGTTAATTTAAAAACTCCTTATGACAATAAAGAAATATTTTTTTGTTTCAAGAAATAAGATTAAGAGAGCTTTATTCTTGGTCCTGAGCCTATATTTAAGGATAGCACATGGTTACAGACCCAAAAATATATTGACCTCAGTTTATATTTGCAGGTGTTTTGCTGGTTTGGAGAATTAATTTTCCCTCTTCCGCTCTGTACTCTATGGAACAGGGCTGATAAAGTTTTTATTTTGGCACCTACAAAGCAGGGGCGGGGGTCCGTGTGTGGAAGGGAGGGAGGGAGTGGGATTTAATATTAAAATAAGTTGAGTGGATACATCCACATATTATCTTTTAAAATTTGAACTGCATGACTTGCTTGTATTTGCATTTTACTAGTATGTTCAGCTTGATGATCTTCTGGTTGGTTTCTTTTAAGGTTGTAGGCTACATGAATGTCCTACACAATTTAAAAAAAAAAATTACAGTGCTTTGTAGTGTTTGTTTACTACAGAAACAAGAGAAAAGGATACCACTAGGGTACCACTATACTAGTTCAAAGAAAAGAGCTTTTGCTTTTTTTACGCAACCTAATATATAATTTTCTTTAGCAAAATAAATTCATTCTGATAGTTGAAAACAAGTAAATAAAATGATTATTTAAAAAAAAATGAATTTCAAGAATGAAATGTTTTCTGGCTTTCATGATGCTATCTTTGCAGGAGTCCTCAATGATTTGCCTTCTACTGATAGAATCCTATTTATAGTGAACATCTATTTTTGGTTCATCTGGCTCAAATCCCCTCCCACGGTTGGTTTGCTCTGTGGAAATGTTTTTGAATCATTTAAGATGCATGTTTCTGTTCTTTGGTTTTACAGTGGAACTGACTGGGCTTTTTTTTCCCTTTATCACTTTTACCTAATGGTATAGCATACATGCACATTTAAATGACTTCAGATAGACCAGCAGCCTGGATGAACTAACATTTTAAGATTGTAAAAATATTTTTGGTAAAATAAAACTATTTTCTTTTACAGACACTGAATCCCAAATGGAATGAAGAATTTTATTTTAGAGTAAGTTTCCCTTTATTTGTGATAACTAATAATAGAGAGCTTATCTCTCAATGTAATTAAACATTGGAGTGGGTGGGGAGGACATGTTAATTGGTTTATTTCAGAGTGTAAAAAAATCACTTGACTACATAGCATTACCACCTAATCTCTTTTTCTTAAAAACAGAATAGAAAGTGAGATATTAACATATGGTTTAGCATACAAATGGGTGGTTGCACAATTTAATAATGCTTTATTTTATTCAGGCTTTGAGTCAATGCATATAAAGGATAGAAAACTCTTCACTGAAATGCACATTTTTAGTATACAGTGTTTGCTGTGGTATTAAATGGTTAATGTAATGGCAAATAAGGAGAATATTTCCTAATGTGTCATAGCACAGCATAATTTTAATGAAAGAATCTATATTGCTATTTTATGCTTAAAGATCCTGAAAGTTGAGCTGGCATGACAAAAATCCCCCAAACAAAGTAGAAGTAAAGGAGGACAATTGAACGAGTGAATTTTGGCCTAGGGCATAAGGACAAAGGAAAAATATAAACGTGTTATTTTCGTCGTAACTAATTAAATTAGCATCAGGTCATGTTAAAGTTGATAGAACTGAACCTAAAATGTTGCACTTTCTGTTACAAGTAATAACTGGCATTTTACCACAACAAGTAGAGTTAAATGTTTAAAAGTAGTAAAGAATAGAATTAAAATAGTAATTGCTCTAAATTGCCCTTCATATATTTATGGAATTGAAATGAGTGAGAGCAAAAAACATTTCTGATCCTCAGATGCTACAAAGATTTTTCGGGGTGGAGTTGATTTCTGGGCAGTTGCAGTTTTTTTTTTCCCTTTACAAAAGTAGGTTAGGTAAAATTTCAACAGTTTAATCTTTAACAACAGCTGTTTGAGAACAGGCACAAGCATGGCATTGTGAATTGTTAAAACTGGAGTATCCTGCAACATGTTTTTTGTACAGTTCTAGCCATTGACCATTGTGCTAATTTGGTAACTTAAACAGTTACTTAGGAATATATGTTAATATCTAATCTGGGAGATGAGAAATGCTTTAAAGTGAGTTTCCATTTCAAAATAGGTTTTTTTTGAGACTGCACCAGTGAACTTTTAATAGATTTGTTTTTAAATCTCTAAAATTATCTTTACAGCATTAGCTGTTTCTCATCCTATAGACTGCTTGTAGATGTAAAAAACAAAACAAAACAAAGCAGCAGAGCTTTACTTTAAACTCGATGCACTCCTCTGCCAGGTTCAGCATGTGCCCAAAAGAGGCAGCACATTAGTTAGACCTGGCTTGCCCAGCATCTGTATAGATTGGTCGCTTCAGTGGGGCTTTTTTGGCACTTTTATCTAATAGCTGATTGAGCCAACTTTAAATGAAATGGCCAAAAAACCTTGCTGAAGATCCCGATCTACACAGATGCGGTGGAGCCAGGTGGAAGTAATGTGCTGCTGCTGCTCTTAAAGTGTGTATTTTTTTTTGTCTCCCCCCACGTCTGTCAGTAGCCTTTATGTACTCTGGGGAAAAATAGACTTAAACCTGTTCGCGTGAATAATGCTGAATCCCTAGCAATTTTCTTGCTACTAGGAGCTGAGCGCGACTCACCCGAGTCTTACCCATTCCAGTCACAACAGAATTTGATGCATTCAGATTTCTTGTTACCTGAATTTGTCTGGTCATGTTACATTTTCACTTAAGTTTGGTGATTATTGGGCTTCTCCATAAAACAATATAAGGAGAATGGTAGTCTCTTTTTGACACATAACAAGCTGTAAAAACGAAAAAGTTTAAATCAAGTAGGTGCCCACCATTGCATCGTTAACATTTATTCCCAGTGAATATAGTTTGCTCAGTGAACCCAAAGCTTAATGCAAAGTTTATCCATCAATGTACATTTAGATTTGGTTCCACACTGGGCAGGTGATTCAGGAAACTGAGCCTTGGTATGTGTAACTCCATTTTTTCCTGCAGTCTTTTATAAAAGGTGGGGCATTGGAGAGGAGATCATAAGGCACAGTGCTCCCATACCTGGATGTTCCCCCTCCAGTGGAAAAGCCACATGTTCAGGACGTGTAGAAACTGGCTACATATGCTTGCATTTATGATTTCGCTGATATTCTCTGGCTTGCCCTTGGCCACTTTAGAGCTCTGTAATGGTCCAGACTACTGGGAGTCTTGTTGCTTTAACTGCCGAACAGGTATTACACAAGCATGTTAAACTCCTGGTCAGAAATGCAATGAATTCATTCACAAGGTGGCTCAAACTCCTCAATATAGTTAAATTTGGGATTTCCCCTCAATCTCACAGACGTGTCTGCCCAGTGTGGATTATCTTCTTTGTGTTGCCTGAAGTAGAATATTGGGAATAGCCCACTATATTCAGAGGAGTATTTGTTCCTTGGCTACAGTATTGGGGATTTTTTCTGAAGATGCAGTGTGTGTGGTCTAACTTTAATTCAGTTTTACAAAGTGTTCCTTGTGATGAATAGTCACCACATCTAGACAGATGGACAGAGGGTAAACAATAGAAGGGCAGCATATTTCTGAACGAAAAATCTCAGAATCCAGGCCAAAAGAGAAACAGCCTCTTAAAAATCTGTTTGGTGCATCACCTGTTAGGATTTGCAGCTGCAGTACTAATGAAGTCCCCAGAGTCTCAGCAGTCTAGCCGTCTAGGGACTTTCATGGACCAGTAACCATGGAGCCTCCTATGCCTGGTAGGATAGCTCTCTTGGTATGCAGCAGCCACATCTCTGTCCTTTGGAGGTTTTCTGCAGGAACAGGAATGTAGCATACAGTACGATCTATTAATTGCTGTATGTAGAAATATAATATTGAAATGTAGAATGTTTGCTGCAAATTTAGGCACGAAGCGTTCTCATACTTGCACATTAAGTGTAATTAGAGCTGGGCACAAAGCTTGTTGGCCGCTCATCGTTATGGTTGTGGTTTAGTTATTTAGCAAACTGCAATAAATGGCTTATGTCATCATAAAAGTAATGAACGTGAAGTAACACTGTTTGTATTTTCTGATAGGTAAACCCAACCAATCATCGACTCCTGTTTGAAGTGTTTGATGAAAACAGATTGGTGAGTATAGTCCTTGTACCGATCTTCGTATTTTTATTAAACACAAAGTGAAACACAGGAGCACCACTGGCTTCCCGGTTGGCGAGATTGGCTGTGCGGACTTCCTCCCACCCCCAGTCACTGACTGGCTGCTGTGGGGGGCATGTGCCCCCCCCGCCCCGACTCAGGTGGCACCATTTGCCCGTGCGCAGATGTCACGCAGCTCCTTTAAGTTCTTGGATACTTTGACATATCCTAATTCAGGGGTTGGCTATTTTTTAGGAGTGATATACCAAATTGACAGAACTCTGTTTAAGTGGGGAGGAGGGAAAAGGAGGCGCTGCTTCTGACCCAGCAGCTGCCACCACTTGTTATTTACCATCACCAAATTACTGCTGATTCCCCCTGATTTCTTGGCTTTGTAGGCTAAACATAATCTCTTGAGGAGGTTGCTGACCCCTGTTCTAATTAAAAAGTTCATAGTATCTGGGATGTGTTAGCAGGTACACCAAGGAACATAAAATGATGTACATAAACCAGGACATCAGTCTAATTTACAGCATCAACGTTCAAATTTCTCTTCCTGTACCAAGGTCATCTTTTGCAATGGGGAAGTTACAAGGAAAATTCTAGCCTTCCAAGCCTTATGAACTGTCTCTTTTGATGAGATTAAATAGATGTCTCTCTTTAATACGTATCTGTGCAAAAAAATCTATGCTTTGATTCTGGGGAAAGTAGAAGAGATTGGTGCCATGTTATACTTTGTAAACTAGTAAAATAAAATTCAACACTTTTAGCACCACTCTCTTGCATTATTACATAAAATGTTCATTTTCCTCTGATTAGGATAAGTTTATAGATTCATAGATTAAGGGTCGGAAGGGACCTAGTAGATCTTCTAGCCCGACCCCCCGCCAGGGCGGGAGAACAAAAGTTCATTGTGTCTCAGCAAAATTTGTGTACTATATTGGGATGAGTGGGAGGGGAAATAAGTTTTGCTAGGTAGTTGGAATATGTTTTTATTACTTTTATGAAATCTTTAACATCAAAACAGATCATTCATAGAAAAGCAGTTTTTTTTTTCCCCTAGCTCTCCATCAGCTGTAGTGCAAGATAGAATATACAGACTTTTAAGGGGAACGATCTAGGGAATATTGTAAGGATGTAACCTAACACGGGTATATAGACTCTGTGGTTGTTGGCATAATCAAAATAGAAATTGGGATCATCTGTTATACAAACATAGTAATTTGATGATGGTATAGGCCACCTCCCTTTGACCTGCAGGAGATTCTTAGTTAGACTTGGCTAGTTGTAGTCTTTGTAGGCTAACCATTGGGTGGGACAA
>NW_017729024.1:181425817-181449025 GCF_001723915.1 Gavialis gangeticus | reverse complement strand
AAAAAAAAAACAAAAAAACAAAGAGCACTTACGGTTCAGTTTATCATAGTGTTAAGTTATGTGCCTAGGCTGAGGGTGCATTTGAACTGAATTTTTTTTAGATTGATTTCTATGTCGTGACTATATTTTGGGAGCCAAGACACTTATATTTTTCTCTGTTACAGTTTACATTGGGAGTAAATAATTGGTATAAAGCCTAATTTTGTAAGGTTGTTTTTTTTCTTTTTTTGATTCAACTTGTACCATAGCCATCACAGTACTGTGAGATTGGAGAAGGTTGCCCCTGCTTCCCAGCCCTGCCACAACCAAAAATATTTGGTAACAAGTTTTTAAGCATTAGTCCAAAAAGTCTTCGTCATCCAAATAGTCTAAAACCTTCTTTGTTATCTGAAATGTGTATTAAAATAATAATAGCACCTGTGATTGCATCAGGCAATCTTCAGTACTGTTGCTGCTTAAAAAATACCCATGTTTTTCTTGTGGTTGGCTCATAGTCCAGTTAAAACAATAGAGGATTGTCCTGGCCCTTGGCTGTTTTGTCGCTTAAAGTAGCTTCCATTTCTCTCATAATTGGTCATTTTCTGTTTTTGAAAGCGATCTGTTGGAAAACAGAGGCTTAATGCCTAAGTGGGGGGCTGACCTATCCCCACAAGTTTTCAGAGCTGTTGACAAAACTAGTGCTTTTGGTTTTCAAACAAGTTCCCTCTCTGCACTACTGAATGGGGGATAATTTTGTTTCTTTTTAGAGATTCTTTTTAATTGGTTGTTGTACGAACCATGAACAAGTGTATTAAAACTCCAGGGCCTCTCAAATGTGCCTCCCCCCCCTTTTTCTAAACAGTGAGATTCTGGAGGGCTGATTTTTAGGGGATGTTATAATTTTGGGTTGTATCCTGTCTGTTCGTTGTTCTTTTGAGATCTTTTGGCTCTTAGCAAGCATAGCTGTATTCCATGCTGGCAATCAGACTTGTGGTAATATTGCTAACTTTCTCATTGGAAGTCTGCCAGCGCTGGGCAGTGTTTTTGTACGGTGTTTAAGGGAAATCAGGACAAAGCTACATGCACACCCGTCTCCAGTTTTCACTCATCTTTGCTGCCTGGTAAATCCGAAAAAGAAACTCTGTCTCCTGCCATCTTGCTCATTTCTGCTTCTTGCATTGTGTGTGAAATCCTTGTCATATGTAAGGTTTCTTTATTTGTTGTAGTTTTTATGTAGCGAATAAGCTGTACTGGCTAGCATAGGCTATGCTGTGTTTACAGTGGCAACGTGGAACTTGTGCCCTTTTCCAGAGAAAATAGTTTGTTCCTTAAATCATTTTAAGACCAAGGAAAAATCTAAAGCATAACCATGCACTAATATTTATTTATGTTCTACCATGGTAGCCTAATGTTGGAACAGACACCACCGAAACGGATCAAGCCTGAGTCTGTCTCTTCCCTGAACCTTTTTCTACTTGCCTATCTGTGTATGACGTTGACTCAAACTTTTTAACACTAAATTAGAGTGGGTTGGTTTTTTTTCTAGTTAACTCTCACAGTCTCTCTCTCTCTCTCTCTCTCCCTCCCTCCTTCTCTCTCTCTCTGTCTCTGCTGAGTACAAAAGTGCCCTGTGAATATTATGTGGTTTAGATTTATAGCAGTGCCGAGTGTGTTTGCTGCCTTAGTCAGCTGTGAGAGCTCTCCCGCTGGGGCCGTTCCTTTCTGATGGAAAAGGAGCAGCTGGGAAGGTGCTGTTTCAGGCTCTTGCTGGTATTAAAAAAAAAAATCACTAGCTTGCATTGGAGAGGGGGAACCAGGTCATGTGATTCCAACCATCCTACCCTATGTGACAGTGTGTAGGAGCGCTGATTGCTCTTATCCAATCATGCCTGGAATGCTGCTTGCCACTTGGGCTATTTCTGCTATCTGTCGCTATCAGTGCTGCAGTGCTAACAGTTTGGCAGATGGGACACTTTTTCTTGGAGTTTATGTCTATGGTTTTTAACTTCTGGCAGTTCCTGAATTGCTGCTGTTTTCCTTCTCCTTTTCCTCTCTCTGTAAAACCATGGCCCATCGGCTGCGGTTTCATTTTGGCTCTGGACGAAGCAACACAGCCCCTGAATCGGAGATCCTAGACCGCGAAAGAGAAGATGACTTTTTCATGGCATTCCATACTTTGCCCCGAAGAAACAGTCCTCATCCTTTCTCCCGACACGGAGCGGATTATGGTGGCAGCGATTTACAAGAAGTGGGCACCTTAAAAAGGAGCACGTCCATGTTTATTCCTCAGCTGCTGAACAATATTGATGTGCGCCCAACAAGGAGCTCATCTATGCACATTTCCCTTCAGCGCAAAGCGGTGAATGGCTATGCTGATGAGTGCGGAGCCCCAGATTCTCCAGATGAGACGCTTCCATGTAAATTCTCAGACTTTAGGGAGAATCTGACATCACCCACGGAAAGCCGTTCTTCCTCACCAAGCAGTCCAGAAGTGACACCAGAAAATTCACCGCCCAGGGTGCCTGAAGAGCTAGGACAACGGGTTAATGGAGCTGCTTCCTGTAACCATTCAATATTTTGTACAATTCCTTCCAGTAACCAGAGTGATGCCACTGCATCTACTGCCCCAGACGATGAGGCAAGTGAAGCAGCTTCAGGTTTAAACATAAGTGGTGTACGGATTCAGCATCGTGCTTCCAGCGCCGATATGCATCAGGTAACACTTTTGCCCTTTGGGTCCGAGGCTCAGCATAATGTTCCTGCCTCTGAACCGAGGCGCTGGTCTTTGCAGCATCTGCCAGATATGTCAGCGAATTCAGGAAAAAAGCTCTTTGTTCTCCAGTTGCAGCAGCCACAGGCCAGTGGTACGGGTATAGGAGGCGATTACAATTTTGGTTTTACTGGAACAAAAGGAGACAGGTTGGTGAGATATCCCCGGATACGGCTGGAAAGGAGCACTTCCTACCCGGTCCAGCCACGACCAGAACAGATTAGCCCCGTGGAAGATGGAGCAAATTCAGAACTTCATGGAAATGGCAGAAATGGGTCAGAAATATCTAGAAGCAATTCAGTAGAAAGGATTCCTCAAGGACAAGGGGGATGCATGTTTAAAATCAGACCAGATCAAAACACAAGGCAGCAACATTTCAGAATTCTTGTAACCCGTGGTCCTGAAGAACAAAATCAAGTTCCTGCTCAGGAGGGCCCTGGTACTCCTGGTCCTACAGCGGCCAGGGCCACAGTAAGTACCTCGCTGAATATGCTTCCCTGGTGTCCTAGAAAATATAGGTTAACCTAGAAAAGTGTCTTAATTTTCAGATAAAGATCTTCACTCGTTTAGTATGAGAAGGCTCAACATTTCTCTGGAACAATCTGTAAAGCATCTTTGTTTCTAACCTAAAATAACTTTTGCTGCCAGTGATGATTACAACAAGTGTAATGTTTTGTTGAGGTCCTAATGGCTCACATGTTGCTTAACTCAGTGTTACGTCAGCTGAAGAGACTCGGGATTGGGAGCCCGTGTCACTGTTCCTTAATTGCCTTCGCAGTGTGCTAGTCTTTGCAGTGCAAAGAATTCCTTTTTTAAAAGCAAATATTACAGTGCTTTCTAACTATAATATGTATGTGTACACACACACACACACACACACACACACACACACACACACACACACACACTTAACATGAAAGCAAAATACACTAATAGCTTAGGCCTTGGAAATTACACAGTAAGTTTTGGTAAAGAAACTAATTTTGCTTTCAAACTATGAGGGGGGTTAGAATTGTTTTTATTACAAAAAATACTTTTGTACTTCATCTTTTTTTTTTTTGATGTAAGAACTTTTCACATATGCCGTTTTGTGCTCTCTGCCCCTTCAGTGTCTAATGAAATGTGATCAGGCTACTGTAAATGCTGTTTTCCCATCACTGAGTAACGTCTCATTTTATACATCTTGGGCATATAAGTATCTCTTAACAGCATCTTGGGTATGATGTTGCATTATAAAGTGAAAAATTGTCTTATAATGCTTGTTTCTCATATAATGAGGGAGAATTTGAGTTTTATGTTTTTTTTAAACAATTATATTAAAAACCCAGGTGTGGTTAAAGCTGAAGGGGGTAGACGAGTCATTTGCTTGAATTGCTTTATAGTGCAATTTAACACTGCCCACTTGAGTTTCTAAGCTTAATGATGCTGTATATAGAATAGTAAGTATTCTATCTCCAGCTGTGAAAACAGCCTCGCTAGAACAGATTTTGGCCTTTTATTACTTGTACGCTGCCTTATTCTCTCACGCTCTCTTTCAGTTAAACGTAGCAGAGAAAGACAGCTGCTAAATGCAACAAGGCCATATGATGACTCTGCAGGTTTAATAGCAAAAAACAAATAGTATGGAAGTTGTTCCAAGATAGCCATCTTTTTAACACTACAGCACCCATTAGGAATACAAGAATACTTGTCCTCAAAGCTCTAACTAAGAACAAAAAAACTTCTGTTCAATTTGTGTACCAGATAAAAACCCCTTGTATATGTATTGATTAGTGTCTTTGCTGGCAGCTTCTGGATATTTTGCATTCTGAATTCTCCTATTGAAAATATCTCTGGTGTTTTCCTTTCATTAGGAGTTCACACATGCTCTTCAATATGTTAAATAAAATGTTACTATTCTGTCACACAAACATTTAGTGTTTTTCCTTGTTTTATTTTCAGAAGTTTTAATCTGTAATAATAGGCCTGAACTGCATACATATTTGGATACCAATTTCCCTGAAGATCTAAGGATGTGTGAATGCAGGAATTCGGGAGAAAAAGGGCCAGTTGTGGAGCTCAATCCAAATTAATCCGGTTGTAATTTTTGTAAATTTGGGGTAATTCACATGCAGTCTTTTGGTTTAGGCCCTAGTCTAGAGTTGACCAGAGTTTTGAGACACCGTCTAAACCTCTGTCAGGGAGGCTTCCACAGCATTTTAACATACTGTTACCCCAGATCACCCAAGTCTTAAGTCTAAACTGCATTTTCCATTGATCACCTCTAGTTTTTTTGTCCAGCAAACTGTTATGCCTATAACAGTCAAGCTATTCACAGGGGAAGGAAGTGACCACAAACCTGATATAAATGCTTTAGACACAGGAGGAAGAGTCCAAGCTGTACAGTTTGGATGTTCTTACTCTGATGTCTCTGACCCAATACCTACCTTCCTTAGCATGGAGAAAGGGACCCCTGAAAGGTACTCTTGAACTTGGCTTTCACTATAGCATTCATTTATAACCCCAAACACAAATTTTAAGATTGCCTATAGGCAATAATAATGCTTGTTTCTAAGTGCATCTAATTTTAGCCACCACATAAAATTAATTAGGCAGTCATGTTGCTTGGCAGTTGCAGAGCCACTCAGGCCAAAGGGGATTTAAATTCTCCACTGCAAACAGGTTTCCTAAATTAAAGTGCTTAAGATTTTTTTCCCCCCTTTTAAATATACTATGCTCTCTTGACATTATTTCTAGTGAGCCCAGAAATGTCCTAGGGGGAGGCATTTTGTTAGGCATGTTTCCATAGGAAATCTGGACAATGAAAACAATTTAAGAATGAAATATTTTCTTTATTTAGTTTACAAATAAAATGTTTTTCACTGGGGTGTTGCTTTTAATTCATTCCTAAAAAGTTTGTTTTGATGGAGGTCACACGATGATGGGCCAGTATTTGCTGCAGTGTTTGTTTTACTAAACTGGAGGGTAAAATCTGTTTGGGTAAAATCATTTCTAGACTCTTCCAGTTCAGCTAGTTTGTGTGTATTTGATTGATATAGGGCACGGGCCTAGCACTGTAGGCAGCAGCTGCTACAGCCTTATTTATCTTGAGTGAAAACATTCATGCGGGCGTCTGCAGTCCTACTGCTACCAAGTGTTTATGACCTTTCAAATATCTTCTGTTTTAGTCAGAAGTGTTTTTGGGTAGGCAGGATGTATTTCATTATGAGTTACCATAAAATAGTGAGTAAAGTAAAAGCATGTGACCAGCTTTGGAGTAGGAACCAATCTGTTAAAATCTTGGTTTGGAAGTTTCATGGCAAATTCTCTTGACTGCCCTCTTACTTTACATGCATTTGTGTATGCATGTGGCTGTCTGCATATAAAAAATAGATTTTTGCAGTATATCAGTGTGTTTGTAGTATACGTTTCTCTCTACATCTATACTTCCAAACTGCTGCCGCATTTGAACCTACACAACTTCATGTATTGAACAACTGGTTTTGGAGAATCCAGTATTCCAGTTGAAAGATTGAAACCAAAAAGTGTAATTTGATAAATAAAACATTGTGGTATTATATTGCAGTTAATATGAAATTGTAGTAAAAATAGATGAGATGGCACCTCCAAATCTTGTAAATCAGTTCTGCAGTTATCATAACTGAACTTTCATTTTTTTTCTCCATTTTAAATATTGTTCTAAATTCGGTCCAGCTAGCAGCAGTAATTATTAAGCTTCCTTCAACAACTGTTTGGTTTTTGTAGAGGGGAAAGATTTGGGTGTGAGAAGATTTGGAGCCTGGATTTCTTTCTCTTTCTCTTTTACTATTTTTAGGGTTTTTTTAAGGCTTTTAATTATTTGGATTTTTTAAAATTTCTAATTCTACAGATTTCTGATGCAAGCAAAATCGGTCTACAATGATCTAAAACTAATATACAAGCAAGGCATGTGGTAGCAATCTGTCCTATTCCATTTGAAATCTGTGGCAAAACCTTAATTTACTTCAGCAAAAATGGATCGGGCCTAAAGTGTATAATACAACATTCTACAATCTATCTTTGAGCACGATGCCTTCATGGTGTCTATACAGATATCCATACATAGAGACAAATAAAATATATGTATGGAAAATAAGATACTGTAAAGGAGTGCTCATTTTAAAAGAGAACTATGCTAGACTGTTTTCTACATAATGTCTCAAAATCTGACACTTGACTCCTAATAGACGCACACTTTTTTTTCTAAAAACTTGTCTACAATTTCAAATGAATACCTGTTCACAAAGTCTGTTTTCCATTACTCACTAACAAGCTCTGTAGAAATAAATTGTTCAAGTACTCTAGGTCTTCATTGTGGACGTTTCTCTATTTGTTCTCTTTCCCTATCATTCTTTGTTTCCAGATGAAAAAATAGACAACAAATGCTCTAGTTACAAACTGTCTCGCTCAGATTTCTCCTTCTGTTTAGTTTATTCTTTCTATTCTGTTGGTTTTAATGGAATTTACAGTGCGGGACCTTTCCCTGTCAATGGGACTATAGACTCCAAAATGCATTTATAACAAAGTTGTTGTTTTTAATTTAAATGGAAGCAGTCAGTGGAGCAGATTACCTTAAATCAGGCTATATGGAAGAGATATAGTGCCGCATGTGCAGTAAGTAATTGACAACTAAAAATCACACAGCTACAGTGTAATTGAAGGTTTCTTAAGTATGTCATCTTGTTACTAGAATTTCAAGACTTTTGATAGTTGCCTTTTTAGTTGTAAAACATGGATATTATTCTCTGTTTTCCTTACATTCTTCCTCTCACCACCTCTCTCTCTAGTCTCACTTTTAGAGATAAGTGTTTGCTAGTTACCACTTCTCACAGCAGCATTTTCCATTTATTGTATTTATAAAAACTTATTTGGAGGTTTCTAATTCTTGTAAGCTTTCTAAGTGAGAGTGCCTACAGGTACTGGTGTTCCATGTGGAAAGCCACTACTGACAGTCACTTGGAAAGCCATGACATTTAGTAGTCATCTGATCACGTTGGAGACCATTTTATTTGTATTGTCTTTAATACAGTTACATTGGCTTCTGCCACAGGAAAGTGCTGTGAATTCCATTGCTAATCTGCTTGGTGAGAGGCTTTGGCGATAGTGAAACTTGATTTTACTGGTTCCTGAGTGGGTGCCTGCTAATCTGTTTGTGTTGAGAATGCAGTGATATTTCCTTAACTTAGAATTTGAGGATTTGACAATGTAAAAGACTTTTTGATTGTTATATACAGCCTCTGAAGTGTTTCTGACCTCTCTTGGCCTTGGGATTGAGATCTGGGAGTTTATATCAAGGAATAAATGCAAATCTCCCACACATTTGGCATATGCTGTAGCTAACCCAACAAGATAATGGCAGCACTCCCATCTCATTTGTCGTTAATGTGATGGGAACGAGGAGTTGTTATTGGCATTGTCAGTTGCACTTGGAAAATGGCAATTCCACTTGTCCTATTTTGTTACATGTTTGTTTCGTAGAACGTCGTCTCATGCATCAAGGCTTCTGGACTGTGAGAATTCCCCATGTTCAGGAGTGTTTCGCCTGGGATATACTTATTGTAAAGAATATTATCTATACTATGGAAATATTGGTATATGATTATTTGGCCTTGAAGAGCATTTTAAATGTCCCTTGAAACTGAAGTACACACTGATGAGCAGAGGAGAGCAAAGACCAGAGTTAGAGGAAGAACTTATTGTTACGTGTCTGTGGATATGAAGCCACATATATAGACAGGAGCGTTGGTCCCTACTTTTTCTACATTTCAGTCTGTTAGCAACCAATAGAAAATAGTGATTCTCAAGTGGATGTTGTGACATCTTCTGTCTGCTTTTTACATCTTCCACTCGCCCGTAATGTATATATTAATGGTTGGTTTAGCTTGAAAGAGGTCCATAACCTGATCTATATCACGATCCTTAAAGAGAATAATTTCTCAGCTAGTCAGGCCCTCTCTGCCAGCCACTTCATAAAATGGAGCAAATCCTTGTTGTTGACCAGAATAAAATGGCTCAAAATTTATAATAAAATGATGCTTCCCTCAAGCTTATGCACAGTCTTCATATCAATTCCCTGTTAAAATGAAAGCTATTTTATTCTCCGTTCCTCTGCTTAGAAAGGCTGGCATGCAACTTTAAATCGGATTTGACTGCAGCAAGAGAAATTCCTGACCTGGTACTTCCGTCCTGTGACCTGGATTTACTAGTGCCAACCGCTCATCAGTAAACCTTGGCTGTAAAGGGCAGCATACAAATCAAATAAATAAATAAGAAAGCAGGCAGATGTCCGTGTTTATATCTGTTCTGGTTTATTCTATTAGTTGCATCCTTGAGAAATACTGATGAGTAAAGAGGGGTCTTCAGTCTGACTTACAAGACCAAAGGGTATCTTCTTTCTCAGGTAGGAACTGCAGAAGGAACTAAAAATGAACTGTGATGAGATGATACCGAACCTTACGTTAAAGTGTCAATTTCCACCCAACTTGGACTGGCCTATCTGCTGTGGGAGGTTTTGAATGGCAACCTGGTAATTAATTGCAGAGCATCCCAAGTTGGGGGAAAAAAATAAGAAAAGGAAAAGAGAGTACAACATCTTAAAGGCTGAGTGTAAACAAAACCTGATTTACTTCACCTCCGGTAAGAGGTGACTTGTTTCTGGCAAGCCAGTGAAACTTGCCTCACCTGTTCCCTCATAGGGATGAAGAACCCCGTTTTCCCCTTAACTTCACTCTTCATACTGCCTTTTGTGGTTGGGGTAAACCTACCCTTCGGGTCACTTTTCTAATATGCTTTTCTGACTCTAGCTGGCTTCAGTCTGTGATTGTTCAGGGGCCTGATTGAGAAGCAGAAGTTGTAGTTTTCTGATTCAGAAGAGGCCGAGGTGTTTACCTCTCACCTTCTAGACAGTTTTTTGTACACCGATAAGAAAATTTGAAGAATAAATAGACAGTGGCCCAAAGGCCAATGAGGCTTCTGATGTTCTTCAGTCAGCAACTTATCAGCACAGTTTTTGTTGTTGAGTGGCTGATGAAATAAACTGCAGAGAAAGCATTTAAAACTCATCCTCAGAGTTTTAGGTCTTAGGTTTTTTAAATTCAGTTTCATTTCCTGTCTGTATTCTGCACAAATATAGTGGTGAATTGCATTGGAAAAACAGTAAATCCCACCGCATTCAGACTCTTAATGGCCAAGAAGTGAGTTTAAAGCTGTTTTATGGGTGACCAGAACTCTTAACCCATTCTGAAAACACTTAGTAGAGTTTTCCAATCTGCAGGATAGTCCAGTATATTGAACAGTGCAAAGCACTGAAGCATCTGATTATCAGAAGAACACATCTGATTTTCTTTGTTGTGATAAAAGGTTCTTGAGGCTGTGGCAATATTTCAGTGTTTGTGGAGACAAACCTGCCCTCACAAACTCAGCAAGAGAAAAGGACTATGTAGCAGTGGGGTCAGCTGAGTTCTCCCATGCAGAAAGCTTTCAGGGAGTCTCCTTTAATGCTTTTCAGCTTTCCTTTTCTGCCCAAGAAGGACTGACCACACTTTTCTTCTAGAACAGGTGGGCAGCTCTCAACCGTTCAGGAATGGGGCAGACCATATAGTTGCAAATAGGGCAGGGAGCAGAAGGCAGAGCAGTAGATCAGGCAGGGGGTGCAGGACAAGGAGCAGAAAGCAGACAGCAGATCGGGCTGGGAAGGGGGATCAGAGCGGTGCTCAGGGGAGGGTGCAGGGTAATTTATGGCAAAAAGGTTTCCCCCCACCCTCCCTGCTCAAGAACACAATTTATTCTTTTAAACCACACAAAAACCAAGGTAACCTTTGAACAAAGTGATTTGCCTGAACAAGCCAGGGTTGCAAAGGCCTTGCCCTGGGATCCACCCTGCTTCCTGCAGTTCCTTCCTTTAACTGGGCTCTTTCAGCCTTTTATAGAAATCACCTGGCCCCTTCCCAGCTGGGTTGATAATCCCCTTTACCAAGCCCAAGCACCTGTTCTTAAAGGGGCCCTGCTCCAGAATAGGGCTAGCTGGCTTCTGGCTTGCTGGTCTTTGAACAGGTCTTTCATTTTATAACTGTGGTGTAGGGCAGACGTGTATAGATGGAGATTTCATAGAGTTAACTTTTGAGCCCGGCTAACTAAAAGCGTCTCCGTGTCACGTGTATCAGTGGTGCAGCGTGTCCCCGTGCTGAGACAATGGCAGCAGGGCATTTTCAACTAAAGCACTTTGAATGTGTTTTAGTTCAAGTGCACTGCAGCCACTTTCTCAGCATGGAGGCATGCTGCGCTGCCGATGCATGTGACTCACGAGCCTGCCAAAATGCATCAATTTACGTGCTATGACGTGCTGGATTTCCAATGCATTGGAGCAAGCTCCCCACGTGTGTAAATGCCCTCTGAATGCAAGTTCTGGATATAATATCACTTCTATAACAATAATAAAACATCACCCCTGCACAGAAATCTTGCATGTTGAGTTTCAGCCTGGAGCAATCTCTTTAAAGCAGAATTTATAAGGCACTTAGTTTGTAATGGAAATACTGACACAGTTTTAGCATTGAAGGTGCCAGCCAGAACAACTTTAGCATAGACCGAGTCGCAGAAAATCCTGGACATCTGTGATTTACTTTGTTTATTGCAGTGTCAACTGGCTTTTCTCCTTGATCAAAGATATCAAATAAATTGGAGCTTGAAGAATGGAAGCTTCTTCTGAAGATTTCAGTTCACAAAGAGTGCTGTAAAGCCAGATATTTTTCTTGTTTTTTTTCCCTTCAGGATTCTGTCTCTGAGCCCTGTTTTGCCTAAGGCTATCTGATATAGGTGGCTTTTGTTTTTCAGTTAGTAAGATGGTTATTGGGGTATCTACATGATTGCATGCAAGTATATATAAATAAGAAGTATAGATTAGTAGTGGGTCAACTCAAGCACCCCAAATAAAGAAGAAACTCAGCCCACTTCCTCTCTTCTCCTCTTGGGCAAAATCCTGAGTAAATAGTTTGGGCAGCATGCCCTGAAGGCCAGCAAACTGGAACTGAGTTCTGAGGGACCACACACCCAACTCACGCTCTTGTCTCCAAATCTTGTGAAACATATATGTCGTGTTTTCCTGCAAAGGAGGAACTCAACAGTGGAGTTGTTTTTAAGTCAGTTATGGAATTAGAGCATCTCTATATGAAAACAGGTATGTAAACAATAGCTGGTACAAAATACACTCGTTCTCCCCAGGTATCAAGTGATATAGATAGACAGGTTTTCAAGTTCTGTTGTTAAATGCCTCCATCCTCCCCATTTTGTCCAACTAGAGAATACGGATCCCTTGGAGAGTGGCACTGCCAGGCTGTGCTTTGTGTTTCCAAGAAAAGGGTGAGAGAATATTGTGCATTACAAGGTGCTAGTTTCACTGAAGTAGAGACCCAGGTATAAAACTGCATGTATTAGATAGGTCTCATCATCTGTTGTTGGGTGGCAGTCTTGGTTTTTTTTATACTAGTCTTTGAAGCTCAAGAAAAATCTATTTTAAAGTGCTATGTGTTAGGTCAGTAATATACTGTCAGCATTTATAAACACGCAAAAAGGGAACAGTGGGGCGCTACTTACCCTATGGGAATTTTGGCGTTGGCACATTGGACACACAACGATGAAGTGCTAGCAGGTGGAATTCTTTATTTAAAAGCAAAAAACTTGACAAGTGTAATGTTCATCAAAGCGTAAAACCCTTTTCAAGCAGATGAAAAGGGTAATGATCTTCATGGTGTACTTTTAAGCTCTATATTTTATGTTCTGTTAAATTGTTTGCAGGCATCTTATCTTTATTTTTTTTAAATACGGATCTCCAGTACAGTTTTAGTTTTGAAACTGCTTTTTCTATGAACTGTGGTTACTCCTAACCATAAGAGATACGCTATGAATGTGTTTGACAAAGTCCAAACATTTTTGAAAAAGGATCCAGTCAAAGGAAATTAATTTAGATTAAAAATTATTTATACTGTTTCCCACATAAATTTATTAAAGTTATATCAAATCTCATTATTTTTGCTGTTGTACTGTTTCCATTTTTTTTCTGGCTTGGATAAGAATTTAGTTTAATAAATGTTGCTGCTGTTTGTTACAGCAAGAGGAACTTCACTTAGTCTTGACCCACAATCCTGTAATGTTCCTAGGTTACAAACATGGACGAAAGTATTTATTTTAAATCTGTTTTAGTTTAAAAGTATCCCTGATGACATTTGTTTGCTTCAAATTTTGTAAAGGTGTGCGTTTTATTTATATTTAGGAGCCAAATTTGAGTGTGTTTCTCTTCAAAAGCAGAACGGCATCTCACTTAATTTAAACACAGCAAGCCATATTTTCTAATCCCCTTGCAAAGGTTTAAAAGAATAGGCTCTAGTAGTTACTGTATTACTAACACTTCATTATTTTCAGAAACTCACAGAACGCTTGCCAGTACACTGAATTATCATAAACAAAAGTGAACTATACTTGTTGGAAAATGAGAGCAGTATGTTTGGTGATGTATTAGTCATAGCGGTGGGTTCCTTTGCATATTAATTTAGAAGATTAAATAATTCATAATAAGTGAACTACAGCCAATAGTATGGACTAATGAAGTTCTACTGGATGTATTAATTCAAATTGCTTTTAATAACTCTTTCCTGTCTTTTTTTTTTTCCCCTTCTCCATGTTTCTAAAGCTTCTGAGCATACTGCTTGCCTTAAGGGAATGTAAGAGCTTTTGATAGTCTTCTAGGTGTATATTCTTAGCATCCTTTTGAAATTCAGGAAGCTTTCAAGCTGTGCCTATTTAATGAGTGAAATTTTAAAAACAAATAGCATTAAGTACCACATTACAATTTCTTCAAAGCTCAGTTATTTGTTTCATTAAAACTAATTCCAAATGAGCCAGAATCTTGTCATAGTTGAAGAGAACAATATTTATTTCACAGATGAAATGTTTCATCTAAAACCTGGTTTTTGAACTTGTGTATATTATCTTATTTGAAAGCTGGCAATATAGTAGGGGTCTCCAACCTCTTAGGTGTGTGCCTATGTGCCTTTGGGTGTCTGTGCTTAACATGTTTTGCGTGAAAAAGTAGTGCATATGGTCTTGTAAAACTTTAGTATGGGAAGTCAGCTAGATTACTAGATTTCTCTGTCCCAGCTTGTATGTTAAAAAGAAAATAATGACAGTTTAGGCTGCATCTTTAATCTAGTTAACCAGCAGTGATCTTTTGTTTATCTTGCATTTCTGTCTGTGTCAAATCACTGATGCAAATCACTGTCTCTTAGGAATAGATGTGATTTAAGAAATGCTTTGGCAGGATCTTTTTCCTGGTAATTTACTGGCCAAATGATGGGACAACACACTTCCCAGGATTCTGTAACAGGTCTTTAATTGATGTATGCACCCTGTTCCATTTCTCTTCCTAAATATATACTCTAAAATGGATGAAGAATTATTATTAGACATTTTCTGCCAGAATTACAAGAAATGGGCATAACCTTCTTTTTCTGAACAGAAGAAGGATTATTATGAGTTGCCTTGTGTGCAGGAAGTTCTAGTGTAGTATTATTGGGCTAGAGGTATGAAATTACTGACTGGATGTTTTGAGGTTCAGAATCTCTTAGTGCAGTGGTACTCAATCTATTCAGCCCAACGGGCCACATCTGGCACATGGGGCCAATCTGCAGGTGTGACCCTGTGTGCTAGTCCTGGCCCTCCTTGGAAAGAGGGCTGTCACCTGAAATGCATAAAACTTTCTACATGTCCATCATCTTAGGCCCGTCCATCATCTTAGTGCCCCCAGCCCCCAATAAAAGTTGGCACCTATGGAAATGGGTTTCCCTTTTCTGTCTGGAAGTTAGCTAAAACAAAGCTCTACCTTAGACTTCAGCTGATGCAAAATCTTATTGTATACTTTTGTCCATATAGAGGCAGGATTTTCTTTTTAATATAAGCCATTTTGTAGTTGGAAAAGTTTATCCTAAAAGTGGGGAAAATCCAGTAGAAAGAGATTTTCTTTCTAAGGGAATTTTGTTCTGACTAGCCTTGTTAACTATGATACTAGTAGCCAAGACATTCCAGAATGAACTAGTGTTTAGGTGCTTCAACTCTTAAATGTCTTTTTTCATCTATTTAGCTCATGAAAACCTTGGCTGCTGCACTTTTGGGATCTTAAAGATCCAAAGCTTTTACCATCCACTCGGGGCATGTTTTACTAAACAAGTTGCATGCTTTGTTTTCTGAGTCTCCAGATGCTACAGACACTAAATTTTTCCTTCCTCTTCCCTACAGTCCCGTGCTGTGCTTGCATTCAGCACATAGTAACATATTACTTTTGACTATAGTCAATCTAGGAATACTGTCTTTCTAGAAATGAAATCTTCTTATGCATCTGTTGACCTTTAGGCAAAATAATTGTTTTCTTTTTTAATACATTTATAGAGAGACTGTTCTGTAAGGTGCAAACTAACGTCAAAGGATTTTGATCTCTGTGTGTTTATGAGGCCTCGTAATATTTGAAAGAGCTTCCTGGTTCAAGCTCAGATCAGCTTTTAAGTCTTGGGATTGTTCTGCATGACCATGTAACACTTACTCTGTCTTACTGTGCAGTGAGTCAGAGAAGCACTGTCCTATTTCCTGCTGACTGAACAACAAAACTTATAAAAACATGAACCAGAAACTAAATGTGCTGAGGGAGAGGGATAGACATTATGGCTTGTGAAGCCCTGCTTATTGGTTTGGGTCTACTTGCTCATCCAGTGTGGATCCAAATGTTGTATAAGGATATTAGCAGTACCTAAGTCAGTGATTCCAGACTGCCAGGCTACCAGATCTTTTGAAGGATGCCCCAAGGTGTGAGGAGATGAGCAGATAAGCAGAGGCAAAAGCTCCGTCCTTGCCTGGCCACTGTCCTGTACTCACTGCCAGGCCCCTCGGCATGGAGGTAAGCACTGTAATAAGTAAGTTTGTTTTTGAAATGGGGAGCTGTTCAATTCTCAAAAGTTATGGAGAGTTGCTTCCATGAGGGATGCCTTGAGTCTATTGAGGGGTGCCTAAAATCTAAAAAGTTGGAGAACCAGTGACGTAGGTTTTTCTTTCCTGATAAATCTAACTTGCTTTGACTATACAGGTCTAGGGAATATTAGAATTACTTAGCAAGTTTGTCTGATTTCTTAGTTGGAGAGAGATGTCATTAAATCCTGACCCTGTAGAAGTCAAAGGAAGCTCTACTGATGACCTTCACACCATCATGCCAGCTGTCCTTGCTGCCTAATCGCAAAGGCTTCAACTAAGAAACTCCTAGGTGCTACTGTTGCCTAAAGAGGCTTCTCTTCTTTCTTAGATGTCCAGGTTCAGATCATTACCTTCATCTTAAGTGTGCTACTTTTTTCAGTCTAACTAGAAATATTGGGAGAAAAATAGCACCTCTGACGGATATTCTGACAAAAGCTTTAGTGAAAGCCTTATGGCCACAAAAATATCCTTTTTCTTGTATATCAGCTCTGGGGGACTGGTATAAGAACATTTTTTCCAGTATAAACTCAGTCTCCACTGATGACATTTTCTGGTAAAATTGAGCATATAAACCTTTTCAGATGTAGACAAAGCCTTAACTACTTTCTAATTTAATTTGAGCTTTATTCTCTTTATTACTGGATGTGAATATGGGGAAGTTTTGTTAACTAAAAGCCCCCAGCACTGCATTTTATGGGATTAGAGCTCTTTTTGAGATAGATGAAGGACTTAAAATTCTGACCATATTTTGTATTGGAAGACCAGCCTTGTTTTTATAAAAAGTGCCTAGATATGGAGAATTTAAGCTTAATACTTTGACCAGCCTCTTTCTCCCCATACCTATCAATGAATGGTCTTCTTATTCTGTTCTAGAAGATCTGTGAAAATAAACTGAATGTTTATTCCTAGTTTATCTAAGCTTTTGAGCTCTTTGGGACAGGTCCAGAAAATTTTGGGTGGAAAGCAAAAACCTTGCAAAGAGGCTTGCAGTCATGCTTCCTACACCCCCTAATGTACGTTCTGCTCAGTCATGACTAAGACCTATTTGGCCTGGTTTTCACTGAGAAGAGTTAATCATAGCTGGCATTTTTCACCTGCCTCCTTAGAGTTTATCTCTGTAAGAAACTGCTAGATAGATTCTAGTAGTGTCAGACCAGAGAATCAGAACTTAAAAAACATTATTGACTGACATCAGTGCTAATTATTTGGTTGTAATATTGTTTGACATTTAAAAAATCTTGATGCACTTGAAACCTTTTTGTAGTCCTGCAATGAAGTAATATAGTGGGGGAACATCACTGGCTCAAAGCCACAGATATTATAATATATTAACATTAATTGCTTTGTTTTTGGAAACAAGTAATCTATTCATTAAGAGCATGTGCAGCAGCTTTCATCTCTGGATCCCTTGTATGATCTGTTTTCTTGATCATAGTGTTTCCATTTTATGCACCTTTTCACCTCTTGACAGTTCTAGGACATTCAGCATAAGCTGTTCTTCCAGCACTGAAAAACAGATCAAAAATAAAAAAGAAGAGAAAACGTAAATATGTATTTTAAACAGCACAGGTACTTAAAATGGAGGGGTGGGGGGTATTTTTAGGTTTGTGTATAGTTTAGGCATCAAAGCCAAGTAATAAAGTAAGTTGTTTTTTTTTGTTTGTTTGTTTTTTTAATACTGAACTTGTAAATACTGTAAATCAACTTGGGTGCAATGAATTACCTGTCCAAGCATGTACAGTGCATCTGTGCTTACTTAGTGCATCTAAAGATTTAAGAAAAATTTCCATTCTCTTTACTCACATTTTAAATGCCCAGACTTCCTTATATAGAACCCTCCACTTTTGCAAACTGAGGAAACTTGCTAGTCCTCACTTGGTTTGATATCACGTTAACAATGTCAACTAAGTGTGGCAGGTAGAAATGGTAGATCTTAGCTCAGATGGTTAAAGTTTTGTAAAGCTTTGTGCATGTCAGAGGGGAGGGGAGACTGCAGCATAGTTCCACTTAACTGTAATGGGTGCTCCGTCATGAATAAATAAATACCTTTGCACCGTGGTAAGTTGGTTTCTTGCCATGAAAAACGAAGATCTCTGATTATAGTTTACGGAACATGTCAGCCCACTAAACTTTTTTACGTGGGCATGCAATACGAGCATTTTAAAAATAGTTGCGTTCTGTTGCCAGTTCATCCAAAATGGAGTAGATGTTTCAGAAAGATTGTGCTGGAGTGTGTTTTTCACATCTGTTTTGGACATTGTTTGATGTCAGTGTCTCAAGTGTTGTCTCCAGCCAGCACTGTGCTGCCCTGTCACTATTCAGTCCAGAAGTGTGAAATGGAACAAAAGGCTTTATCAAAAAGAGAGCAATAATTGTAGAGGGGGAAAGTGTTAATCAGCAAGGTTTGAAGTAATGCTGTTGAAAAGCAGTAAGACTGATTAAAACCACCTTTTTTCCCTTGCTGTTCCTCCGCCTCCCAGCTGCTGAGTTGTCTGCTTTCTTTTCAGATATGTTTTTCTCCTGAATAGCGTGCTGTAACAGAGCAGTGCCGGGTTGGCCAGGTGACATCAGGCAGAATGCTTGTGTCAGATGCCAGCCAAAACAGATGCAAGAAGAGGAGAGGGGAAAAGAATTCAGCGTCCTCAATTTGCAATGCCAGCTTCATTCTCCATGGAGCTGGTTTGTTCCTACTTTTTTTTTATTATGCTGCTCCATAGCAAATGGTGCCTTCTGATTTGCAGAAGTGTCTGTGAATTTGAAATTAGGGAGAAGCAAGGATTTCATAGTGTGATTATCTTTTATTGCACCCACTGCATAGTTGGGATAGAGTTAGACAAGCATTCGAATGGAAGACAATCAAACTAGAGAGAAGTCACCATCACTTTATTTTTCTATCCCTAAATTTCAAGTAGAACTCCAGTAGGATTTCTGCAAATATATGGCAAGGGCATCTGAGGAAGATTAGACCTGAGGAAGAGCACTTGATGTGCAAACGTGCTGTTGGTTCAGCAAATTATATTTAAAAATTCTTGCTTCTGTCACACATGTCTGGGCCCACCGGAGCTATAAAAATGCTCCAGCTCCAATGCAGATATTTGGTCAGGCGTGCTGGAGAAATCTAGAAATTGCCGGTCTGTCTTTTATCTGTTTGTCTGTCTGGTTAGAGAAGGTTTTACATATGGTTGTATCAGCACTAATTATTTCCCTCTATTCAGCACTGGTGAGGCCACATCTGGAGTACTGTGTTCAGTTTTGGGGCCCCCACTACAGAAAGATGTGGACAAATTGGAGAGTCCAGCGAAGGGCAAAAAAAATGCTGAGGAGGCTGAGGGACATGACTTCTGAGGAGAGACTGGGGGAACTGGGCTTATTTAGTCTAGAGAAGAGAGACTTAATAGCAGCCTTCAGCTACCTGAAGGGGGGGTCAAAAGAGGATGGAGCTGGGCTGTTCTCAGTCACCGCGGATGACACAACAAGGAGCAATGGTCTCAAGCTGCAGCAAGGGAAGTTTAGGTTAGATATTAGGAAGAATTTTCTCACTAGGAGAGGGGTAGTATAACATTGGAACAGGCTACTCAGAGAGGTGGTGGACGCTCCATCCCCAGGGGTTTTCAAAACTGGCTAGACAAAGTTTTGGCTGGGATGATCTAGTTGGGGATGGTCCTGCTTTGAGCAGGGGTTGGACTAGATGTGACCTCCTGAAGTCCTGTCCAACCCGAACCGTCTGTGATTCTAACAGTAAACAGGGTCTTGTTTAGGAAGCAAGCATTGCTTTTAACAATCATCCCTGTAGGGTAGGGAGGACAGAATTTGATACTAATTGTACTACTTTAAGGAAATAGTAGGATTACTGAAGTATTACTGCTGACAGAAACCAGTCTGTTGCATAAGGTTTCCTGTTCTGTCCAGACTTGCTTTATGATCCCACTCTCTTATGTGTATTTGGGTTCCTGCATAAAATAACTTGTCTGTGTAACCATGGGCAGGGTTATGCAATTGGGATATGATCATTCTGCCATTCTGTGTTTTTTTTTTTTTTTTTTCCTTCAGTTTAGGCAGTATAAGCAGTTAGTCCAAAGGATGGCTGTAAAGAACATGCTTTTTCTGACACACAAAACAGTCTTTCGGTTGGCAGTTCCCAAATAATGGTACGCAATGGTGAACATCCAGGCTCCAGGTCTCCCATGTCCTGGGTGAATCCTGTAATCACTAAGCAAAAGGTGCAAAAGGTGGGCGTTGCCTCCGCTACCATGTAAATCTGCTGCTTTCAGTAATCTAGTATCTAGCTGTGTTTTGAAGTGTTGCTGGGTGTTGTGAATGGCACTTGAACATGGGTATTGTATAGTGTGGCATGGGCAAGAGGTAAGAAACACTGCATTTAATGTTTCCTATGGGCCACAAGTGTCTGTGGGCTTTCCGAGTGACCCCGTGGAATATTCTCCATGTAAAGCACTTAAGCATGTACAACTGTGTCTTTCTTGGGCATCTCTGAAGTCTTTTCCTTGACTCCATGGGGATGTTACACATCTTAACCAGTTCACTTTAAATCTCCCTCCTGGACAGGTGCACAGGTTGGGACAATTTGGATCCTGCTAAGTGAATTGCTTATTCATTTCCCTTTCTGAAGCTATTTATTTTTTCACTGGCAATAGTTGCTATCAACATGAGTATGCTGGGATTGTTGAATAAAACCGAGGAGTTTAGAGTATGATCGTAATAAGATACTTGCATCTAGGAGATTTAATCTGAATTAAGTCTGATCTGAGTTCTTATTGTATAGTTTCTAATGAGAAGGAATTGTTAGAGGAGAAAAACATTGGAGGTGGCTGGTAGATTCATAGAGTGATGGCAAGTCACCTTTCAAGAACAATGAGGTCCAACAGAGGCATAATTCAACACATGATTTCGTCTTTAAATTGACAGCCACTTGCTTTTCAGTCCATATTTGCTTACGTGAAATGTAAGGCAAACTGAAGAAAAGATGCTGAGCAGTGGATTGTGGAAGGGGAGGCACATTATAAAACAGTGATCATGGACAAGGTATTATTTGTGGGATGTGGAAGAGTGATCTCCATTTGCTTATTCAGCTTTATTTTGTTAGTAATGTGGGTTTGTTTTATGGTTTTCTTGAATCTGAAAATAAATTATGATTTTTTTCCCTCAATTCTTTGTTTTGTTGACAGAAACAACTATTATTTGTATTTAATCATATTTAGTTTACTTGAAACAACAGTTTTTCCTCATTAGTCTCCCTTCATTAACTGGTCTGTAAACCAGGATTTCACTGACCTCAGCATACTTTTGTTTTATAATTTATCTTAATTGGTGCATGTTCTTTTTTTTGCTGTTCTCTAATAAATAAAAAGGTGCATTATGTTGGCATAATACATACACAGCAGTTATCACTGTGCCAAGGTTTTGTAACCATTAACAAAAGGCTTAAAGGAAAAATATTACTCAGAAATGCTACCAGTGTTAGTAGCTGAGTGTTTGCTGTGGAAGTGCCAGTCAAGTAAATTAGAAGGCTGAATTGTTGTTAGAAGTTGCTTAGCTGGTTTTTGGGAAATTTGAATGAGAGTCGGCATGTTTTCCTTCCCTTTTTTTTTTTTTTTTTGTTCTGTCCCATTTCTCTGCATTTGCTGCCTTCTGCCCATTCTACCACGTTGCTGCTGCTTCTGGCATTACTTTCTTTTGCTAAACCTCAAACTGTGATTGTCTCACTGACCACATAGTCTAAGTACTGTGTCAGGCCCCAGGATAGATATGCTGATAGGTACTAATGTAGCATAACTTAATACTCAGGGAAGATGCCTAACATGACTTCCCCTCCCATGCAGCGTTCTCATCTACATCATTTGGGAGAGTCACCCTTTTCAAATTTTGGATGTATGCGTAGAAACATGGGTGGCTCTCGAACACAGGTGTCACTCACTGGCCTGGAGGATCCCTTGCACCTTTAACTTTACACCAGTATGAGAAAAGCAGACCTCGTCAGAGGTGGGGTTAGGGTTCTGGATGCCTGACATAAGTTATATGCCCTCAGTGAGATTTGTAGCTTGCAGATATTAGTTGTTATTTGTCTGCCCATACAGCCAAGTATTTTATTGAGAATTCACAGGGGGTCAGATATGCATTCAGGAGCTTTCAGAAACTGTTTTTGGTCATTTGAATATGTTGTGTTATGTGGTCAAGTTACAGTGAATTTCAAAGCACCAGTGGGGATTACTGGCCATTCAACCTGCCTGCCTTCAACCTCTTGTTGTACCATGTAGTTGAGACTGTAGCATGTTTGTGAAGAGTATGAAATAGCATAAATTTGTCTGCCTTAATAGCATGGAAAATCAGGACTGTTTTTCACTTCAATGATACATTTTTATATTTCACTGCTGTTTTATCAAATGTTCCTTGCCCACATAGCAGTACTAATTCAGAAATGTTGATAGAAGACTGTTACCTTGTGGTAATAAAGGTGCTCATCATGCATGACAAATCGCTAAAAATATAGCCTCTCTCGAAGAGCTCTTGCTCTACTAACAATTCTGATGTCACAAATCTCTGTTGGAAAATAATAGGTACTTACATGGCAAGAAGCCAATAAATTTCTTGTTTTAAATAGCACCATCACAAACGATGTAAGAAGTAGCACAGAAGAGAAGAAAAGATTAACAGAGTGTTTTCAAAATCAGGATATTGCAAATAAGTATTTGCCTGCCCGCATATCTGCTTGCATATATATACCGGGCTAATACATCCCTCTGTAAGGCTCAGATTGTTGTGTACTTTGTTGTTTACTGTAATGGAAAGCAGCTTTTTATTGTAAATACTCACATAATTTAAATATTTCCTCAACTCTGCATTTAATTTTAACAACTCACTAAGGTACTTGCAAAAAATAATCATAGCTTCAGCTATTGTATAAAGACCTGGCTTTTGAGGCAATGTTTCTAGGTTATAGCTATCCTTTAATAGCAATATTATGTACACAAAGTGTGTATCAGTAACGTAAATAACAGTGTCCTGTTGACATATTGGCATAACATTGGAAGATCTGTCCAGTGAAAATTACAGTTCTAATGAATCGTTGCATTGTGACCGTTGTTTTCCAGGCTTTCACTGTTAAAGGAAGACCTTTTTGAATGGAATATTCTGTCGATGAAAGGTAGAGTGGTTTGCAAGGGGGAAAAAAAAAAGTCCAGAGCAGGCAAATTAACCTGTTAAAATATGTTTTTGAGAAACTAAATCTTCTCTCATATATGTATTCTCTTTGGCAAAACTGAACAGAGATTTTTTGATTCAACTGTGCTGCATTGTCTATTCCCACAGTCACCACTACCCATGATATGACGCAAGGTCCATTTACCCTTTTTGTCATTCCAGCTGGGACACTGTAGAATGAACACACACACACACACACACACACACACACACACACA
>NW_017729024.1:181422288-181425731 GCF_001723915.1 Gavialis gangeticus | reverse complement strand
CACACACACACACACACTATATTAATATAGTATGTTTGTTTGCATGTTTGTACATTTATGCATCTCCTTAGTTGTTACAAAGCTGGTCTTAAGCTTTACAGTTTTTTTTAATTAAACATATCTATCCTTTTTTGTTTGTTTGAATTTGAATTTGCTTTAATGTGTGTTAGTCTATCATACTCGGTTCTACTTTTGGAATTTCATACAGTAGCCAGAACCTGCAATGGTTGGGTTCTAGACAGAGGAAAGAGAGAGGTTTTTGTTTTTGTTCCTGTCATGTAGTGCCGCCCTGCCCATCAGATTTTACTATCCCCTAGGTTACCTTGTATCTGCAAGTCTATCACCAGGTTGTCCCCTATAACAAACACCAAGTCTAGTAAGACATCTCCCCTAGTGGGACCATATACCTCTTGCACTAGGCGATGGTCCTGTATGCAGGTTAAGAACCTACATGACTGGTAGGATTTAGCTGACTGCTCCCCCCAGCAGGTGTTGGGGTAGTTTAGGTCACCCATGACAACCATGTCCCTTGAGCGTACGGCCTCTGAGAGCTGCCTTGCGAATTCCAGGTCCAACTCATCCTCCTGGTGCGGCGGTCTGTAATAGACCCCCACTACCAAGTCCCTTTCACTCTGACCCCCTTGTATTTTGACCCACAGTACCTCAATTTGCCCCTCTTCTGATTCCATCTTGATTATAAAGGGCATGTATTGTTCCTCAACATAGAGAGCAATGCCCCCCCCCTTTTATCCCACACTGTTACATCTGTACTACTTTCATTATTTGGATCATATTTAAATGGTTTGCAGGGTCCACAGATCATTATTCTTAGTCTGTTGTTTAAAAAATATTTATAAAAATGTCATTTATCAAACCTTATGTGATATCTAAATAATTAAAGATGTTGAATATCTGTTGTCTTTTAAGATAAATACTTTTAAACTAAGAGTTTTATCCAATATGCCTAATACTAAGGTATGCCCTTTTGTTTTTATGGAGAATATCCATTGATTGTGGGCTTTGAAATAGCCATTGGCATTTTGGGTAAAGGTTTATTTTAGTGCCATTTTTTAAAAAAAGCTTGTATCTAGTATCCTAAAACATTGTTAGGATAATGGATAGTGTTCAGGTATTTCAAACTAATAAGCATTGATTAGTATGAATAATACACAATATTGCAACAGTTTTCAAATTTCCTGCAATCAGATTACTGAGTCACTGGTGATTTTCTTTGAAAGAAATGGGAAAGGCAGGGAGTATATTTACTGTCTTACAGATCTTCGTGTTGTTATGCAATTCAGAAATCTGGTCAGCTTTATTTTTGTACAGTAACAAGCTATTATTCTTGGAAGTGAGGCTATCTACAAGCATGCATTCTGGAAGCGTCCACGTCAGTCCATCAGTGCTTGACTTGTTGTGTCACGGCTGTTATACTCTTGAATTGCTCCCTGAGAAAAGTTGTCAGTTTCAGTACTTAATTATGGGACTGTTCTAGCGATATGGCCATATCTCTGCGTAGGTTCCTTGTCATGTCCACATCACAATAGTATAATCTGGAAGCTGTGCCTTTAGGCAAGCTTCTGTTTCTCAGAGCTCTTTGTGACTTGTTCCTTCCTCCGGTTCCATCCTATCTGGCTTCCCCTTTATGTACTAAAGCAGTGGGGACAATTAGACACTTTTTTTTAAAAAGGCAAAAAGAAAAAGACCAACAGAATATATTGTCTTTTAACAACCAAACGGATCCCAGGCCCTTGATTAGAGAATTGAATCAGGTACATATAGAAATGATGGCAATCATTTCATGTGATTATGGGCAATTTCATGAAGTTCAACAATTATGTCCTTGAAAACTGAGATGGTAAGGTCTGATTTCTTTTGAACTTTAATGGGGTAAGTGACTCATTAAAATAAGTGACTCATATGACAGCATATAGTAATATTACAATAAATCAAGATAAAAAAATTCATAGCAATCGGTCTTGCTTCTTAAGTGTCACAACTTCTGGATTTCTCCAGTTGTTTTTTTTTTAATTTTATAACCAGAGTAAGTCAAAAGAGTCTCGCATTCAAGAGCATGTCTAGCACTATCCCAATTGCATAGTTGGTCCAATAAAAGAAAAGATATCGCCCTTAGAAGTACTTGCCTCAGCCAAATAACATAAATGTTCTTTAGAATTTTCTTCCAAAGGCACCTGCGTTTTGGCATTGCTTCCCTCCCAGAGCTGCTGGCGTATGCTGAATGTGGCAGAGAAGGCAACTACCCAGGTGCCATTCCAGCTGTGAGGGTACTAAGACCAATAGCCATGCTGTGGTGGGCCATGCTTTTTCCTGTCTTTTCTGCTATCCTGTTGCTGACCCCACACTGCAGTTGCCCTTTGACTCTTCAGCTTTTAGTACCTACTTACTCTAGCACTGCCCTGCTTGTCTGGGATGTACTATGAGCACTGGAAGAACTTCCCTAAGAGAAAACCCAGAGGGAGATTAAAAATGCAGACTGAACTGAACTCATAGATTTCATAGACATTAGGGCTGAAAGGGACCTTGCAAGATCATTGGGTTGACCCCCAGCCCAAGGGGCAGGAAACTCTGCTAGTGACTTACTGGAAAACAATGGTTTCTCTAAATACCCAGCCATGCTGACTCTGAGCCAGTCTCTGCCTTGTGGAAGATCCCCCTCAGCCCAGGGACACCCTCATGACTATAAATGACTGTTAATAAAGTACACAACATTTGCACATGTGACAAGGTAAAAAAGAGTTAGGGAAGCAGAGAATAATTGGATTTAATTTTCAGCAACATAGGGGGTCTTCCATAGATGCATTCTCATGTGGATATTTTCCTCGTGAAGTTTTGCTCTCCCTGAGCTGAAATCACCTACAAATGCCTCTGCTTTGTTGTTTTCTAGTGCCCTTAATTATGGGACAGCATGTCATTTTAGTGTAGTTATTTCCAAGTACATCAAGAGTGTTGCAGCCTACCAGGCACCATTTACTGGCTTTTGCATCATTTTGGAATTGGGTACCTGCCTACCTAGTGATTCCTAAACAAAGCATATCTGTCTTATGCTGTTTGAGCTTACATCCAGGTGCTCTAGGCATCAGGCTGAAGAAGGGAGGAAGCATATTAAGAAAAACAAACATGGTGCTGGGAAAGCCTATGGCATTTTCTGCAGGAGCAGTTCTTCTCCATGGGTAAAACATGATTTTAAGGAAGCATTTTGCTGTCGTCTTCCAGTGCCTTCCCAGTCTCTTTCTAATCCAGTGAAATAAAGCTGTGAGACTTTCACTTGGGTTCCCCCAGAGGTTCTCTCTACTGTGATCCCAGTTTAGGTGGAATAATGAACAAGTGGCAGCCTTTTTTTCAGGGTTTTCAGCATTAATTTCATAGATTTCATAGACATTAGGGCTGGAAGGGACCTCGGAAAATCATCCAGTCCAGCCCCC
>NW_017729024.1:181406225-181417288 GCF_001723915.1 Gavialis gangeticus | reverse complement strand
CCTTGAGGAGCCACCACTCTTCTTGAACACCCCTCTCCCTGGGGTCATGGTCCCTTAGGGCCTGACTGACAAGCTTCCTGAGCTTGTCAAAGTCAGCTTTCCTGAAGTCAAGGACTTCCATGTTGCTGACTGACTTGCCAGCTTTACAGCAGATGGTGAAGGTGATCAGTTCATGGTCTCTGTCACCCAGCTTCCCATCGATCACTAGGTCGCCGATTAGGTCATCCCCAGTAGTCAGTACCAGGTCGAGCAGTGCTTTGCCTTTTGTTGGCTCATAGACTTCTTGAGTCAGGTAGAGGTCATCCATGCATGAAAGAATGCTTTGCGACCACTTGGATTTTGCTGAGTGATCCTCCCACGAGATGTCCAGGTAATTGAAGTCACCCATGACAGCCATGGTCCTGGAGCATGCGGCCTCAGCCAGTTCCCAGGCAAACTCCTGGTCAAGCTTAGGACTTTTTGTGGGAGGTCTGTAGTAGACTCCCACTGTTGTGTCCCTTGTGCCATGTTCCCCACGGATTTTAACCCAGAGGGTCTCCAGTCGTCCACCTGGTCGCCAATATCGGCTTGCAAGGACATGTAGCTTTCCTGAACACAGAGAGCTTCTCCTGTGCTATTTTCCCTATACTGTAACTGTTGTAGGTAGAGTATTTCTATAATGTATTACATGAGTTGGCAAAATATCAAATGAAACCTAGGAAAACAATGTGGGAGGCATATATAAGAAACATGTCGGTATGCTCACCCTGAACTGTACTGCTTTGAAAATTTTTTATTCTTCCCAGTCCTGCCATATTATGTTGTAAATGTACTTCGCCTGATTATGACGTGTAGCCTACAAGCTGGTCCCATGATCCTGCCATATGGTTCATGCAGGTGGGACCTTGCACTACTGTGAAGCCCCTGTGCAGTTAACAGAACAATGGATCTGGCACCCAAATCCTACAAACATTTACAGTATGTGCCTAATTTTAGTAACACATGCAGCCTCACTTCAATCAATGGACCTATTCATGTTAGTACAGTTCAGCATGTCTGCAAGCTTAGATCTTATGCTATAATTTCCTCTCTGTGGGAACTTTGACTTTTTTTACATGTCTTTGTACATTAATGGACCTGCATGACAGTCTAATGTAGGTAGTATTATGGTTACTATTTTATTTTTAATCTTTTCTCACCTATATATAGAAATTTGCTATTAATATAAACATTCTAGCAAAGAGAGAGATGGATTAAGGTTTCAGTAAATTCATTGTATTACTGATGTAATGTTTACATACATTTTCATCTCAGACTTTTACTGAATGACTTTCTCATTCATAAAAGCTAATTAGTTGTACCTAGACATTTTTAGAGCCATTTGTACTAAAGCATCTCATATTTGTTTCTATAGAATTTTAAATTCTTATTTATGAAGGGTGATTATTTGGTGATGAGATGTCAAGAGGCTTACTATGCGCGATGCTAAAATATATTATTGGGAGCAAATTTTGAAAAGATTCAACACTGAGTCAACAGTGGGTTGTATATAAAAAATATTTTGAAATGATGAGGATTTTCTGTTTTAGATTTAAAATGCAAACAAATCTGTGGTGTTTTAATTCCAAGAGTACAACTGTGACTTAAGTTGTTTTTGTTATATTTTCTTTAACAATAATTCTCATATGCCCTGCCAGTTCCTGGTAACAGGAAGGTGAGTGATCCTGTCAGAAATAACCCATGTTTACCAGGAAGATGAAACCCTGAGCATTATACAGTGCACAGATTTACTAATACTTCCTTGTTTGATGTGTTGATAAACTCTCTTCCTACTCCCCACATTGGGAACAATATGAAAGTATGCCCTTGTTCTAATTTTCCTGTAATAACCATTTCCTCTTCATCTTCCTTCCCCTACCTTTCCACTGTGTGGTTTGGCTTGAGTGAAACTCAGTGTGGTTTCCTCGTAGAGCTGGTTAGGCATTTAGCTTCTATGGATGCACATATTACAAACACGACAAACCCCAGTTTGAAGTAAGGAGATTCTGGTTGGCTTACATCCTGTTCCACAGTTTTGCAGGTTAAGTGATAAACTTTCAGTCATGCAGTGTAAATTCATCAGAATGAGGGGAGATGAAATGATCCGGACAACTGAGAGGTTGTCTTTGTTCTCGTCTCTTCACTTTAGTATGACTAGCCAAGCCTTGCTCCTGCTGATTGTGGTACTCAGTGGAACTGACCTAGATTGACTTTTTTTTCAGTGTACTTAAAAATCAGAATAATACGGCATTATTATTACTATTTAGAACAAGGGAGACTTACTGGCACTAGGAGAACATTATGTCCTAAAGCAGCAAGATTGATTAATCACTCCTCATAGTTATTATCCCAATCAGAGCAACTTCCAGCTCTGACAAAAATTCCCACTAAAATCTCCATGAACAGGATATTAGACTTATGTCACAACAAGAATGGGAAACACAAATTCCTGCCATTTAACGAAGATCCTCCCTTAAGTTTTAGATGCCTATTTTGTCAAGGGAATAAAGCAACTGTCAGTTATGATTTGGTAGCACTTCTGCATTGGCTTAGAACAGTGGTCAGCAGCGTTTTTGTGCAATGCTAAAAACACACACAACCTTGACTTATAAGATGTTGGTGTGGCAGGGACAGACAGCAGGGCAGTTGTAAGGGGCCCAATCCTTGTTGTGGGAGTGCACCCCTGACCCCTTCCCCACCGTCTGCCCCGAGGTGTGTGTGCAAAGCAAAATGCCTTTGCATGCCACGCTGGCACCCATGCCAGGGGTTGCCTACCGCTGGCTTAGAACCTTGATATTAAGAGTTCATTTCTCAGCCACTGTCTCTCATGATTGCTGTCCTTCAGAGACTCAGAGATCTTTGCATTAAATCTTCAAGAACTTATCCTTCTGTTGCTACAGGTTTCCGTCCTATTTTCTTAATGCAGTGGGAGCAGCCTTTTTAGTAGATGGGCCACAAATTACCCCCTGACCCCTCTGTGCATCCTACTCTGATCTCTTTCATTTGCCTGATCCGCTCCTTTGCTTTCTAGTTCCTGCCCTGTGCTCCCTGCCTGATCTGATGCTCAGTTTCTAGTCCCTGCCCCATTTGCCACTGTGCTGCCTGTCCCCTCCCCTCCCTGTGCTATACACAGAGGCTGCCAGGGTCACTCCCAGGCCACAGGCTGGCATCCCCTGTCTTATTGTGAAAAATTCATACCTATTGCTTGTGGCAGACCAATAGGGGCGCTTCTGCACTGAGACACCCACCTTACTGCACCCAACCAGCTGCCAAGCTCCAAGTGCCTCCCCTGAGGTACCTCACGACTGACCGAACCCCTTCCTGGAGCACACCTGCAAGTCTGGGGTCACTGTTGCCACCACCCAGGGGTCTGGTCTGTATTTGGGCCCTGTGCCCCCTGGGGTACACAAGCCTTGCAGACCTTGAGGGTGCTTGACCCACTGCAAGAACTTGGGGTGCTTTCTTAAGCCTGAAGCACAGAAAATAGCCTCCCTTAGTCAGCTGAGCATAAAGCATGTCCCGATCCCTCTCCCAGCAAGTCTGCCAAACTTATTATAGTGGAAAGCTTTATTGGTTAAAGAGGGTAGGCCTGGGGAAGGGTACAGGTTGGAGAAGTATCACAGAATAGCCCAGAGCAAACAGTACTGGCTTAGTCACCTTTTGACATGCTTCTATATTACAGTAAGCTATATTTCTAGATAAGTTTCAGGTAGGTTACTCGCATGTTCACATGTTCCCCAATATGGCTCCCCTCCTTCCAGGAAGAAGGGACCCTTAAATAACCTTTCTGACCTCGTCTTCCAGACCCGATCAGGGCAGGTGTTGTTTGAGGCCAACCAACCAGTTTGAAAAGCATCACTGGTCACTTATAGGAGTGACATGGCTCAAGACCCTGCCCCCATGCCATGAGGTCAGTAACAGTAGAGGGGTTGAGTTCCCCCCTCATACCTGTCCTCAGGTATGTAGGAAGAATGGGTTGCCTAGCAACTGGAGTGATTGACACGTGAGTGAGAGAGAGGGTGGAACAGATGACCCCAGGGAGAGGAGGAGGCTGAAGCAGGATTCCTCCACACCCCTGTCCCCTCCCCTCCCTATGCTACACACAGGCTGCCAGTGTCACTCCCAGGCCACAGGTGGCATCCTGTCTTAATGTGAAAAGTTCATACTTATTGCTTACCTTGTCTTTTTTAGTTTTTCACTACCATGATTGGTGTTGTTACCACCAAATCTAATAGCAGTGGTTGGGAATGTTTTTGCCACCATAGGCCTTTGCTTTGGACCCAGCCCCTGCTGCAGGCTGCAGTTCATCTCCCCCCCCCGGTCATCCGTCAATGTTGTGAGAGGAATAGATAGAAAAACGCAGCTGCTAGGACCCTGGGGCTGCCTCCTCTGCTGCAGCAAAGGGAATAAACTGAATAGTGCAGGCAGTAGGACCCTGGGAATGAACACCCTTCTCTCCTGCTGTGGGATGAATCGAGTTGCTACAGGGCTGTATCTGGTCCCTGGACTGGAGGTTGCCCAGCCCTGATTAAATGGCATAACCTCTATTGTAGCTGCTTCTGTTACACCGGCAGTAGAACAAAATGCATTAATTTTGTGGGTTCCAAAAAAAACCCCGTGACTTAAAATAATCTTACATCTTTTGGAAGATTCTGCGAATTTTTTTGATTGGCATTACCTAAAATGCAGTTAAAATTGTAGCAAGAGATGAAGAGCTGTGATTTTTAATATGAACGTTTTCCAGTTAAAATTTGTTGCTGCTTATTTTGATTCTCCACCCCACTCGCCATAGACGTTTTAAAACTATGTTTATAACTTATCTTTTTTTTTCTTTGCTCAGCTCTTATACTGACTAATTAATTTTATTGTTTTGGAGACTGCTTCAAAGTTTAAATTTGAATCCCATCCTAATAAAAAAAAAACAAAAAAAAAAACGGGGGGGGGTTAAAATGGAAAGGCCAATAACATGTTTATTTTGGAAGCACGCAGCGTGCACTTCTGAAAGCTTAACTGTGGAGCTGACTGATTATTTTCCTATTGCTTTACCTTTGTCATTGCCCCCATTTCAAATGGAGAAGTGTTTCAATATCCTGATTGTGCTGCATGTAACAAAGTTTTTAGATGCTTTTCACTTTTGGTTGCAGAAACTGATATTAATATATGCAGAGGGTTAGTTAAAAAGAGCCATTTTTTTATGTTCTCAGAAAAAAACAAAAGGGATTATGCAAATTTTGTGTCAAATTGTCCGAGCCAGTTCCACTACGACATGTTCTTGGGATGTTGCATATAGATTGCTTTTCGGTGTTTAATAAAAACAACAATTACATAACTTATTTCTTGAACCGTGGGTAGCTTGAGTTGTTTCTGCATTTTTCTTTTTTTTTTTTTGAAGTAGAGCACACATAGTAATGGTTATGAACACATAGTAATGGCTGTTTGAAACTGAGTCATGCATTGCATTTTGACCCTTATTCTATCAGCTTGGTGGAGATCCATGTGCTGGTGCTGCTTTGATGTGTATTGATTTGTTACAGTAAAAAGTCTGTTGCTTTTCTGAACCAGAAAAATGAGTCATGGATTCTGTTATTACATTGTGACTCACTGGACTTTCTGACACTGGAATGGGTTTCATTTTTTCACTGGGGTATTTCTTACTTTTTTCTTTCTTCACCTCTTAGGCCACAGATAACAGTAAGAGACCTGCATCCATGGCCTCAGCAGAAGGCCAGAGACTTACTGCATTTCTTTTCTCCTACCCCCAATCCCTTTCTGCCCATCTCTTCATCCTTTCCTTCTATCAAGAAGACCTGAAGACACTGCTTCTTCTAGATTGGTGATTGTAACTTCCTCCTCTCCCTCCCCATCTCATTTCCCTTTTGGTTTCCCATTGTTTTTTCTCAGTTCCCTGTAAGTCTGTTCAGCACCTAAGCCAAATTGGGACACTGAGCCCATCTGAGGCCATGAGGCACCACAATAATGCTAATAATAGTGTGCATTTACTCTTGCTGTGTGTCAGAGGCATAAGTTTTTGTAACCCTGCCCCACACTTTGACTAAATCCAGAAAACAGATTGCCTTGTTACCAGCATGCCTGTGTCATGCTTTTTGTTACAATAGGGATCTTAAATAGGAAGCACTTTCATTATTGCAAATGGGATGAATCTTTGACCTGCTGTCCTTTTCCTGGCACTGACTGCAGTTTTTAGACATTTCTCAGTTTTCAACAATACATCAGAGTTTGTCATGTTACCCACACTTCTGAATATATGTTAATAACTAGCAGTTTCAGCCAAGGATTATTTTGAACGTTAAATTTTAACCTAATACCTCTTGTACTCTAACTTGCTGGATCCTTTCTAGTAAGGATTTAGTTGTCTGTGTTGTCCACACTTGTTATATACAGTATGCTTTTTGCACTCAGCACCGACTATTTTGGGGGACTATTCCCCAGTCACTGGAGCAACAATTTTAACGTGATGTCTTGTATTTCTGGCTTAATCCATGAAGGCCCTCTGTCTGGATGTTAGACATTTCTAACTTAATGTAGGGTATTACTCTTGATCAGGCACGCACAAATGTATGTAATATCCTGGGAGCCAACCCTATAGCATAATTAACTGCCCTTAATGGATGGAAATGATGCTGAGGGATTATGGTAATGAAAACTTTTCATATAATACATTCTGGCTGAGTGAGAACAAATTCATTCCAATGGCACAATAGTATTTTGAGAAGCTTGGTCATTCAGTAATACACAGACCCCTGAATGCACCTTGAAAAGACTACAGAGCATGTATAGTCAAAAGGAATATGGTTGTTACACAGTGGTCCAGGCTTTCCTCACTTCTTGCCCTTGCTAAGGACCTCATTGCAACTTTAGGAAGAGGTAGAATAGAGAAAGCCAAATGAGTTCATTCAACATAATGAAGCATAATATAAGCGCACTATTCTGCTAATGTGTCACCACCACAAGAGAACTGACTTTGGCAATGTGAAATAAAGATGGGAAACCTTATGGAAACTCAGATTTACTGAAACAGGCTGTTTTCACTTAACCTTCTGTAAGTGTCAGTAAGAGAATGGAAAGTGTTAGTTTACTATTATACAAATGAATGCAGTATGTACTAAAATAGAAGATGACCCTTATTATAAGACAACCCCCCAATAATTAGATTCTATATATGTAAATTTTATTAATTTGTTATAATTTTCCAGGTATAAAATCTAATTATTGGAAGTCTGCCTTGAACTTGTCCCCCTCCCACTGCTACAGCAGGGTAAATAAATCTGGGAGGTTTCAAGTAGCTGCTTTACTCGCTGCTTCCTTGCAACTTTTTCCTCTGGCAGCCTATTCCCCCTCCCCTTGCTGTCAGACCATAGTCGCCCTGAACACACGAAAATGAGCAGATTTGTAAACAAAAACCTTTTAAATTAAATATGGCTGTAGCAATTTGCATATAATACCCATGCATTTTGTTTATCCAGAGTTGATGTGTGGTACCTTTTTTTGAAAGTGCTGCAAGTTTTAGTGCAGGTATTCCATAAAACACTTTTGAACACCACTTTGGCACCTACTTGTATGTAGTACAAAATATGCATGATATTAGTCCAAAGCCATAGGCTGATGATTTACCATGTAGTTTATTGGGTTTGGACCCAAAGAGTAAATAGCATTTCAAGCCACAGTTACCCCACAGCTCAGCATTGCTCAGTATGTGTGTGTACTCCAGCTCCCCCCACCCCCCAAAAAATTTGCTAAGTTGCCCCCACTCATGCCTGGAACCTGGTCTTGTTGTTTTAAGTCCCTGTGGGGCTCCAAAAATGTAAATGCATATGAGGTGTAGGGCAGCCTGATCTGGCTCTACCTCATGGAGGGTGGGACCACATTGATCATATACAACAAACAGGCTGAGAGAAGTGTTGACAGAGTGATTCTGGGTGAACTGTTTGCAATGTCTTGGCTCACCGTAAGTTGAAAAAGAGTTGGCACTGAGAGGGACTATGCTTAATGGGCAATATATCTTATTCAGTTGAGCTGCACTAACCTAGTCTTCTGGTAGGTTCCCAGGAAACTTGCTTACCTGGCAGGGGAAATGCTATGCATCTGGGTCCATGAAGGCAGTGTTCCTTAGGTGTTTCCTGGGATAACTGTTCTTCTGGCATGGCTTAGTACCTGCCAAGGTGTTGGGGCTTAAAGCCCACTTTATGGAAATGGAAGGCTCTTCCCTAGTTTGCTCCTGTGGCTGTATGGCCGAGGGCAGGTGAAACTTGGGGTCATCCAAACCCCAAGCCTCTGGGTTTGGACCTGCATGTAGGATGCCTGAAGAAAGACGTTAGAAATATCTGAAGACCCTGGTGGGGGTGGAGGATGTTTCCTGGTTGTAGAGCCACCTGCGGTTCTAAACTGACTCAGATTTGGACTTGATTTGGCTAGGAACATGAAAAATTACTTTAAAAAAAAAAAAAGGTTCCCATCAGCATCTTTGCTTAATATGGGCCATGTGTTTAGTCACACTTAGTGTTGGCTGTGTTTAATGAACTTCATAGTTGGTTTCCATTGCTGAACATGCTGCTTTTGGCAGCAGTTTAGTGATAGACAGTGTATTTAGTGAGATTTCCTTGTATTTGATTATAAGATGAGGGGCATTTTTCCACATGCATTTTCCCTGCAAGGGAGGAAAAAATCTTGTATTTGAGTAAATATGGTAATGAATATGATAAATTATTAAAATTTAAGCTCTCTTACAACAAAAATGGTTTTTAAAACTATTAAAAAAAATACAGACACGTTAATTACTGCATCCAAATGCAAATGTAAGGTCCAGAATCTGAAATATTGGCCTAACAGGAATAACTACTGAATTTCCTTTGTCAGGTGCTCAGTAAAGGAGCACCAGGCTTCCTGCAGCGCCAAAGAATTTAATTAATCCCAAATGAACTAAGTTAAAATCCAAAAATCGACTGTTACCAAAAACCAAGTCGAAAATAAAAAATAATGTGCAAGAATCTGACAAAAATATTATATGCTAGCAAGAAAAAATAATGACAGAAACACCAAGTTGATTATCCACTCAGGCTAACAGTAATTAGGTAGGAGACGAATAAATTGATCAAAATGCATGATTTTCATGCTTATATTCCCTGGACAATAAGTACACCTAAAATAAAATCCTAGTAAATTGTTAAAATATAAATCTACAGACACTGCATTTTAAACTGATTCAGATTACAGATCTGTTAACTCCAAAATACAGGGCTAGGGGACAGATGGCTCAAGACTATAAGTTGCAGTGGATTGCTTTGATATCAGAAACCTGAAATTAATGGGATGGATATGAGTCTGATCCAGACATTGGTACCAAAGGTCAGGTGGAAGCTTTCCTTTGTCTTAAATGGCCTTTGTATCGGGTCCCAAGTGCTTCCCTCAGGCTCCAAATTGAATGCCAAATCTCATTTTGATTTTTAAGCAGGCATCTTTCCAGATTCTTGTTAAAAGAATGCCCAAGAGTGGAGTCCAGCCTGTTGTTATGTGGATCTTTAAAAGTGACAGACTTTTAGAAGTAACAGTGAAAGCCTTTTGATAGAGATTAATGTACAATATAGCCTCCAACACTAAAGAGGGCCAATGAGTAATGTGGTTGGATTAGCTACTGAACAGAGTCTTCCTTAAAGCAGAAGGAATTTCAGTAGAAGACTGCTGTGTGAGCACATTCATTTTATGTCAAAAGAGCCAGACCTGATTTGGGGAGCGATACTATGTAGTACAGTGTTTCCCAAACATTTGGTACCTAGGGCATACTTTTTTCTGGATTAAAATTGGTGTCACACTTCACACTTACACCTGAAAAGAGGTGTGCGTCTGTGTGTGCACTTCCCCAAAAGATATAACATAGTCCCTTCCCCTTGCAGAGAAAATCCTGCCAGTGCTGAGATGCACTGTTAAATAATGACACTAAACACATCTTTTTCTAAAGCAAGGATTGGACTGTGCTGGTGATTCTCAACCTTTTTAGCATCAAGGCCCCCTTCCATATATTTTCTGTATTTTGCAACACCCCAGTTAAAAATCACTGAGATTTTAGATCTAAATTCAAAGCAGCTGTTGCCACTTAAGGGTGACAGGGCCAGGACCTTACCCTGCTCTGCCCTGCTCTTTTCACTGTCTGGCCCCTCCTGACCCCTTGTCTGTACCTCAGGGGTTCTTGGAAATGGGGGACAGGTGTGGGGTCAGCCTACCATCCAGGAGCTGCTCTGCCTTGGCTCATTGTGCTGCAGAGAGGCTGGCTGGGGCACAAGGGTGCTACACCGCAGGGCTAGTCAGCAGGTATCCTCCACACGGTAGCACCCTTGTGCCCCAGCCAGCCCCAGACACAGTGTACACATGTATGGCAGTGCAGTAAATGACCCCACCTTAGGAGAGTACTTGTGTCAGGCAGTACTAACCTAAGGCAGAGTTAATTAGTATACTCTGGCTTAATGTAGACGTGCATGTGTAGACAGTAACGCTTTACTGCTGAGATAATTAGTCAGCTCCACAGAAGATGCACCCACAGAGGGAGATCTCGCATATACCCTTTAGGAATCGCTGATGTAATATGAACTAGGGGAACCTGGCTGCTCTGAGCTCAGTAAGGAGCCTCAAGCCCTTCTGAGCATGAGAATTCATTTCTATGTATGAGTAAGTATATGCCTATGTGAATATGAGTAAGCTTTTTGATACCTTCAGTAACATACCTGAGAGCTTCAGCAATTTACACAGCTGTCAGGCATTTCTGTCAAATGTATATTAACAAAAACAGAGTGGGAGTGGACTGCAAATATGGTAACATTTGACCTGTATATAGAAATAATAGCTTGGCAGAACATTTAGTAATCCCAGATTCCAAGCTGAATAGTTGTACCTTTCAAATGGGAAAGTATATTTGTGGGAAGGAAAAGGAGGGACAAGAGGAGGAAACCTGACCTGAGGCAGAAAAAGCCTCTGATTTGGGCTGTTTATTTTTAAAACCATGAAAGTCTCTTTAAATTATTGCACTTGAATTTCTT
>NW_017729024.1:181385017-181401225 GCF_001723915.1 Gavialis gangeticus | reverse complement strand
GTGGGAAGGAAAAGGAGGGACAAGAGGAGGAAACCTGACCTGAGGCAGAAAAAGCCTCTGATTTGGGCTGTTTATTTTTAAAACCATGAAAGTCTCTTTAAATTATTGCACTTGAATTTCTTATTAAACATAATTTTGGGAATTAATAGTCTTAATTAAAGTATTTTTCAATGAATAGTAAATTTGCCAAGTAGCTCAGTGTTTTGAAACCTTTGAAACAAGCTTTTGCTATGAAGAGGTGGTATTGACAGGTTAGAAATGTATTATTGGATGCACTGAATTTAAACTGGTTTATTTTTGTTTTCCTTTTTAAAGATGAAATGAAATGTGAAATTAAGACATTTAAGATACTTAACCTTTCTGTAGTCTCTTAGAATAATTGAAATTAAACCAAAAAATACAAATAGCGCATATTTGCTGATGAAGTTTTAAAGAAAGTCAAGCCACTGAATTGCTTCAGTTGTTTGAGGTGATAAACTAGGTTTTGACAGCAAACTCCAACTCTGCTGCTGCAAGGAGAATATTATGTATTCAAGTATCATTCAGCTCAATGACTACTTCAAAAATTAAAGCTGAAAAACTGATCTAAAGTTGAAAAAGCAGAAGAGCTTACTTTCCCTGTCTAATAATACATTAATAAAACCAAGGTGTGAGATGCTGAGATCTGGTTCTAAAATCTTGATGGATAGGTTGAGCAGAAATGGTCATTTTAATTAATTACATGCTTCTTTTTTTATACTAAAACAGTTTTACATGCAAAATGTATTTTGATAAACTTTTGTTAGCATATTAAAGATATTTTACATTGGTTTTCATTAGATAAAAAAAGCTGTTTTTCTGCAGCCAAATAAAAAATTTCATCCAAAAACAGCTTAACGAAGATCATGAATAAGAATTGTTAATTATCTAGTTTAAATATTATCACTCAAAATTTATATAAAAATTAAGAATCCAAATGTATGCTAAGCTATATAATTGCTTAAATACATATTACAGTTTATCCTCCTGATCAGCAAAAAGAAGCACTAAATATATTTTTGAATCAACTTGTCATAATGATTTAACACTTAGATTGTACTAAAAAGTACAAATGCCAAAGAAGATTAAAAATTAATTGATTGCTGATTTATATCCTTATTAAAATGGGCGTGTTACCTTACTTAGATTTAAATAGTTTAACTTGATACAAGAACTTGTTTTTCCCTCACCATTCTTAAGGGCAGTATCTGCCTCTACCATATCAGTGTGCAGCTTCAGTGCTGCATGTAGAGGACTTTGAGGGGCCTTCTTCACTAGGGTGAGTTTCTCAGGTTTAATCTTACAATGGAATCTAACATCTGAATTTTATAATATTCCTTGTGCATGTTTACAAGACAAACCAAGTCCATTATGTTTTTGAAGAGTCCTTGTTACAGTTTCAGTTGTAAACAAAGAGTCTATACGATGCGTTTGCCAAGTGGAAAAAAGGATTGAGGTGTTTTGTAATGAATAATTCAAAATATGCTGCTCAGAGGAAGTCTGAAGTGAGACGCTGAGATTGTCTTCTTGATTCCACCTTTCCTTAAGCCTGGCATCAGTGTTTGATCAACTCTGAACGTGATGTGAGTGATTTCAGTTGTGAGTGCAGGGCTTGCAAAAAGCAGAACAATCCGGCATAAATTATCGACCTAAGCTTGTATTGGATTTATTTCAACTGACCTAGGGATATTTCATTACCTTTAAAAACAATGCTTGTAGTCATTCCACTAAAACAAAATAGACTTTTGTAGACACAGATCACTATTAGTCTCACAATGTTGTTTTACATTTTACAGATATTTGTGCTGTATATTTCTATGGCTAATTATAGGATCATAGGACACAAGGGCTGGAAATGTCCTCACAAGGTCATCTAATCCAGCCTCCTGCTCAAGGCAGGTTCATCCCTGTTTAAACCATCCCAACCAAGTGTCTATCCAACCTGCTCTTGAAATCTTTCAAGGAGGGAGATTCCCTAATTTCTCTAGGTAGACTGTTCCAGTGCTTGATCATCCTCATAGTCTTCTAGTTCCTTAATCTCCAACCTAAATTACTCCTGCTCCATCTTGAGGCCATTTCTTCTAGTCTGGTCCTCTGCAGCCACAGAGAAAAGGCCGTGCCCATCCTCTATAATAACCCTTCAGGTATTTGAAGACTGTTATCAAACTCCCCCTCAGTCTTCTCTTTTCTCTAAACTAAATAACACTAATTCTTTCAGCCTTTCCTCATATGTCTTGCCTCCCAGGCCCCTAATCATTTTTGCTTCTCAGCTCTGGACTCTTTCCAAGCTGTCCACATTCATGAAGTGTGGGGCCCAAAATCAGACACAGTACTCTGGTCTGTTGAGGACACACCAGTGTGATTTGCAAAGCATGTACTCGATTTTATCATCCAAATCATTAATGAAGATATTAAAACAGATCCAAGACAGACCCCTGGTAATTCCACGTTTATGGGGACCTGCAATCCTCAATCCCCATCACAAATGAAGTTCAACAGGTTACCAATACCCATGCCTGTCAGCATACACTACTTTTATTCTTATGCTGGCTACTTCATAGGCATTTAGTTTCTGAAAGGCTGCTGCTTCAGGGAATGGGAGCAATATTATTGTAGTTCAATAATATTTATTTCAATGCATTATTTTAGTTTAAATAGATGTCAACTGGTGCTTTTCTTAGAAATTGACCTAAGATATAGCTTTTCTCTAATAGGTAAAAAAGATGTGCCTTACTTTAAGAAATCCGATACATGACTGTGGATCCCTAAGCTTTGAATTGTCAATTTTTTAAACCTGTACATGGCGCGCGCGCGTGTGTGTGTGTGTATTCACAGAAGCAGGTAATTGTCACTGCAATCCCATTAAAACACGCTAGGTTTTATAGCCAATTATTTGTACTTTTGCATGATGAGGTAAATGTAATGAAATGTCATAGAGTCCTAGAGAAGTAGGGCTGGAAGGAACCTCCACAGGGTCTAGTCCAACCAACCCCTTTCCTGAGGCAGGATCATCCCTATCCAAACCATCCTATACAAATCCACTGTGTAATCTATTAGAAAAACTACATGTCCATAGTTCAAGTTGTAAGATGAATGTGACATCATTATGAAATAATTGTTTTCATATATGTAGCATTGTCCAGTGCTTGAAGAAGTGTTTGATAAAAATCAAATAAATGGCTGTCGGTTCTTTTGCGTTTCTCTGAAGAATAAGTTATTGCCCACTGTTGGAACTGAGCTTTGGTGAAGCAGTGTTTTGATGCGGCACAGTAAATTGTGTATTCCACACCAGTAAAAGAATTTCCATAAGCTCTTTATTTATTATTTGAGGGACCAGTGTAATTGTTTTACTAAAGCTACAGTGTTGTGATGCAGAAGGATGTATGTAAAGATGCTGTAGATATGGAAAAACTTTAGAAGGGGGAGTTTGGAACAGAGATTTGGGGAGGAGTTTGGAACAGAATACATGCCAGTGTGGTATTAATGCCTGTACTATATCCATGTAATGGCTTCAGGACCACTTACTTGCCCCTTAACTGATTGGCTTAAAACAGCATATCAAACTTGATTTTGTAAAGATAAAGGACCCCAAACAGAGAAAAATACAGATAATTCTGTACATATTTGTTATCTTCAGTCTCATTTTGGTTTTAGGAAGTATTCTGAGATTCTTGTAAACAGTTGCAGCTGAACAATTCACTTTTAGGTCTTGCAGCAGGAAGTTGCATTGACATTTTTGATAACATGATTGTGAAATATATTAAAGTACTGATGCATTGATATAGTAATACTGTCTATTGATTTATCCATGGTGCAGCTTCATATTGTGATGCCTTGACAAGCGATAAATCAGTACTACTGGTTTATGGCTATGGGACTTCTTTAAAAAGTCCCAGTAGCCTTGATATATTTATCCAGTTAAGTTGAATGAAATGCATCCGATTTAGTTAAATAGTCTCAGACCTAAAAACAAATCTGTTAAACCAGCATTGAGGCTCAGAATACTAAGTACTTAACAGCAGTATTGTGGAAATATTTTTAAATTCCTTTTTCATATGTTTTTTTCTTGTGGTGTTCATTTTTAGGGGCAGTTGCTTAATATCCTCTAAAGATCCTGCCCTACTCCAGGAGAACAAAAAGGAAGCCGTTGTCTCCTGCCTTTTTCCCTTCAAACTTCCGCCCCCCCCCCCTCCAATTTTTGCCCTTCTGAACTAGACTAAAGCAAAGGCCTTGATTATCTTTTTTTTTTCTTATGTAAAATATTACAAGAGAGAGGAGGAGACAGATGCAGCATAAAATGGACTGAAGCCTAGTGGCTAGGGACCATACCTGAGATACTGAAGACCAGGTTCAAGTCCCTCCTGTGCCTGATTGAACTGACATGAATCCCTATCACATGTTAATTCCCTAACACAGTATTGGTTACTTACTTAGCCTCTTCTAGAGAAGCTTTTCCATTTAGTATTAAGAGGTGTTCATTGGGCTAAAGAGAAGAGAGAGAAAACAGAGAGTCTATAGTGAAGTTAGTTAGGATACTCATAGGGAGATGCCTTTAAACCTTGCTCAGGATTAGGCAGAACAGAACCTTGAAACTCAGTCCTGGCAGATAGGTGTCATACTCACGGGGCTGTTGGCTGTTTGGGATTGCTTTTGCACTCTCTCTGCCTTCTGTTTTAACCAGAAATTCCCATTAAAAAGATCTTTGAAAAATGTTGTTTTCCCAATGAAAAGATGTTAAAAAAATCTTTCCAGTAAGATCTTGTGAAAGATCACAATTTTCTCAAGTAGAGTTTATCATAAAGCTAAGACTTAAACTCTTTTTTTTTTTTTTTTGCTTAGTTTATGCTTGAGCTCCTTTTACACTTTAAGAAATGAAGGTAACACTTATTTTGTTCTCTTTTGTCTCAGATCTGCCATCTTTGCAAAACAGTTGTACTAGGCCCAGTTTACTGAATCCAATGGCCAGCAGCTTTTTCATACCTTTGGATATGGACAGATGAAACAAATATTTTGATTTTAAAAATTGGGGGAAAGAGTCAAATGTGCATCAAGTCAATCTGATGTAACACTTTTGCATCACTCTATCCAACATTAGGTAAAAGCTAGACTTTGTTAATTTAGCAGCCATTTCATTTTGAGCTCTCCTGGTTTAGCTTCATTAACAGTGGGATAGGAGTGGGCATAAAAAGGAGTTACAGCAGACTGACTAATGCACATGCACATTTGGTAAATTCCCACCCCTCTTTTCAAGTAGTATCCTTTTTGTTCGTTGTATCTCAAACAGGTCCCCAGACCTGTCTGGGTCAGATACTGACAATTAACAGACGTACCTATCTTTTTCTCTCCAAACTAAAATTTTGTCCCTTGCATCTGCTTCTGTATCTTGTCCTGTCAGATCAAGCTGAGCTTAATTAAAACAGAACTCTTAATCTGTTCTTCCACGTCCTAACCTAATTCAGAATGACGCTTCAGAGATCTTTTGCATGGCCCATCCCTTTTGACCGGTTCGTTGCATCATCTCTGTGCTGGCTCTTTCATCTCTGTCACACCAGGCATGAACTATATGTTGGCACATGGCCTATCTGCACACTAGCTTTCCTTTTGTCATTCAGTTTTGACACCTGCTTTTGATCTGTAGTGTCATCTCTCAAGTCTGATCAGGCCAGGATCATAGCCTCCATCATTTGTTACTTACATTTTCAAAAAGCAGCTTTGTGTTTTCTTCCAGGCTGCCCCTCCCACCTGAGAAGAACTGACCAGAAATATCTGCAAAGGCAATTTGTTGTTGTTCAACTCTTTCCTTAAAAGTCTCCTTTGCAGAGATGCCTACAAAAACGTGATGGTGATTATGCTGCTGGTGTACCAAGACCATCATTAGCACATTGAACAATGTTATTTTGTTACCTTTTTGTACTCCCACATTTGTCTGCAGCCATCTGTTATATTTAGTTTCTAAAGTCTTTGCAGTATTGACAGACCCTCTGCTCTGTGTATGTAGTACACAAACAGTGTCCTAGTTCATGACCCTTGGTTGCTATGTTAATGCAAATAATCAATACTAATATTAATGAGGAGGGTTATAGGATATAGTGTGTAATGACTTGAAAAGGATTTTGGTCCTTTAGGCAGCTTGGGATTCCATGCACTGTCCATATTAAAAAAAAAAAAAAAAAAAAAAAAAATCTGCTTCCCTATTCCCTAGTATACCTGTCCTACCACCTTGGAGACATATACATTTTAGCATTATATTTATAATTTAGAAAACAATATATACATCTGTGGTATGTTCATAAGATATCATACCTAAGTAACAAAAATAGACTCTCCTCTAGAGTTGTTAGACTTTTGCATTATTATTTGTAGTTCTGTAGAGTTTAATACCATAAATGACCATTTGATAATCTAGGTTGCCATCCTATAATGCCATGGGCCACTAAGTTTCATCCCTCTGTCCTATATAAAGCTAAAATGTTTTAGTTAGACCAATGCATTTCTGATGGAAGGTTTCAGTTAAGGCTGTTATAGGCCTTTCAAGGCTTGTGAGATCAGAGAGAGAGAATTAATTTCTGCTTACAGGCAGAGAATAGAAGAGACCAAGTTTCCCCAAGTTCAGTGAATATATGATCTGGAGCATGGGAGCCTGGCACATTTTCTGTGCATCTGAGAGAGAAGTCTCTGAACTACATCAGAGCACTGGTCTACACTGCCAATGTCCAATCTCCATCCATGTTTAGTCTCTGATTTAGAGGAAAGCAAAAAACAAAACAAGCCCAAAAAACCCCAAACCAGAATATATTCAGCCAGTTATGTTACAGGCGGTGGTCCTTCTAAGCTGTGGGATGTGCACAGGCGCGCCTGGCAGCGTGGCATGAGCATGCCTGCACGGCCATGCACCACACAGCTTAGAAGGAACGCTGCTAACCAGCTGAAGCCCTACAGCATGTGATTTGATTAAATTATTGTTATGTGTGTAAGGGCAGTACAAGCAATGCTGTTCTCGCCAAAGGTCGTGAGGGAAGAAGTCAACATTAAAAGATAGAGAGGACTACCACAGCCATCCAGTCTGACCTCCTTCCCCTCCCAGATTGCAATTTTTTTTCTCAGAAACATAGCTTAACAAGACATAGCCAACATCTTTTGTAACGACTTCAAGCACTGGTGAATCCACCACTTCCCTAAGATACGCTGTTCCAGTGTTTATTTTATCCTCATGGCTAGGGGCAGAAATTGTACAGAAACCGGTATAAATGATCAGAAACTGGTTCAAATCTGTAACACAACAGAAGTTCAGTACCCACAAACCACTTTCAAAATGGCCAAAACTGGTTTAAGATAAACTTGGATGGATGTAGTATCAGACTTAACTGATTTAGTTTAAATCGGTTTATTGAACTTCTGTCACAGATCCCCTCCAGATTCAAGTTAATTCATAGTCCCCCATCATCCCAGGTTACTTTGCATCTCCCTTACAAACCCTCCCTTCACAGGGTGGACGGGCTAGCCTTGGCTCAAGCTGTCTGCTCCAGGTGAGCAGGGAAGCATGCTTTTGTGCCCCCTGGCTTCTGGTCTGGGCCACTGCAGGCATGTGATTGCATTTCTGGAATTAAAAGTCAGTGTCTGTTCACTTGCTTATTAGTTCAAGCTACTCAGCTTAGAATAACCTACAAAGATTGAATTGATTCATGCTTGGGCTTTTTGACTGTCTGTACTTAGCCTATAGGTTAAGAAACTGTTTCAAGGTTAAATTGGATTTTTTTTAATGCTTTCAGCCAGGTGGAAAAGTTCCCTAGTTGATACCTAGGCACAGTAATGAAGTACGTGTCAAATATTTTTATGGGAACAGATTCTAAGTAGATCCCATAAAAGTAAATGAGCTTGATCTTTTTGTTCACTGTCTGAAATAGTATAGGAGTATGTAAATAAAGGCTGTATCATAACGTGTATACAGATATGGAAGAATTAAAGGTGCCTGGTCAACCTGAATGCCACATATTTTTTGTAATACAATGAACTAATTTTGTATATATTATTTCTAAATGCTATGTAGAGAATGAAATATGAACTTAAACTAATTAGATTTATTTTAAACGACTAACATTTTTAGGACAATGTTGTATTATTGGGGGGGAATATGAAATCTTTTCCCGAATTCTTTGATCAGAAAAACAGCCTGAAAATTCCTGTGACAAAAATCACTTTGCATTATTGTTACACATTGGGAAAGGAATATATTTATTTCAAGCAGTCATTTTGCAGACTCATCCTAACTAATTTTGGGTGCCTAATCTGAGATACCAGTGGCCTGATCACATGTGAAAAAGTTGTGATTCCAAAAAAGGTTGGGAACAGCACTCTAATGTGTTTATAGAAAAGCACCTATTGCTCGCTGCTTGTAAAAACAAACAAACTGTGATCGCAGCAGAAAATTCAGCACTTCACCATACAGAGTCCCTGGTATCACATCAGGCACCCAAAAAGGGGGTGCTCATAAGTGGTGATTTATCTGTGAAAAGTTTGGTTGAAGTGTGTTGCCTAGCATCTGATAGAGAAACGTTGGGAGAAGCAAGGATAGAAATCTGCAGTTCTCCAATCCAGCACTGAACTGCCTTGAACACCGGACTTTCCTTTCTCTTCCAGCAGTTCTTCCACTACCATTACATAATTTTCACATTTTGACATAAATGAGGCAGGGGTCCTGCAGATCACAGCCTGCTGGAATACACAACCCTGATGGATCTGCAAAGCAAATGCACCTCGTGCACTAGAGGAAACATGGTTCTGTTGACTTTCAGGTCTGTCCCATTCATGCCTGAAGTCCCATTGTTCCTTCCAAACGATTCCCAGGTCCTGCTTCTAGCTGTTTTTATCTGATCTGGATCTCCTCTCTCAACATGTTCCCACTTCCATTCCTCACCTGATAGAAGTATAAAGAGAGAAACTTATCTTAGCTCAGTGACTCTGTCTCCTTGTTTAACCACTTCCAGTTTTCCCCAAAATGCTGACTACTCATACAAGCTTTCTCCTTCCACCAGCAGGCTCCCAACCTCAGTAACATTTGCCTTCTGGCTTCCACGTTCAGTTTCCCTACCCAGGCAATCCCTGTCACCTCCATTTCCTTTCTAACCCCTACTCTAGTCTTCTTGTCCCATTCTTTTCTCCTTCCATCTCCTTGCTCTTTTCCTTCTACATTCAAGTTAGGCCATTTCATTCTTCACATTGCAGGCCAGGATTTTTTTTTAATGTGGACAAAATAATTCCCCCCCCCCCACCTTGTTATCTGAAACGGCTCAAATTGTTTTTGACAGAAATTTTCCAGAAATGTTCAGCATCCAAAAATGTCAACCAAAATGGTTCAGGGCAGGCAAACATACAAGCAACTGACAACAGGTTCTTACTGAAAATGCCAGGCATCCTTTAAAATAAGTGATGCAATCAGCCCCACGCACAATAGTAGAGATGTAATACATTCATATAAAACCAGCTTTTTAGGATTGACAAGAGAAATGAAAACTAAAACCTGCAAAATACCTTTTATGTGACAAAATAAAAGAACTGTTCTGGATGTCGGCTTCTCTGCTTTAATGAGCGCATTCTAAGCGAGAAGTGAGTGCGGAGCCCTGTTGGAAACCTTTCTCAATGGTATGAAGTTTAACTTAATTTTGGGGCAGACAAAGTCTGAGGTCAGATAGAAACCTTATGTGCCTGCCTCCTGATGTGTATAAGCTGGATAGTTGGATGGAGTACTGTACTAAGAACCCCCATGTGAAGACTCATAGCAGAAGGCCTGTGTCCACATTTTGCTCCATCCTTTTCCATGTATAAATTGTGTAAGGTGTCCTGATTGTATAGTGTTAAGGAGTAGATCCTTCTCTGTGAAGACAGCTGTGGACTGTAATCACCCTACCTGCGTCAGAGACATGTGGACGGTAGACCGGCTCCAAGAGCCACTTTAATTAAAGCACCCGGAGCGTCATGTGTGTCAGCATCGCTGTGCTGAAAAATGGTGGTGGGGGTGTTTTAACTAAAGCTTGTTGAACGAGCCTTTAGTTTAAGTGCTTCCACTGCCATTTTTCAGCACAGAGACACCGATACACGTGATGTTGGAGTCTGACGGAGCGCGGTAATTACCACGTTCCCGATTAATTGAGTCTGCTCTGATGCGTTGTAATTACGGTGCACTGAGTAGCCTCAATGTACATGCATAGGTGCCCTGGGACTCTGCCACTGTCTCTGCTGGTCTCTGTGGCAGCACTGAGAGATCATCTGCATATGAAGCCCTCTGCCACCAAAGTCCCAAGTCTGTGGGCTGGATCCAGCCTGTGGGCCTTAGGTTGCTGAACCATGGTTTCTGGGAAAGGTGCAGCCAGTTCATGGCAAATGCCATCCCCCTCTTCTCCATAAAAATAACAGTGTTTTCATTGAAATTATGGAGAAGATTTTACTGCCTATTCTTTCATCTCCTCAGTTGTTGTTACCTTCTCTCATGGGTACCAAGAAGTTCTGATATTAAAATCTCTGAAGAGCATCTTGGGTGAGTTATATGGGGAAGCTCATTTTCATGAATTCTCCATCTGGTCTTTTTCCCCTAGCATATCCAAACTGGTGCAAAATGTCTCAGACCAATAAAGGCCTGCCAGAATAGCAACTATGCATATAAAAACTGGCCTAGGGGCATGTTTCTGTTCATATATATAATCCTATATCCACATGGCAAGTAAATAGGATACTGTAGTTAAGGGACATGCATTTTCGTTTTGCAGTTGTGGCATGTGTCTAAATGTGCTGTTCTGTCATTCCACCGTTGCTCAAGTTTGATTAGAATTTCTTAATTACTCTAGAGAATGAGTGAAAAATTAATTAAGTTACAGGCTAGGACCTGAACTAAAACAGAAGGGTTGGTATACTTGGAGAGCAAGACCTGAAAGATTTAGTGGTATTTTGTAGAAGGAAGCATGTGATATGTATTTTGTTGCTATAAACTGATTCTTTGTCCATGTCTGTATCCTGACCTTCCACAATAGGAGCAAGCATGTTGTGTCAGGAGAAGATAAGGGCATGAAATCTTATAGGCACCCTGTTCACTTGAAAACAAAGCTTATTGTTCCAAGAGTTATAGGTTATCACTGCAATCACCAGAACTAAAATAGAGCAGAACTGCGGTTCCCAGAACTTTTTTGACCAATGTCAATTCTCAGTTTCTTGCGGACCCCTATACATGCTTGTCATCAGATTTTTACCTGAAAAGAGGGTGTGCCACTGATATAATCAGTGGACCATTCTGTGCAGTCTCATGGATCACAAGTGGTCCACAAACCCCAGTTTGGGATTCACTGAATAAGGGTAAAGAATCTAATTTGCTAAATGTACTTTCTGTCTCATGCACCAGCAGGGTGCATTGCAGAGGAAAAAGGACCTTCTTCTATTTTCCTGTCCCATAAAATGTATGTTACCAGTAACTAAAAAAAAGCTGAAGCCTAGGAGGTAGATATGTAGGTAGTAGGTATATATAGGTTGGAAATGGTTGGGAAAGAGAAGACGGGGCTGTTGCTCTTGGGGCCCCTTACCCTGTACTTCAGAACAGAGTGAGGGAGGGGTAAAACTCTTCTGTTTGTGGGTTTTTTAATTACAAAAAATAAGACCCCTTAAAATCGATGTCAAAATACAGATTTAAAAAATGTAAAGTTGGCACTGGCCCTTTAACATTTCAGCATCCCCCTCTCAATTTGGCATGAATTCTGTTCATTCACTTGCTGCTCTTTCATGGATTTGGCAACAAATTAAAATAATTCTGCTGCCAGGCTTAATGTTTACAAACAAGTAGAGGGCACAGGGTAGATTTATTTTAAATAATCTGCGCTAAAAATATCTCGTTGTAAATTGATATCTAATGCAAGTCCTGTGGCCTGATTTGTGAAACCTAGACAGGGAGATTAGTAACATATTTTGGTATTTCAAGAGACCAGAAACTTGTGACAAGGTGTTTTGTGATTTGCTATTAAAAACCTTCTCTGTGAAGACAGCATGGTAGCGTAAAAAACATTTTGCAGCACAATTGCTATCCAGTTCTGAAACCATTAGTAAAAACTGACATAACCAGTGCACAATGTTTCTTCCATTCTCAAAATGAGTAAGCTGAGGCACTTGAGTTTTTTTATTTGCTCTTTGTGTATTTATTTTTTGTCAAACATCCTTAAATTTGATGCAGTATTCAGAATAAGCTGAGTAGCATTAAGGTGTAAATCAGAGGGAATGATTTTAGTAGTAAATGCTCGCTTTTGCTGCTTGCTGTCATGTCCTGAGCACCAGTCATGCAGCTTGAGTTGTGTATGTTTCAAGCTCTTTGGCTTAGTTTTGGAGTAAATGATGTAAAGCCAGCGTTATACAGGTAAATGTTTGCCTTTTCAGTCCAAAATACAGTCCTTTTGTTTCCTGTTTCAATTTATGCTTTTATGGAAGTGGTATGTTGGAAAGAAAGCAGGAGGAATTGTGGGAGGAAGACAGAGAATGGAAACATGAAGTAGTTGGATTGGATTGACAGCCGTAGCTCCTGACCTAGCCCAGCTGGGTTGAGGCCAGAGCTTGGAGCTGAAGGTAAGGTGTAGGGGGGCAGGCTGTGTGGTCTCCCCTGCACTTCTAAGCTGTACACTGCGAGTCTCTCCCATATCCCCCCACTCGCACCGTGCGGTCTCCCTTTGTTGCCCCCACTACACACCTCCTCTCTTGCGGCATGAGCTGCCCTAGCCCAGGGCAGGCATCAGGTCAGCTCTAGCTTTGGGCCTGGGTCCAAAGCCAGAGCTCATCCCTCGTCTGCCCCAGGCTGGTACTCGGATCACTTTTTTTTTCTCCCATGTTGATTGGTGGGGGAAAAATCTCATCTTGGATTTGAGTGAATACAGTAAATTTAATGTTAACAAGTGTTTAGTGCTATGTCACTGACACGTTTATTCTAACCCTAGGAACAGTTTCCTGAATAGCTGTCACATGGACAGTATCTCAACTGTAAACCTTGGATTAAGCAATAAATCTGGTTAAACTTTGAGCTAAACCTCCTTTTTCAATTGTATATATAATCATAGAGGTAGAAAAAGGACAGGATCTCAGGAAGTTGTCTATTCCAAACCCCTGCTCAAGGCAGTACCATATCTCGTCAAGTGTTTAGCTAACCTACAAGTCAATTTTTAAAAGTTGAGTTTAAAAAAAAACTTCTGACAGGTAGGAGAAAACGCTGCCACCATCTCTGGCACCCAGATGATTTAAGTCACACCACCTTTAGTCCTGTGCTTTAGAAAGTGATGCCTGAGGCATGCTATGTCTGCCCCAAAGTGCTCCTGTCATAAGGCAGCCATAGTCTGTTGTACTTGGAAGGGATTTCCTATACTGGCTTGTTGATTCCCTGAATCTCCAAGCCCAAGTTAAAATCCTGGACATATTTTGCAGCATAACTTAATTGACAGCATTTTGAAATTGTCACAGCTTAGCAACAAAGAAATGGCATTTAAAAAACCCATCTTGCTTTTATTTATAAGCTGACTGTGAAACAAAAGTGTTCTCACCACTGCTTGACACCAAGCACTGGTCATGAAGTTATATGTAGGGTTCTGCGACATGACAGAGTTTTTGCAGAAAGGTAGTAAAATGAGGATTGGGGGGAATTCAGAGCTATGTTGCAGTTGGCTTCACCTTGAAGCAGCAATCGGGACATTGCTGCATCGTGGGCATCTTAGACAGAAATTAACTCCACAGAGGCTAAAGGTACTTTATTTTACAGGGCAGGAGCCGGCAGTCTTTTTAAGCCACAGGCTGGAACAGTCTGGCTCCAGTCTGGCATGGGCCAGGTGGTACAGTGTAGGCTTTGCCTGCACTGTACCAGGGCCAGGCAGTTGGGAGCTGCACTAGTGCCAGCACCACTTTTGCCAGCCTCCTACTCCTAGGCTGGGACACAAATGCAGTTTCCAGATAGAGGGGAGCTGTTCTGGGGCCTGTGCTGCTGCAGCTGTTGCTTGTCACTGGCTGTTACACTGGTACTGCCTCCAACTGGTGGGTAGCTGCACTGGGGCTGGCCAGCTGGAAGGTGCATCCACACTGCTGCCTCGCCACAGGTGCAGCTGGAAGCCACCCAGCTCCAACTCAATTTCCCACGGGGGGGGAAGAAATAGCAGCAATGTGGGTGCTGCTTCCAGCTGCACAGCCTCAGCACAAGTGCAGACAGGAGCAAAGCCTACTGACACTGCAGTGGTTGGAGTCAGTTGGAGCTCCGCTCTAGGGAGAAAGTGGCCCAGTAGCAAAATCTAGAGGGGACAATATTGGAATGTGGCATCTGTGTAAGGGCGTGCAGAAATAGTACACAGCATTTTTTAGGGCAGGAAGCTAGGAATATCGTGATCAACAGAAATGGCAAGGGAATTTCGGTAGGCAGAGTGTAATTACCCGGACTGGCCTTTTGCCAGATCACCAGAACAAACATCTGCAAAAATGTATATGGGACTGTTGATGGCCACCAGTAATCAGGCCAGCCTCTGTTTCACATCTTGTATGAAATGTAATGTACAGCAGTCATCTACCGTGCAAGTACAGACCAAACATGGCTGAAACTTACAGACCAAACCTGACTACATTGCTTACAGACCAGGGTATCAGTGTTGATTTTTCAGATATTGCAGTATGCCTTAAGTCCCATTGTTATGGGGGTGGTCTTGTAATGGCCTCCTAGAGCAATGATCTTTTTATTCAAATGATATTAGTGTGGCCATTTTTTAAATGGTTCTAGCCCCCTGGATGCAGAGCTGTGGATATAGCATCTCGTGTATGTTTGAGTCAGACTCTTATAATTATGCGTAGATGGTCTTAGCATAATGACATGAAGGATATGGACACACGTACATTTGGAACGGTTTCAAAAGGAGAGGGAGGGGCTCTTGTTCCACACCACCCAGCAGCTGTTACATTCTAGCAGTTGTGTGTGGACAAGCTGGGAATGACACAAATGTAGCAAAACAGCTCCAACTTTTAATGCTGAATGAAGTAGGGTTATTAAAGTTGGAACAGTTTTGCTACATTTGCACTGCTCCTAGCTTGTCCACACCTAATGGTTGTCAGAACGTAAGAGCTCCCAATCAGCGGTTCACCTTTTGAAACGTAGCCAAACGTACGTTTGTCCAGACTCAAAGCCATGTGTTTCTGGTAACAGCATGTCTTGGGTACTTCTCTAGATTAAGGTGCATTTAATGTTCAGATCATACCAGCTTCCCTGACTATTTTCAGAAATCAAGCTAATCACTTAATTAAAAATGTTTGGTTATAAAAAGCTAATGAAATTTTACAGCACTCTGACTTTAAGTACATTGACATGCTGGGTGACCCAGCTGTTAACACTTAGGTTTGAAATAACTGTTACTACTGGATATTACACACAATACTTGACATCATGGTTATTCAAACTCACTCTGTTTAAACCTTTTAAACTGATCTTTCTTGTTAGCACAGAGGGAATCTGATAATGTATCAACATTGTGAAAACATAGTTTATCTCGCTCTTGATTCCTTCTCTCAACATAGCTGTAAAAACCCATTTTTGATTTGTCTTAAAGGAGTTTGATATCCACTTTCTGCCGCATTGAGAGAGAGTTTATTACTATTAAGCACTTGAGCAAGTGATGTGTCCAAATGTTGTGTAAAATAAGTATGGAATTGTGATGTCACTGATTTGCTTTGAACCAAAAGTGACTACCATTTCCATAAAGCAAGAGTAGAATGTTTTTGCAGAAGCAGTTCAGTAAGAACGTGGCATTTTAAAAGAAGGAAAAAGTGTCTTTATTTTACATAATGGCCAATGGCAAAGAGAGAGTATACAGTAGCATGCAGGAGATGCTCATTGTCACTACAAGTCGCTATTGTTTTGTTAAACTAATTTCACTGACTATGCTCATTCTTTCCTTTTTGGCCACTGATACTGCATCATCATAGAATCAATGAGTCGGAAGGGACCTAGACAGATCATCTAGTCCGACCCCCCTGCCATGGGCAGGAAGGAGCACTGGGGGTGGCAGGGGTCATAAGACCCCAGCCAGGTGCCTATCCAGTCTCCTCTTGAAGATCTCCAGGGAAGGTGAGAGCACCACCTCTCTGGGAAGCCCATTCCAGGCTCTGGCCACCCTTACCATGAAGTAGTTCTTCCTAATATCTAACCTAAA
>NW_017729024.1:181372473-181380017 GCF_001723915.1 Gavialis gangeticus | reverse complement strand
CACCAGGTCGTCCCCAGAGGCTAACACTAGATCCAGTATGGCGTTTCCCCTTGTGGGGACGAGTACCTCCTGCACGAGGTGTAGGTCCTGTATGCACGTCAGGAACCTTTTATGGGTGGCTAGACCTGGCCGACTGCTCCTCCCAGTCACCTAGGGACTTCCATTGCAGACCCAGATCCCACTGCACTGCACAAGCACATTTAAAAAAGACAGGATCCCTGGAGTGCAAACTGCAGTCCAAGTAGATGAGAGTTAACAGATGGATAGCAACAAGTCTGGGGGTGGGCATTAGGTAATCACGTGAGTCTCTTGATCTGCTGTGGTAGTCAGTGTTCTCATTACCCCAGGTACCTAACTGGTGCAAAGGGTTTAGACTTTTTTAAAGTTATTTTGTCCAAAGAGACTTTTGAAGGAGAGCAGAGATGGGGATTTGCAATGTTATGAGGATTGCTCAACAATCTTTTGTTTTGAATATAAATAGAAAGCAGTGAAAGCACATGAAAAATTTCCCCTTGTAGAATATAAAATATTAAAGGGAATGTCAGTATTTGTTTGGAACGGACTGTCACTTTTCTTGGGATAACGGTACACATTTGGCATATAATTTCCAGCAGTGCTTCTAATATGTACCTATGATAAATTTGTGCATTAAGTCTTAGGTATTTCTCAAGGTGTACCCTAATTGTGATAGTCTCAATATGTAAACCATGTAGGAGATAATAGTGCAAAAGTACTTCTTAAATAAGTCATTGTATTATGCCATGTCAGATGGATTTGCTTAGATTGCATTATATAATGTGGATATTCTCAGTCATCAGTGAATAATTGAACTTTTAGATCTACAGCATAGTTCTCTTCTTTATCTGAACAAGTAGTATTATTTGTAGGTTGTTAGCTCCTTGGTTGACTCACCTGTAGAAGAGGGAGTGAAAAACATATTTGGCCAATGGATTTCATATGTAACTGCTGAAAGCAAACTGGATTCCTACATTAAATTCCAGGCTCTGAAAGTGAAACTACTGCTTATTGACCCCTTCTGCCCTTTTGTCCTCTCTAGTACCTTCCTGGTTCTTGTTCCCTTTCCTATCTGCTCCTGTTCAACCTCATTACTCACCCAATTGAATTTAGATCTATTTTGCTTCTCCTCTTCCTCACCCTCACTGGTGGTTAGATGAGAGAACTGAGAGCACAAGGGAAAGCTTTTCCTTGCTCTTACTCATGCTTGATCCCACATTTGGCCCCCGCCCCTGAGTACCTAAGAGCAGCATTTATAGGGAATGGACAGCTCAGCTCCAGAAGTCATTAGCTGGAGCATGCCCAATGCAGATAGACTTATCAATGGGTTTGGCTAACAGACACAACCTGGTCTCTACTGAGTGAACAAAGAGGTATTTTCCCCCCAGATTCAGGCAGATCTTCATAGGAGTTAACTTAAAAGGTACATTCTTGGCAAAAGGGCAACTTTTCTAGGAAATTTAGAATTGAAGAATGGAGGTGCTGCCATTTTTTAATGATGAGAGAGTGTGATTTTCTGTCTTTTTTTCTTTTTAAAACATACAAAACATCCTTCTCCTTAATCTTGTTCTTTGAAGTGGCTGGACCATTTTAACTGAAATTTCCCAAGGATAGATGCCTGAGGAAAATGCTGTGGAGCGTTTATTATTTTGTAAAGTTATAAGAAACTCCAAAAAAAGTCTCTTATAATGGAAAGATTTGGGTAGCTTATTAACAAGCAGTGCTAAGTACCCCATCTTTAAATTGTTCTGTTGTGGCACTCATTTATTACATCATGTTTACTTCATGCAGGGCAACCCACAAGAGGTTTTATGCGTAGCCTGGAGGGTCCTGTCCAGCTTCTGCTCCTCCCACTGTCCCTGCTAATGCAGTGCCTGGGGTCTGTGGGGCAGAGCTTCATGGTGGGAGGAGCTCTGAAGAGCCCACTGCCCGTGCAGCACTGCTGGGGGACCTCAGACTGCCTAAGTGGTGGCAGTGAGGCTTATCTGGCCTGGGAAGTAAAGATCCCATGGAGCCCATGCAGAGTGTGGTACACATGGTGTGTGGGCTGGGAACCATGGCCAGCTCAGCATGTGGCCTCAGCTACTCAGAAATTAGACACCCGTGATCTAATGTATACTCACAAAAGACTCCTAATACCAGATATAAAGGTAATTACTTGACATTGCATGTTTTCTTCTGATAAAGCTGATCAGACAAAGCCTCGGGATTTTTGTTATGGAGCTGGATGGTTGTGAATAGATGTTTTAGTATAGTAACTACCCATCTGGAGAGTTGCCATAGAAAAAAAATTCCACAGTATTTTATAACTAGGCGATGTAATGGCCTTTATTGTTCTAGAATGTGTGATTTCTAAAAATAGTAACACAATCTTGCTTGTGCTTTGCAAATCTTAGTGTTGTATAATCAAAAACTTATTTGACTAGTTCTAACTCCTGAATACCTGACTGCAGGTACTAACAGGAAATAAGGTATAGAGCTGAGATATGGGAATGAGTCCTAAATGCTTAAGAATTTTGAAATATAATACTAAATGCCACCTATCTATAGCCAAAGGGAAGATCACTTATTTTTCAATGCAGTTTGGCCTTCTCAAAATTTCCCAGTGCCAGCAACCCATGCACTTCCTTAAACAAGATCAGTTGCAGTAACAGGCTGCACTTCTTCTATTTGAAGAAGTGACAAGTTATTTCAAGAAGAGATATTAAGTACTGTTAAGAGATCCAGACATGATGCAAAAGCACCCAAGGTGGAAGTGCTCTGCCATGGAGAGAATGTCTCTAGTTCTCTCTATTGCACATCTCCCACACAGCCCTTTGTGAGATGGGCTAGGGACAGACATTCAAAAAGCCTGAGCCTGAATTGATTTAATTGTTGCAGGTTAGTCTAACCTGTCTAGGTTGAACCAGTTTGCAACTAAGTAGACATTGCTTCTGGACTCAGGAAATGCTGGCACATGCCTGAAGTAGCTCAGGTTAGAAGCAGGGGTGAAGCGCTGGAGCAGCCCTCCGTTCCCTTCCAGAGTGCTGAGCTGATTAGCAGTCTCTGATTAGAGAGGGGTGTAAACCCCCACCCTGCCTGCACCGTCCCAGGCTTTTCCCTGCTCGCTGCTCAAGAGGTGGGAGTGTTACCAGACCCCAGCCTTGGGGTAGTACTCTGAGGCAAAGGGGGTATGCAGTTCATGCATCTGTTGATGATACTGAGCTTTTAAATCTCCCTCTCCCTGCTGCTTCTTGCTGTCTGCAAACCTGACAGGCAAGGGAGCCAGCAGGGAGCTAATAACACAGAGTTTAGCAGCCCATGAACAAAACAAAAGCCTCTCTTAAACATCTTGTTCCAAGGAAGGAATGGAGAGACATTACCAGCTGACTTGTTGATTAGCTCCAAAAAGCCTTAAGCGCACACTGACACTGTTCTGTCTGCCTGTCCCAGTGAAATTGGAGAGACGCACACAAACACCTCTCAGCATTAGCTAGCATACCACATGCCTAGCATTTCTGGGGCTGGGGTCATGCTGTGGGAGATGGGAGGGAGGGGGTATCCTTGCTTGAGCAGTGAGTGGTGGGGGAGGGAGGGGGAAGGGGGAAGCCAGGCAGACCTTGCTGTGCCGGCAGTCTCTGCCAGAGCTCTATCTAGATCCAAACTGAATACTTCCCTATTCCCTATTATCTACTCTGTAATACTTTGGTTTTGCTTTCTTTTTGTATTTTACTTTGTAGTTTTATTTGTCATAATCTTTCCGTAAGGACCATTGTGGTTGTGGCTGACCTCTTATTTCTGTTGGAAAGCTTTTTTTCCAGGCTTCTGAGTGTGTTTTTTTTTTTTTCTTTGGAAGTCTACAGGGTTAAAGAATGGCCTTTCTGAATCAGATTAGAAACTGTTTTGTAAGGCCATGTCAATTTACTTGACCAATGTGTTGGGAACTCAGACTACAAGCATAAATATTTTATTCCTTTTTTTTTTGCAAAGCACGGTAGGCTAAACATTTCAGGGTCAGATATCAAAACAATATATTATTTAGAGTAATTCTTTTAAAATAGAACTAATATTTTTTTGATAATATGGTTTCAGTCTTATAGGTTCTATTATTATTTTATTATTAGGTACTGGTGAAAGGAAAAAAGAAATTAATACTCTATTTGTAAATCTTTATCAGGTCACACACTGTGTCATTTACTTCTGTTCTGCTTCCTCTTGTTTAAGGATGATTTTCCTACTTCCCCATTTTCATTTGTGGCTTATTTTGGTAGTTATAAAACATACCTTGTGTTTTGAAGAAAATAATCTCCGAATGATAAACATAATTGGTCCTGCGATGACTGGAAGGCAGGAAGGGCATTCATCCATACAACTGTAACATTTCAGTAAGTAGCTTGCTTAGACCGTCTTCTACGTTCAGTGTAGCTTGGATACGGAGTTGAATAGTTTTAGGGTGCTACAGATAAACAGTAAAATGTCTTATACTTCAAATTTTATTTTAATAATTCCTTTCTTAGAAACACAGCATCAACATGTGTTATAGTAGTATAGAATTAGATGTTACCCAGCATGTCTACAATGTAAAGCTGATATTCACATACACCCTATTATATTTGACTTTAGTTTAACCATTTCCCCTTGAATATTCCTCATACATTTTCTCCAATTCTTTCAGCCAGATCTTAATTTTTTAGAATGGTCAAATTCTGTCCCATGCAAAGAATTGTCTTTTCATGCTGACTTAATTCTCTGAGTGTAAATTAAATATCAAGATTAACTTAGTTCCTTGTGGCCTTACAGTATTGCTTAATACCACCTCACCCGCTGAGCACTTTCTTTGCACTGTATCTGAAGTAATTTGCATAAACAGGAATTTTAAAGCATTAAAAAAATGTGATGGCTACACCACCAACTGTTAATGATACTTCCTAGCATAGCTGGGGCTTGTTTTGCCATTAGCTTTAATTGATGACAACTGTCCTCTAAATACGAACTTTAATGACACCAAGGATCAAATATGGTTGAACTTTGCTACATAATGCTATTGTGTATATAATCATACTCCACAGCATAATGTTATTTTTGTAAACAAATGTATCAGACTTGTGTGGTTCATAACTTCAAATAACTACTGATACAGAGATTTCTGAACTGTAAGTCACTACTCACTTGTCAACACACTTTGAATATGCCAACATACCAGATTCAAATTGCTTTCCAAACAGTGTGGCAGAGAGATGTTGTCTAAGATATTGTCATAGAAATTTTAAATTGAAACCACCTATTAGGTTAGCAACAGATTATGACTAGTTTACAATATGTGCATCTGCAGCAGAGTATGCTGGTTTATTTACCTTTTCAATGACAGTTATAAATATGTTAAGCCTTTTGTAATGCACGAGTAATTTCCTAGCTTACTCAGAACTGATGTTAGAAAAAACTCTTCCAGTACAAAGTTTCAGATTCCTTTAAAAGACACAAATTAAAGGACTTTAGATTTTCTTTCTATGTTTCTTTATTGGGTCTTCGGTGCTCAAGTTCTTTAATGAACCTCCCGATATTTAGAATTTTTTTTAATGGTGGTTTGCACACTTGCTTCTTGAGGGCTAGCAATCTGCCTTGTGCACTGCCCAGTGAAGAGGGGAATACGGAAACTTCATTTTTATTGAATGGTGTCTCTTCAAAAACTTTACAAATAATGTGCCCAAGATTTATTTTGCAGCACATGGTGCACAGTCTGTGCCACATGTGAGCCAGAGGTAAAGCAATTCTTCAGTTTTCATAGTTTCCTACTATTGCTTTTGGAACCACTGGATAGCATCAAGGAATGGAGTGAATCAGTCCTCAGTTACCTGGCTTTCCTAAACTTTGATTAGACTCTTTGAAGTAGCTTACTTAGGTAAGCACAATGAATGAATGAATGGCAGAACATGGATTTTTGTTCCCTGTTTCCCCTCTCCTCTGCCACCTCTTTTTACTCTGTATATGTACCTTTATTTCTTACCACACTGAGCTGCATATTTCCTGGCAGGTTCCTTTTAAAAGATGACTTAGCAGGGTCCTTTTAGAAGTGCATTAGCTTTGCAGTCACTGGATTTCTAGGGGCTTGAGACAAGAATGTGCAAATATTTTTTTCCTAACTAGGACTTCTGTGACCTTTGAGTGCCTCATGCCCAATAGTTCTCTTAGCATGTTTTACTAAATGTGTTCCTGTCCACCATAACAGCTGCTGATGGTATCAACCTAGTGTAGATACAGAAACTGTCAATTTTTTCAGGTATACACAAGTCTCTAGTTATTTGGGGCATACACATAGGAAAGATCTCCCCCAGTTCTCATGTCAGTACTAGATCCCGTCAATATAGAGAAATAGAGTGGCTGTATAGTTGGAGAGGTTAGATATATATCCATCTCTCCCCACTCACGTGAGAGTTGCTACTTGATTCAAAACAGATAGCAATATCTTAATCAAGGAATTGGAGACACTGCACTTAGTTTGTTAATCACATCTTAAATTGTAACCCAGCCCCATGTTCAGAGAATTAATGGCGCCACAAAAAATTACACAAAAATGTAATATTTTTATGGCCGGTTTCCATTACAGTTTAAATTAAATGTGTGGCAGGGTTAGTACTGCTCTGGGGTCTCCAGTTGGCTCCAGTGTCCTTGCTAGCCAGCGCTCAGCTGATTTGCAGCCAGATCCAGGATTGCTGGCCCTGGTGTAGTCCAGCTAACAATCAGCTGATTGCCAGGCACCTGGTTTTCAAATTGCTAGTGCAGGAGGAGCTCAGGATTCGGATCCTGAGCTCCCCCTGCACTAGAAAGTAGGACATGATTAGGATCTGATCCCCGATCCCAACATCATGTGTGCTGCTATGCATGTGTGGCATGGCAGGATTGTTAGGATTGAGGATTAGATCCCATCACGCCTTTAAAGGAATATCTGTCAGCTGCCATAGGCAATAGACATGCTAAGCTGCAGCATTTTAAAATCTAGGCCTCTTCCTATGAAAGAATAATCACAGATGCATATTTCCAAAGTCCCTGGGTCAGGGGGTGATGCTGACAGTCTGTCTTAAAGTACAGGAGTCCCGTTTTCTTGAAGCAGATTGACTTGCATTTTCCCTGTTCCCTTCCGAAGTAGGCATATTTTAAAACATTGGAGCTTCTGGCAGCTGATCATTTGCTGCTGCTGATAGACCTTACACACTCAAATCCGTTTATTCCCTGGCTGGCTGCTCTGGAGTGTGTAGGTCCAGTGGAATATCCCATAGCATATCCTTCTTCACACAACCAGAACTTTATCCTGGGATTTTCAACACTTCCCATCCAAGGCCAGCATACAGCATAAGAATCACCTCCAGCCCCAGACCCTGCCCCACTCCCTCCCTCACAATGGGGGGCATTTATCTGCCCCCCACACCTCTTCCCTTCCCCCTCCCTGTCCACCACAACAGACTTACCAGCTGGATGTAGCTGTGTTGGAAATCGGATGAGTATCAGCCAATATGCCTTCTTAAAAATTGGCTATTGGTATCGGCCCCCAGAAT
>NW_017729024.1:181365288-181367473 GCF_001723915.1 Gavialis gangeticus | reverse complement strand
CCACACTGAGGACATATTACAGACAGAACAGAAGACATGCCAAAAAAACAATGACATTTACACAGGGATTGGCCTCTCCAAAGGACAACACATGTTGGCTGTTTTCCTGCCAAGGCCCTGCCTCCCCATGGCCCTTCTCAGCTGTGTACATGGAAGTTGGCTGACTCAGAGGTTTCTCACACAAAACAAACACTGTGGTTCAAAACAAAACACTTGCAGAAGCATAAGGTGGCCACTGCCTAGCTGATTTTTTTTTTCTCTTTTTTTTCTATCTGCAGTGATACTATTTGTAGCTAGCTCTAAATTCTGTGGACTCAATATGCGATTTTCCCCTATGAGGTTTTATCTTGAAACCAGCTGTTGCCTTTTTTTTTTTTTTTTTTTTTACTTTAAAGAGATTTATAAGAGAAATAACGTGCTGGAAGTAATAACTTTGCCACTTCAACTGGTCCTGAGGTTTTTCTCATGAATTTGATATAGTTTTTTTTACTGGCAGCTGCAATTACCTTCTAAGGAATCAGCCCTTCTTTTCTACTGCTATTAGAGAAGACTATGTCTAGCATTGTTGTGATGGGAATCTGCACATTAAGTCTCTTTAGGAGAGATGGGAATAAATGCAGGGCGCCAACTGAGAGTGCTTTGGAGTTCTGAGTGGGCTTGACTCGGAAAAGTAGTCTCATTGGTGACTTCCATGCCAGCGTTGTCTGGGGTTCAGCAAGGAATGCCGTTTTAAGGTGAAAAGTGCTGAAGTATAGTTCTGAAGTATCCTGCATTTTCTAGAACAGCTTTGCTATTCAGCAGCCGTCCTGACATTGTCCTGCTATTCTGCTAACCTGTAAAATGTGACCCCTCGTCCGGAGCGTTCCCCCATGGCTGTGTAAACTGCAGTCTCTCGTTAGTCTGGGCACAGAAGCATGAACCTATTTGGAGTGGTTTTGCTACACTTGTATTACTACAGCATTGTGCAGATATACTAGTTGTACTGTAATAGCTTGTATGGTATCCTTTGCCAGTGATATGATTGTTAAGTTTGTCTGTACCCTCAGGAAGTAGGGGAAGTAGAAAGCATGAGGGATATTGGAGGACTTTAGAGGCTGTGGATGTAACTTTTAACTGCTTTAACAGGGACAGGCACAGTAACTTATCTGCACGCTCCTATACTAGAATAAGTGAGCTGTATCATCCTAACGTTAAGCCTGAGTGAAACTTTACCCTGAGTTAAACAATTAGAGTTGCTAGTCTTGTATCATTATAGGAGCATTACAGGAGCATGCATCATGACAACTTATGCCGTATAACGAAGTCTGTCTACACTCTCTCCACTGGTTGTGGATTTGGTCTTCCAGGCAGAAGGAGCAGGGGTCATAGAAAGGGAAGAATAAAAGAAGGAACTAGGGAGATAATGACATTTGGATTGCATACCATAGTTTGTAGGCCTGAGCTCCATATTGTAGCGGTGAAAAGTCAAGTGATGTATAGGACAGGACAGATTTGGAAAGCATCTCCTGTGTGCTCAGGCAACTATATAACTTGATTAATAAATGTATCGAGGTTCATATCAGAACTTCTTAGGAGTAGCAGAGCAAGGAGCCTCTCTGGGGAGTCTTTGGTAGTACCTGGTGAACTAAGTTGTTCATTGGTAATGCGTGTGTGTATGTGGATGTGGATATATGGATATATAATGCCATGACAAACTGGGGAACAGAACAGTTCTACTGTGAACAGTTACAGAAAGGAGCGGGAATGAACCGGGGAGCCACTGTCTAACTCCCATTGTTCATGACATAAGGAACAATATTTAAGGGTTTTTCTAAGCACCAAGAAGATGATAAACAGCCCAAGATAGCTTACCTGATGAATTTGATTCCTTTTAGTAGATGAAATGCATTTAAAAAAAATTGCCTCATGAGATGAGACTTGGAAAATTAATTAGACGCTGACATGAATGTCATGAGGATGGAAAATTATGTAGAGGCTCATAAATAAAGAATAAAGCCTGGTAATTTATGGAGGGGTAATCATCAAGTTCTTATATTAAGATTAGGTTACTTATCTTTAAAAAAAATAAAATAAAATAAAATAAAATATGGGCAAGAGAAAGGAATGCAGTGCAGCCAGGCTTGTATATCAGGTTGATATACAAGCTATTCAGTAAGAGTGAGGTACTTAGAAAGCAGAAATGCCA
>NW_017729024.1:181353563-181360288 GCF_001723915.1 Gavialis gangeticus | reverse complement strand
TGGAAAATTATGTAGAGGCTCATAAATAAAGAATAAAGCCTGGTAATTTATGGAGGGGTAATCATCAAGTTCTTATATTAAGATTAGGTTACTTATCTTTAAAAAAAATAAAATAAAATAAAATAAAATATGGGCAAGAGAAAGGAATGCAGTGCAGCCAGGCTTGTATATCAGGTTGATATACAAGCTATTCAGTAAGAGTGAGGTACTTAGAAAGCAGAAATGCCATAAGAGGGAGACTGTAAATAAATTAGGAATGTGCATGATAAGGTACCATAAAGCTAATATGGTTTATGAAATGCATTTGTGGAGAATACCGCGAGGCAAGAAAAAACTTAAATCCAAAAGGCTGAAAGGACTGATGCGTAAGGGAAGATTTCAAATGAAATAGTATAGAAGTGGGGCTTGTAATGTTTTGCCTATTAGCAAGGTTGCCCAGTACTTCCCTTTAGAGGAGCTTATTTTCAGTTGCCTGTACCTTTCTCAACTTTAGGTTTTTGTTTAGTTAGGTCTTCATAATCTGTGTGCAATGAAGGAAGTGCATAGTTTGAGTGCACTATATCTTGTTTCCGTAGGAATACAGGTATTTTAATTGTATAGTATGTTCAAGTTCACTGAAATACTTGAGCTATTTACCCTGCGCATGGTTCTTCTGTGTATGGTTTCATTTCAGCAGGCTTTTTCTTTTGTACCTTTTTCCTCATTCTTGCTTTGGCCTTGAAAAAATCCTGTTTCCACTTCAGCTGGGCAAGCATATGGGTTTGGAAATATTTTTAGAGATGGTAGTCAATAATCAAAGGAGAAAAGTTATAAGTCAAGGAATTTCCTCCTCTTTCCTGAATATTACAGATTTACTCTGTAGTGCTGGGGCAGGCAAAATATGGCCTAAAGGCCAGATCTGGCCCACCAGGCCATTGTATCTGGCCCACAAAGCCCCTCCAAAAAAAACAATTATTACTGGCCTGCAGCTACCCCTCTGAAAACTGGCAGGAAGTGGGCTTTCAGAGCTTGTACATCATCAGACCAGGCAGACTCTGTGCCTCTACCTCCCTGGGGCTCACAGCACTCCAGGTGGATGCACCGAGTGTGATGGCACATGACTGGACAACTGGTGTGTGGGGAAAAGAGTTCCTGCCTACAGGAGGGAGAGGTGCACGTGGGGGTTTGTGGGTGGGCTTTGGGGTTTGTGTGGGTGGGTGTGGGGTTTGTGTATGGGTACCCCCGCCACACATTCCCCCACTTGGTGCACAGTGCCCACTGCCAGCAACAGCAGCAGGAAATAGGCTGTTGGGAAGTTCATGGCCCTTCCTCGGCTGTGTGTGGCTTCGGTTGAGTCTCCGACCTGCTGGCACATACCTTCGTACCAGACCAGGCTAGCTTTGCGCCAGGATGTGGGGCTCATGGCATTGCAGGAGAAAGTCACACAGTTGGTCTGGGCTGACTCCATGCCTCCATGTGGGGCTTCCACTGCTCAAGCAGGGAGCTGCACATGGCAGCATGGAGCCTCTCATCCTGATTGCACACAGACTGGGAGCAGTTTGGAGTCATGTGCCATCAGGCTGGGTGGGCTCTGTGCTGTCACATGTGGCTCACCACTGGAGGGCTGGAAGCTCCACTTGGAGGGGACCAGAGCCAGCCTGCTCTGGCCTGAAGGTGTGCACCAGTGGACTAGGGACTCAGCTGGAGCTGTGCATTGCCAGGGGGCTCTGGCTGCCATGGCCATGAACACCTCAAGGGCCCTGCACCTGCTGCTGCCACTACCTCTGCTGACAGGGGCTGTGCATGGGGGAGTGTGGGAGCAGGAGCTGCTGCTGCTGCCAGCAGGGACTGTGGGCAGGGGAGGCATGTGGCAGGAGGACCCACCCCCCCCACCACAAACCCCACACACTCTCACACCCACACCCCCCACACGAACCCCACACCCACTCACACACATACCCACACCCTCACAAATCCCACCCTACATACCCCCACCCACACCCCATGCTCCCCCCAACACAATATACATAAATAAGAATTTATTTTGAGCTATTATGCAATCACCTCTATATACACTATGCAAACACATGTACACCAGGAAAAAAAAGTTTTTGAAATAAAATTAACATACATATACTAGGTGTTTGATTTTTAGTATATGATTTGGGTTTTTTTGTAATTCCAAGATCGCTAACCCCCTCCCAAAAGTTGTACTTCTGGGGGCAAGGAGAAGGACTTCCAGTGACAAAGGTCAAGAGTTAGGGGATGGGACTTCTGGTCCCAAGATGGAGATTAGGGGGTGGGATACCTGTTAAGGGGTGGGGCCATCCTTGCGGCCCTCAACAGCCACCAAAAGTCATTAAGTAGCCCTCTAGCTGAAATAATTGCCCACCCCTGCTCTACTGGGTTTTTAGAAAACACTACTTGTATTTTTATCCTAAATAAAGGTTTAAACTCACTGCTTTACAAGCTTGAGTGAGGTCTATATGTGGCTTCTAGAGAAGATTAAAAGGTTTTAGAGTGCTCTTTCACCCATTGCATCCAGGTCTCTCACTGTTTGCTAGAGCAGTGATTCGCAACTGCAAATTCATATCCCCCTTGGGGAGTTACAAGCAGGTTTCAGGGAGTCTGAGTGGCCCACTGTGGGGTGGACCTACCTCAGCTCTCTGGAGCTCAGTTAAGTCCCAGTGAAGGGGTGGGGGGCGGGCCTGCCTCACCCAACTCCACAGCCTCCATCTTGTGGGTGGTGCTGCGGGGAGGTGGGCAAGACTGTGCACTGCTACTGCTCAGGTGAGTGGAGCCGTGGGGCTCCCCACTGCCAAGGCCCACCTGCTGTATCTGGGACAAGCAGAGTTGGGGAGCGGGGTAGTTGTAGTGGCACAGGTGGGCTATGGAGTTTTTATAGCATGCTGGTACCCTCAGGAAAAAAAAAGGTTGAGAACCGCTGTGCTAGAGGACTGCTCCATAACGTAACGCATGTGTATTATTTCAGCAATATCCCTCCCTCTTAGTTGTGGAGAGAACTATGTGACCAAAATATTAATAATTGGCAGCGATGACTACAGAAGGATGCAGATACCTTGAAACGATAGCAATGAATGGTATGTTCTTCCCTGGGCAATTTAATGAGTGGGACACTTGGGAAGGTTAAAATGAATCATCCAAAGATGTGAAGACAATGCATGTACACTACTTTTGTTAAAGTAATTTACATGCTACATTATTCAAATGTTCAAAAGAATATTGTTGATTCTGAGTATAAGCTACACATGAACCTCTGAACACTTCTAGGAGTAGCAAAGTGATGAAAATTATATTTCTGTTTTGGAAGTGGGAAAAATCGTAGAACGATGAGGTAACTCACCAAAACTTGCACAGTAATTTGGTAGCAGAGCCAGGATAGGTAGAACTCAAGTCGGCTGTCGGGAACAGTACTCCTACAGCAGAGTAATTTACTCCACCAAAATGCACGTGTAGATGGTGACAGGGGCTGGCTGGGGCATGAGGGTTCTAAAGTGCAAGGGCAGTCTGCCACCTAGCCCTGCACTTCCGTACCCTTGTACTTCAGCCAGCCTCTCCGCTGCCACCCAGAGCCCGGGGCTGATCCCCCCTGGATCCATTGCCAGCCCAGGGCTGCTCCACCCCAGTTCAAAGTGCTGGGGCCCTGGGCACGTGTACAGATGCTGTGCCCAGGAGCAGTGTTCTCTGGCACAAACTGTGCCAGAATTTATTGTGTCACATTAATTTCTTGTGTACATGCACCCTCTTTGAGCTAAAAGTTACAAATACTTCTGATAAAGTATTGATCCAGTGTTTCGTAAGGAGAAGGAGAAATTGCTTAACTTTGATTAGCCCTGTTGAAGTCTGTGGGGGAGTAAATTCATATGCTTTGACAAATTGTGTGTTAGTAACTCGGAAGCAAAAAATGCTGCCATTTTTTTTGTGCTATTACCAGTTTCCCAAAATTTCAAACTAGTTTCATAAAGATACCGAGTTCAAAGAAATAATTTAGCAATTGTAATACATACACGTTTTTAACTATGCTCTCAGAATGCTGGTATCAGGGACCACCTCATTTATTGCCATACAACCATTATTTAGGTAGAAATATTATGGCATGTTATCATATAAAGTATGAATTTTAATAATAAACTTAAAGCTCTGCTATGATAAATATGTAAACTTGGCTCTGGAAGAGCAGCATGCACTTCCTGGAATTCTGTGCATAGTGTGGTTATAAATAAGCGTCAGGTTGTTTGGGCAGTCACTGGCCCTGATATCTGGTGTCACAAGTAAATTCTGGTGTGGGCTTTTTCTACTGACAGACAGATGATTTTTTGGCAAATGTTACAGAACCTTAGGTTGGAATTTATCCTATATGATAGATTAATGAAAGGAAGAATAAACCTAGTCTTCTGGCTGGTGAGGTGGGCAAATACATACACTACTTATATCGTGTGCATATGTAGTACCAAAACTTAATATCTTCAGAAATATCATACCCCAAAATCTCTCTAGATCAAGCAACTGAACTTCCTCTTGCTTAGGTAAGATCCTAAAAAGGCTGATGGATGAACACATTATTATATGCATGCTTTAAAACTAGCTTTACAGTAAAGTTCCGTTCTTAAACATTGAATTGACAGGGAAGGGCATTTTTTAACATACATGTATTTATAATATGTTGATTCTATCCGTACGTATTTTAAAACCTGTGTATAACACATTAATGTAAAATCAGGTTTTCCTCACCATTTTTTTTCAACTCCTTATTCTTATCTTTTGCTGAGCGTGTAATGAACTGGAGGAAACATGCCTTCCTTATTTGGGTAACACTGTTTCACTACTTTTCTGTAAAGAGCAACAAGAACGTTTGTTTACAAAAAATGAGGTTGCGGGGAGGAGGGGGCGATATATTCAAAAATCCCAACAACTTTGGTTTCAGAGGTTATGCCTTTCCTAATTATTTATTTAAGAAGTAGCCAAATTTTAGGCCAAAATTAATGCTGGAAACAACATCCCTCTCAAATCGTAGTCAGTTTGTTTAGGTAAGGGCCTGAAAGCTCTCATCCAGAATGAAGGCCATCGGCAGAAGAATGCCACCTGTACGGTATCACTGTGTAGAGTGAAAAACTATGGTCACCTCATCTTTTTGGATCACAGCTTAGGGTTTGACATGAAATGTTGAAAGAGTGAATTGGGAGTGAAAAATTTTCCTTACAGATTTCAGTACAAAGTAGCGTTCTCTCTTGCCACCTGTACGTGGAAGTTCAGTGATTGAACAGCTGCAAAAGGGAGTTAGAGCAGTGTAGCTCTCGAATGAGGATAGCTTTCCATGTAGACACTTAATCATTAGGGCCCTACCAAATTCACGGCAGAAGTGGGCTATGCAGCAGCTCCTCTAATCTTGCAGGTTCCTCCCTGTACCCCACCCCGGCAATTGGCAGAGGGGCCCTGGTGGCCCTGATGCTTCCTGCTGACTGGCCAGGAGGAAGAAACAGCACCATGTCTAAAACTGTGGTTTTCATCCCCCTGATGATCAGGAGCGAGCAACGGGGCCCTTTCACCAATCGGCAGGGCAGGGCACGTGGGGGAACTTGCAAGGTTAAAGTTGCTGCCACACAGCCCACTTCTGCCATGAATTCAGTAGGGCCCTACTAATCATACAGATTTACAGAGACAAGTGAAACTCATGGTCCTAGCTCCACCTTTCTGCAAAAATAATCTTTTTCTGGACTTAACCTACTTTTCTGCCTGGTTCTGAATGGTTTCCTCCAGAGGAAAGACTTACAGTAATGGTCAGTTAGCAAATTGGACTAGCTGCAAATCCAGCTGCGGTGTATGTGTCTATTGTTTAAAGTATTGTGTTAATAGCAGCTGAATATCTTGTGTGGAATATTTGTTCAGGTCTGTACACTTCTGAAACAGCTTGGGAAGTATAGTAACACTGGCTGGCTCAATGCTGGGCATGTTCTCATAAGCAGGTACTTGTACTCTACTGCTTACAGTCTGACTTTCATTATTTATAAACTGTCCTTTGGTAACGGCATGTAACATCATTTTCACTGTTTTTGTTCCATCACATTCAAAGCCATTTTATAATCCTAGTGAAATACTCAAAACCTGTGGTGTTCTGAGATAACATAGTACTGGAAGCTGAGGGCATGCAGTGTCTAGCTAATGAATGCTGTTCTTGATTTTATTTCATTTCCTTTCTGAGAGGCCCTGCATTATTTTGCTCTGGCAAGGAGGAGTCAGCTAAGCTGTGTACCCACGAACTCGGATAGAAAGGTGAACCACTTCCCTTGTTTGCACAAGGAGTGTGTTAAAGTGTAACTGAGAAGTGACAGGATTTGGAGATAATTCGTTGCTAAAATTTAGACTAGTGCACCAACAAAAGACGTCAGAGCAGTCTTGTCTGCCACGTGAGACGAACTGGCAAGGTCATGAAAACCATTTACTTCATTCTTGGTTTTAAAGCTGTGATTTCTAAGTTGTATACGTACATGATTTAAAACAATCCCATTCCAGCCAGTATGCAACTGTCTTCACTGGAAATGTAATTATTCATAGATTCATAGATTAAGGGTCGGAAGGGACCTAGTAGATCTTCTAGCCCGACCCCCCGCCAGGGCGGGAGAACAACAAAAAACCCCAAAAAGAGAAACGGGACTCAAATGAGTCCAGCCAGGTAGGCATCCAGCCTCTTCTTAAAGACCCCCAGGGTAGGGGCCAGCACCACTTCC
>NW_017729024.1:181344265-181348563 GCF_001723915.1 Gavialis gangeticus | reverse complement strand
GATCTTCTAGCCCGACCCCCCGCCAGGGCGGGAGAACAACAAAAAACCCCAAAAAGAGAAACGGGACTCAAATGAGTCCAGCCAGGTAGGCATCCAGCCTCTTCTTAGGTTCTTAATGTAATTATCATGCATAGTAAGACTGAAAGTATAGTCAGGGCTTTATTACTGTGGGAAAGCAAGGATGAAACTGTTGCAGTATTAGTGCTTACCTAGGTCTCAAATGACCAATCCTCTGAACATGCTTTCTTTTCATAATCAAGGCTGATTCTCTTATTTTCTTCAACACTTTCAATTCCTCATATTTTTTTTGATATTTAGTGTAGTAAATTGAGTACTATAAGTGTAAACCACATATGCAAGTTATAAGTATCTCTGCAATACAGGGGACTGGTAAATCAGACCATACATTGTGTACAGTCTGAAGTTTAGGTAGTCGCACACTTTTTGATATTCCCATCTTAAAAACATCATTGGGCACTGCAAAGATAATACAAGCGTTTCTATTAGATCCTGAAATGAGTTCCTTTATGCTCTGCACTTCTGCAGTTACAGTAATTACTGATGGATTTATTTGTGCTACTTTGAACTGTCTTTATTTGTCCATTAGTTCTCCATCTTCACTAGTAGAAATCGAATGTAATCACAGTCTGTTTGGTTACTGCTAGTTCTTTACTCTTATATGTTGAGGAAATTTGTGGCTTCTTGGGATTAAAAAAACTGAAATCCTTAATAGATGGTTGATTTGTATGCAGTTTTAGTGTGGTAGATGATATAATAGGACATAACTGAGGAGGTAAATTGGCAGCATTTTACCGCCTTAAAAATAACCACAAGAAATGTCAGTACTCAGAGGATATGCAGTTATGTTGATTCAGTACTTACACAGTGTAGAGGCCGGGGTGACATGCTTCTAGCTCATAAGGAGCATCACTTTCACTTGGTTCTAGCTGGGATTCAGTTTCCTGTCTGCTGCTCGTAGGGAAGAGGGTAAGGCACAGGACTAAGGATTAGGCGTTCTACCCCATCCCCTACCCTCCATATTTCCAACTGTTGTGAGCTTGCTTTGTGACCTTCTCAAAGAGATTTAAGCTGCCTCCGTTTCCCAATCTTCAAAATAGTTACAACTTATTTACCACTTGAAATTGAGACGCATTTAATTAATATTTAATATTTGTTGATGACATGCTTTATGGAATAGCTTTTAGCCAGGTTAATGTGATTAATATGCTGGAATGGAATGCATTTGTTATAGTAGCATACCTTTTAAAGAATTACTCCAGCTTGCTCTTCTTAAATAGAACCAGTTCCACAGGGGAAGTTTCCAGGCATATCATTGAAGGTTTTGAAGTTGATTTTAATTAGTCATTATTCTCTTTGTAATACTACATCAGTGGGGTTTCTGTAGATCAGTGGTTCTCAACCTTTTTTGTACCAGGACCCATTTGTCAACATTGGCCAGTACCAGCCCAGCGCCCCTCACTCCTGACCCGCTGCCCCCAAGCCCCAGCCCCCTCGTATGTGGGGCAAAGGGTGGGTGTGTGAGGCAGGATGGCGGGGAGTGGAGTAGGGGGACCCCAAGCAGCCCATTGCAGGCTGGGACTCTGCCAGCCTGCAAAGGAAAAGCCACAGTTAGCCACGTTTTTCTCTTTTAAAGGAGAATCCATTTTTAAAGTTTGCTTACCAACCCATTCATATATTCTTGTGGCCCATGGGTTGAGAAACGCTGCTGTAGATGATTGGGAGTTTTATACTATGCACATCACACTGGGGTGGCAGGCGGGAACTACGAAATAGTGCCTTAGCGGTGGAGCTCACATTGACATTAGCAAAGGTGACTGGAGATGCTGGGAAAATGAGATGCAGAAGTGCTAATAGATTTGTCCAAAGTTATGCCAGTCAATGGCAGAGATGGCATTAGGATTCAAGTCTCCTGATTTAATAGCCTTATGTCTTGTCTTGGATTAAACTATGCTATCGCTGACCACCCTTGTCTCTGATCTAAATTTTGCTCGTTACAAGTGCCCTTCATTCACATAGTCTGTTTATGTAACTTCGCTGGTTTTGGCAACACGGGCATGTTTTGAAACCAGGCTCTGTTAAAATGCTGCATCCAACAGTCACTTGGAGAGCACCTGTTTCGGCCAGTTAGCTTTATACACTTCTTGTTCTGTACTTGACAAACTACTGACATTCTAGCTGACTGATTTTTCCAGTTTATTTTTATAATCAGCTTTGCTTTAATATGGAAGTGTTGTCCTTGACATGCATAATGCAAACAGAAATGGGGAGCTTTCTCATTTTAATTTTAGCTTTGAGCTCTTCTGTCATTAGCCTTGTTGAGATTTGTTTATAGTGGAACAGGAATATTCCTATTCAGTGCAGTGAGCTCCAAGTGGCAAGTTCACTGCCTGCAAGATGCCGAAAAACCCACCCCAAAACAAAACAAACAAGCGAGACCCAGGTTTTGGTTTTTGTTATGGGATTTTTAAATGTGGTTGGGCTATGGGAACACCTTTTATAGATCAATGGATAAGATTATTTAAAAATTTAATGCTGCTTTGTAAATAATACAGTATTGAAGCAAAATATGTGTGTGTTAGAGGTGAGCTTGATATCAAGTTGGTAATAGGGTGCTAAACCTCTCACATCCATGCCTTCAGTTCAGTTTTCATCTGTCATGAATGTGAGAGTGCCAGGTTTATTTAACTTATTTATAAGCCTAAGTCTCTATGCTATCACAGTATTCTTCAGATATTCTGCTCTGATGTTCTGTACTTATAATATAAAGATCTATTTTTCCTTGACTTTCTCTATCCTGTATGCATGGTGGATCTCTAATAATAGATTCATTTAACTTGAAGATCATGACGTTAAGCAAATGGGAGGATTTGAGTATGCACTGGGAACCTCAAACTTAAAAATAAAAACAGGAAATGCAGATTTGTGTTTATTCTTTTTCTAGCCTAATGGTAACATTGCTTTTATGAGACCATTTTTTCTCGTTTTGCATTTTTAATAGCAGTATAAGTAACACTAAAAAAAGAACTGTATTCATGTTTCATGACACTTACTATAGCACTGTAATTATTGTGAATGCAGCTATATAGAACAACTTCTGCTGGAAAACATCTTCCCCTTTGCCGATGTTCTAAAAAGCATGTGAACGTTTTGGGACTATCAATCTATATCCAGTCCAAAAGATAAATTATTTCCTTAACAGCTCCATTAACAGTTCATTAGAGTATTTGTCGTCTTAGTGGGGTAGGAGAGGAAAAGGAGAGAGGGAGAATTGTTGCTGAACCAGAGTATTCTGTTTACCATTGTTTTGCAGTTTAAAATGTTATTGAAATACCTGGGGGTGGGGTTTAAGATATCCTATACCAGAGATCCTTTGCAGCACAAATCGTAAATTATAGTCCCTGCACCAAAGAATTTACAATTTCATTTAGCTATGAATGATTAATCATGGGGTTGGAGTACAGGGCAATAAAAATATTTAGGCAGGTTGTATACATTATGAAGCCTCACATCTTTTTCTATTTTTATTTTTTATTAATTATTAATTTAGGCTATTCTTATAGCTGATGTTTTACCAAGTAATAGAGAAGTAGGTGAATGAGGAACTACAGGTATTTCATGTACCAAGGCAAAAAGTAATTCAAACATCATATGCAAGTTCTTAAAACATACAGCATCATGTTCCTCTCTTCACTTAGTAAATCAGCTGTATAGACTGGCAAGCATGTTCTTGGAACAGTAAGGGATCTACAATAAATCCAAGTAGGGAAGTCTCATCCAAATACAAATCCAGAGCCCTTCTGCCTTATTTGAGTAAAACACAACACTGAAACGACATCTTGGTATGGAGGTCAGAAAAGGAAAGCCAGATGCTGAGCAGTCCTGATTCTGAGTGTAGAGCAGCAGATCCCAAATTTTGCCAATTTATGTACCATCTTCTTAAATTAATTTGAAGTGAACTGATGGAATATCTAGTTCTCATACCACCTGTGAGTTTACCTGTATGGTTTGCAAATTGTCATTTTGGATCAAGCTGTTTTTGTGAAACCTGTTAAATATCTCCGGTATAGTTATCACCGTTTACTAAGGACAAGCTTTACCTGTGTGGTCCTCTCTCAGGGCTTGTCTGCACACAGTTTTCCTATACCTTTGAAGGAATAAAACCACATGTGTTGGCAGAGCTATGCAAGCAGATACAAGCTATGCTGATGTAACTGGTGCATCTGCAATCAAATACGTTAACTAGATCAGTTTCCATGCTGTTGTGGTCAAAATAGGAG
>NW_017729024.1:181317741-181339265 GCF_001723915.1 Gavialis gangeticus | reverse complement strand
GATAAGCTTTACCTGTGTGGTCCTCTCTCAGGGCTTGTCTGCACACAGTTTTCCTATACCTTTGAAGGAATAAAACCACATGTGTTGGCAGAGCTATGCAAGCAGATACAAGCTATGCTGATGTAACTGGTGCATCTGCAATCAAATACGTTAACTAGATCAGTTTCCATGCTGTTGTGGTCAAAATAGGAGCATATGTAATATAGGCCATATGAAGCACACATAGTATAGGCTAGACCACCAGGAAGTGGAGTGAAAAAGTAGTAAGAAGGCTGTTTTTGGGATGTGTTATTGCATCTCATAAGTTACTCTCTCCTGAACCACTGAGATCAGCCTGGTATTTGTTCATAAAAACAATTGCTCGGTTGTTTGGTATCGTTCTAGACACACTTTTCATGAGAGAAAAGTGCTTACATGTCATCATCCAGCTTTATCCTTAGTGGCTAGTTGACTCTGCTCTTAGGAGGGAATAGCACTGTACATGTGAATGGGGCCGCATTAAAATGAAAAAAATTCTTAAGGTGAAATGTTTTAAGTTTAAATTCATAGGTGGTGACTTATTTTTAGCTTGTATATGCCCAGAATCTGTAACTTGCATAATGCCAGGAATCTTAGTGGAAGGCTTGGAAATTTACCTTTAATTGTATTTCAGACTTTCCCTTGTTAGCAGTTCATTCAGTCTATAAGGTACAACTCTACCCTGCCTTCTGCCTGTTAACAGGTCATCAGGCAAAATCTTAGCTGAAGAATGGCAACATCTGAGGGGTGTACCATGGACTAGGAAAGCACTTTAAAGGACACTGCAGAAATATTGGGAATACACTGATGAAATTTGGGAACTGTATCAGCTTATTAGAGGTAGTTATGGAGGTAGAAACTGTTCATGGCAAAATGCCAGAAAAGTGTGGTCCTTGTGGTAGCTATATGTGGTGGTCTGTGTTTCATTTAGCTTCTTTCCTCCTTCCTGTTCACTTAAAAATGAACTAATTTCTGTTTTCTTCTGTTTAACAGACTAGAGACGACTTCCTTGGTCAAGTAGACGTCCCACTTAATCATCTTCCGGTAAGAAATGTCCAAGTCCTCATCCTCTCTGTGGTCTGTACCCCACGTGAGAAATTTCCATAAACATTATGCAGGTTGTCTCTATAAGTAGTTCAGTCTGATCTCCCATTATTACTGCAGCAGTATTGGTGGCTAATTGGAGACTCCCCTGGTTCTGCGCAATGACCCCACATACTGCTTGACCTTGTTGGAAGTAGAAAGAAGGTAATCTGAGATTCTCTCCCTTCTACCTCCAGAAAGTGCCTTTCTTTAAAAAAAAAAAAAAGTCCTTATTGCAGATATATGCCGTCATCCACTTCTGTTGCTTTTTCCTTAGGTCCACCGCTTCTACCCTGTGTTAAATGATGAATGCATTAGTAGCCCAAGCCCTGGTTATTCCTCTCCTTAACTATTGCTATGTCCTCTTTTCATCCTGTAACCCTCTTTCATGTTGGATGGTTTCCCTCTCTGAGCATGCTGTTTGTATGGCACTCCTAAGAGTAGTGCCAAGAAATGCATCTTAACCCCTTTGTCCTATTCTGCACAAGTCAGACTTTGAAACGTTAGATAGCAGAGGGCACCTTGAGGGTGCCTTCTGCTGCCATTCTCACACAGGCCGAAGACCACAATTTTCCGAATGACAGCAGGGCCCTTAAAGCACTTGTTTGAGGCATGCAGAACATAACTAGGCAGGAGAAGGTTATGCCTCAGCGATGTTTTCAGGAGTGCCATTGCAGCAGCATGGACATACACTGTGGGAGCCAAGCAAATTCTCTTTCCTCTAAACATCTCCTTACCACACACAGCTTTTGCTTTGCTTTCCATTGCTAACTACTTCAGCTCCTCCTTTTCTAGTGACGTATCTACCACTTTAGTTATGTGCGTAGTCAGTTGAAATAAGCTTGCATGCCATTTAGGGGAAGACAGTCCGTGTCCTATCTGGAAAGATGCCTTATCTGTTTTGGACACTGGTTCAGAGTCATAACTATAGCCTGGAATATGAACACCTGGAAGGGTTTAAGAATCTCCCGTTCATGTGTCTGGGTGTCTTATAGGACAAGGATATGTACATGCAAACAATTTACTGTGGGGTAAAATAGTTAGGGCTCTACGGGGCATCAAGAACCTCATGTACATACTTTATCCTATGGCAGATAAAAGTTAAACCAAAAGAGATTACTTCTGTCATTGAGAGTGAAACTACCACAATTTCACTTTTGTGTGTGGCATGAGGTAGTCGCATGCATGTGCGCATTTGACAGCTGGCAACTCTTTCTCCTTCTCATGATGTTGTTTGGACTTTTTGAACTGTCCACTGACAGGTTAAGCGGTAAGTGCAGCATCTGGGGCTACATCTGCTCTAGAAGGTTTCTCTCCCAGAGTTTTTTGACATTGAGCTGCCAATGCTGCTAGTTCTCTGGAGCTATGCATAGTTTGCAACTTTTTCTAGTCATATGTGTTCTCACTCAGACAGATGTGAGTAGAAAACCTGGTGCACCATAGAGAGAGAGAGACCTGCTCCTTAACAGCTGTTGGCATGGCTGTCATTAGAGCATGTCCACATTGTCATTTTGCTGTAGTTCAAGGAAAATCATGTGCCATTTGTGCGGATAGTTTTATTCATGTGACACAAAAGCTGGATTTTGCCTGCTAGTATCAACTTCATGTGTTGAACATAAATATATAGTGTCAAAAAGTGGCACTTGTTTTGGCAAAACTTTGCAGGCCTGGGTAAAGTTGCAGTTTGACAGATTTGCTTTCCTAACGCCACACAAAACTATAGTTTTTCAGGAACAAAGTAGTGTATCTTTTCCATTGGTTGTAGTTAAACCATTGGGGAGCTTATTACTGGTCAGAGCTGCAATTGAAAGATGATTCATTAAGAAATAATTGGCCCAGGATCATTCATAAGTCCTTGTAAAAAAAAATTGAGTTGTTGAACTGTTCAGTGGATGTTGAGATCCATTCATTTAATTGTCACTGGTCACCTGTGTACCAGTGACACCACTTTTTTGGAAAGTGAGTGAAATCCAATTCCAATTGTCTTGTAACTCAATTCTGTAAGACTCTAGTTGTCTCTTTCTTCTCAGTCTTCCAAAGGTTCAATACAATCTCAACATAGCAGGCCAAATTCCAGCCTAAATTAGTGTACGTACTTAAATTTACTGGACCTAAGCCAGAGCCACAACAGCTATCTGTTAGTGCCACTGCTGCCTGCCCAAGGGGGGCTTGCATGGCAGGGGAGGGGGTGTGCAGTGGGAGTGTGAAGGAGATCAGGTAGTGTGTATTGGGGGAGGGGGGAGGACATGGAGGAGACTGCATCAGAGCAGCTTCAATGTATGTGTATAGGTGTCTATAATGCCTGTGTGTGGGGAGGGGAGTGTGGAGGGCAGAGATTGCCTTATGGGAAGGGGGTGGGGGACACAGGAGATTGTGTTGGGAGGGGGGAATATAAGGGAGATTGTGCTGTGCAGGGAGGGGTATGGGGGAGACCACATAGTGTAGGTGAATGGCAGGGAGAAGTGCAGAGAAGACTGCATGGTGCAAGTGTGTGTATGGGGGGGAGGTGACTGAGCACAGGGCGGCAAGGAGACTGCACAGTGTGCAAGACTGGGAGAGATGGGGGTGGGCAGTGTGGGGAACATCGTGGCATGCAATGTGGGAAAAGTGCAGGGGACTGCATAGCAGCAGGGGAGCTGTTGCGGCTCCAGCTCCAGCTCCAGCTGTGACCTGGGCCTAGGACCAGAACTGATGCCACTGCTTCCTGGCTGGGGCCAGGACCACTGTGGCAAGAGCAGCCGCATTGGTAAGCAGTGGCAAGGAAGAGGGGTAACAGCAAAGGGGGCAAGTGGTAGGGGACCAAGGAGCAGTAAGGGGTGTAGGGTTAGGCCAACATATATAATGCTTTCCTCCTGTAGAATCTAATTACCGGGGGGTCATTTTAAATTCAAAGTCATCTTGGATTCGGGCAGATATGGTAAATATAATCCCCACTGAACTGTATAAGCAAAGATGGAGACTCTCCCCTTGAATTCTAGTGGTATATTTTTGCTGTACATGCGGATATAGTGCCAGTGCAATACAAAACTCCACATTCAGGTTTTATAGCTTCTGCCTTCTGGCTGACCTATATTGCATCCCTCTGGAAAGCTGCAGACTTGAATTTGTTCAAAGCTCAGGAATCCATAAGTAGAGTCCTAGGTATAATCTTAGTCCTGTGGAAAAACTTGAACTGATTCCAATATGGTCTAGGATTTAACTCTCAGTGCTTTAAAGGCACTCAAAGTTATTCCTTAGAAAAACTAAGTGAGCAGGTGCCAGAGTTTCAGCATTGTTCAACTTTTTACAGTTGTATCAGTGAGGAGGGTGGAACAGCTGGATCCTTTGTTTAAAGATGGCTAGTTTGATAGTTTACTGTTTATGAACAAGCCTTAAATGGTGGTTACAGACTGAGACAGATTTCTTACATATTGGGCACATCTACAAGTGCAATTAGTGTGCCTGAATAAGCTCTGGCAAAGTTTGTGCTGGAGTCGGCTTCTCCCAGGTGAAGCGTCTTCACGTGCACTGGGGACTGCAGCAGTTACAACTGGGGTAGAGCAGTCCTGGGCTGGCAGGAGGCACAAGGGGTCAGCCCCGGGTTCCAGGTACTGGCACTGGGTGGCGGAGGGGCTGGATGGGACATGAGGGTGCTACAGTTTGACGCTGGGCAGCAGGCAGCAGCAGCCCCCTCACTTTTGCACCCTCATTCCCCACCCAACCCTGTTCGTCTACATGAGTGTTTCAGTGCAGTTAATTATTCCACCATAAGATAGTACTGCTCCCCATTTTATGGTAGAGTTAATTAATCTTCTGCACTGTAACACTGGCGTTCATGTAGACAGTGACGCTTTTACCGCAGAGCTAATTAGTCAATTCTGCAGTAAAGTGCAGATGTAGATGCGCCCATTATTTGCTTTTTTGTGCTCTGCATGTTCTGCCTCCCACTCTGTGCCAGTGTTGAATTGACTAGCTAAATGTTCAAATGGGAAAGCTCCAGGACACAGAAAGTTTAAACACCACTAATATTATTTTCTGCATATTTAAATATTTACACTTTTTTTTTCGTTTATTGGCAGGCTTTCTATCAACTAGTTTTGTAAATAAAGCAAAGAAGCTATGTTATTTTATAACTTGGCAGAGATTTGTTTTCAAGCTTGACATTGTTTAAATATATTTTATTATACTGAATGCTGCTTATCTTAGCCTCTTGTTGTCTGATGAGGGTTTTCTCTGGCTAAGTGTATGAGCATACTAACAGTAGATGCAAGTGGGAAATACTTATACCAGTATAAAAATGTCTTTATTATAGGGGATATTATTTTTATTTGGACAAAGGTGACTTCTTAATTCCTACGGGCTCTGTAGCTACTTTTCATGCTGTATTTGGTTGTGTACTTGTGTTATATGGGAGCTATTTATGACTTTTTTAAAAGAAAAAGTCACCCTGAGCCAGAATGCTGTTATAGACTTCTTGCAAATTACAGTAGTGTAAAGAGTCTGATGTGCCTTATGTTGCTAGGAAGAAAATAAATTCTAATGAGGTAAGAGTGATTTACACCCTCCGATATATGCACTGTAATGTGTGGGAGTATGTTATTCTTCATATTACAAACATGTGATAAACCCTGCTGCTATAATAGAACATTAAGCCACATAAGATGTTGCAGTGCACATATGGTTTGATGAATCAGGTATATTCAAATACCCTTTTTTTAGTCAACATTACTTTTTCAAAATTAAATAATGAGTAGGAGCCGAAATAGAAGTATAACTATGCCACACATTGTGTAAGTTAGTTTGAGGCATTAGGTGCTCCCTGTTTTCCCCCTTATTAAGTACAATGATGACTGTTCTTTTCCTCTCACTTGTTTTATTGGAAGCATAATCAGGCATTTGTTTTTTTAGCCAAGATCTAGTAATCAAAGTATTCTCCCAAAGCATCCCAAATTCCTTGATTGCCTCTGCATACATAGAATCTAAAGACTTGTTGATTTGCTCATTTACCCTGAGGTTGTAGTTGTGAATGCCCTTCTAGTAAATTTGCAGAAATTCTGCCATCTAACCCCCCCATCTCCTTTTGCTGAGGCTCACTAGACAATATAAATGCTCCATACTTCAAATCTGTTCACTAATCCAGTGTACTTCAGGAATCAACCCTTGGCCAGCTTCTGTCCAAAAATTTAGTGGAAAAGCTTCTGACAGATACTTTAGCACTTGCACCCCTGGTTTTCTAGGATGACGTGACAATGTCTCTACTTGATGTTTTCCTGTGTGTAAGATTCCAGACTGCATCACACTCAGTTATTGACATGAAATGCAATAAGATAACGGTATTAATTTGATGCTCTGGTTAACATTATAGTGATTTTTTTTTTTTTGACCAGTAAAACTGAAAACAAAATCCTTTTTTCATTAAGTCTCTCTGTATGATACTGAGAAGTATAGTAATATAGCTGTGAAATATTCTTTGCTTTAGTTCTCCTTTAGGCCATGCAGTTGGTCTCTTATTCTTCTCTGTACTTCAGTTTTATCATCTGAAAATGGGATTAACTAAACACCCAGGAGAATTACTTGCTTACCTTCTATATAGCACTCAGAGAAGATAAAGTGTATTTTATAAGTAATAAATCTCAACCTATACAAATTTTACACTCTTGTCCACCAAAAACTACCGCTTCTCAGGAAGAAGGAAGCCATGAACTCACAAAAATAAAGTGCAAAAAAGGAATTAAGGAAATGGCCATGGGGGAATGCAGAACTTTTTCACAATAGAAAACATGGGAAGGCATCACAGTTCTTAGAAATGCAAGAGAAGTGGTTTTATTCTGAAACACAAATGTACAATAAGACTTCAGTTTGCAGTGCTTCAGGAGACAGGATGCCTAATGCTTGTGTTCATGTTAGAAGTCAGTGTTCTTAGGGAGTGATTTCCAGCTTTACCCCCAGTGGTAATGTTAGCTGAGCCAACATTTTCAGATGTGTCCACTTATTTGGTGAGACTGGAGACATTAATATGAAATACCTGTGACCTGGTTTAAGAGATACTGAGCAACTGCTCCACATTTTTATGGTTGCTTGTCATATCAGAAAATAAGATCTGCTTTACCTCGCTGTGAGCATTATTCACAGTTCCACTGTGTACTTTCACTATTGCCAGCCCCATCGAACATCTTCAGTCAGGTGCCAAAATGAAACAATGAAGTAATATAAATTGGATCAGCAATCATTGTGATCACATACATAAATATTTACAAATCCAAGAAAGAAGGGAGCGGGGAAAAACTAAAACAGTTTTCTAAAATTTTTACTTGCCTAACATCAAAAATATATATTCATAGCTTGCTTCATTGTTTATTTTTTCATATGTATATAAATTCTTTGTTTCTTTTATTTACATTCTGGTCCTTGGGGCTTTATGGTTCATGTTGCCAGGCCTCTCCACAAAAGTGAAGGCTAGAAATGTATTTTTGTAAATGAGACACTTACGATGTGTAAAAGACCTCATTACCTAGAGCAAGACCTCAGATATCACAAAGCTCATGTGATGAATAATTTTACTCATCTATCTCGCATGGTGTTGGAAGTCTTATCTAAAGTGCTTTGAATCCTAAAACGGGAGTTAATTTTATAAATTAGTAGTATTTATCTTTTTCTAGGAGGCACAGATTATATACTTTTCGATATTGATGGTCTTGGGTCCAACTGGACCCAGTGTACTGCACTGATATTTTAGAGAGTCATTTTGGTCATTTTTTCTCCTCCTCCCTTCTTTGATATGTAAGTATTTCTGCATGTAAGACTGCTGGTCCAGCTTACATGCTCACTTCCGCAGCACATATAGTAAAATTGGTTTTGATAGTGACATCTAGTGGACATGCTATGCAGTAATAAAGTACCAACATGCACTTACTGGCAAAGATTAGCGTGCCTCAGTGCGTTCACAGATTTTGCTAATACGCTTTTTTGCTGGATGTGGTGTATATGATATACATATTCTTGAGCCTCAACATTTTAATTTGTCATTTCTCATTATAGACAGAAGACCCAACCATGGAACGGCCATACACGTTTAAGGATTTTCTTCTCAGACCAAGAAGGTGAGGGAGGACCTTTGTATTTAAGAAAATTTATGGGATTTAACATATTTTGGTTTTAAAAAGAATATTTCATATTCTTCTTAGTTACTGTTGGTTTTGTTCTTCAGCCACAAATCTCGGGTAAAGGGTTTCTTGAGATTGAAGATGGCCTATATGCCGAAAAATGGAGGACAAGAGGATGAAAATAATGATCAAAGGGATGACTCTGAGGTAGAGTACCTGATTCAAGACTTCATTAATTTCTCTGTAAAGATTAATATGTAACTGGAGAAGAGAGTGCTACAGTTATTTTGCTTTAAAAAGAAACAACTGTATGTACATTTGAATGTCATCTCACGGCATTGCCATTATACACCAAACAGAGGAAAAGCAAGTGACAATTTTTGCATAGAAATTGGCCACAACAAATTAATGCTGTTGTAGCAGGCTGTTTGGCAGAGGCTCACACCAGGCTGCACAAGTCCAGCTGTTGCTGTTTGCAGGGGCTACATCCCAGATGGAGGCAGTAAGGCACTGATTGCAGGCTGCCTAGGATGACTATAGCAGGCTGCTGGCTTGCAGGGACTGCACCACAGCTCCAGGTAGTAAGGCTTAATTACAGGCCTGTCCAGAGGACTGGCCCAGGTGCAACAGATAATTGGATGACTGAAGGAAGTTAAAAGGCTCCCAGGGAAAGGATTCAGGAAGGAGACCTGAGAGAGGAGAGTTAGGCTCCTGGGGAGAGGAGCCAGAGTGCAGAGTTAGGTGCCTGAGGAAAGGTGCCAAAGAACAGAGACAGAGGTCTGAGATATAAGAGAGAGAGGAGCTGCAAGCTGAGAACTGGTTGGAGAGTGAGGAACTGAAAGAGAGCGAGGGAGTTAGTCCTTGGGAGAAGATCCAGGGCTGCAAGGTGGAAAGGAGCAGCACCATGTCAGGGAACTGAGTCAAAGACAACCAAAGAAAGAAGACAGCAGTGTGAGAGGGCAGCAGGAAGCCAGAGGCACCTGTCAGGGGCTGGAGAAGACTTGGGACTCTGAGTGCACCCTGGATGCACTATGTTAAGGTTGTGTTACTGAGTTTTGATAGACATTTGTGGCATACATTTGAGGCCACTGGTCCTGCAAATAAGGGACTATATCGTGTTTAAAGAATGAGCTAAGCAAGTCCCCACTCACTACAGTTGTATGCTTTTGTCTTAGTCTCTGCTGCCAGTTTCATGAGTCAGTGCTAGGCAGGGCCATTACTGTACAACTGTTTTGCTTCTATCAACTCCCCTGCTCTCCCCCCTCCATTAAAGCCCTTTTATTTAAAAGTGCTACTAAATTATAGGCTTTTAATCTCATCCGACAAATGAAGCCTGTCTCTGCTGACTAGACTCCTACAATTTTTCTGCTTGTAGGACTCAGGGCAGGTTGTCCTGTAACATCATGAATTATCAGCACTGCATTTTTTATCAGTGCCATATTGCTTTTGCTAGGTCTTCCATGCCTTGTTCCTGTGAGCTAGTCTATTTAATTTTTGGATTTCTTCTCCTCATCAAAAGAAAATATTCTCCAGTGCTATGTTTTTATATCCATATATGGCATGTGTTTTTATTGTTTGTATCGTTTTATAGGATCATATGAAAGTAGGCCTGGAATAGACCTCACAAGGTCATCTAGTCCAGCTCCCTGCCCAAGTCAGGATCGGTCCCAACTAAACCATCCCAGCCAAGTGTCTGTGTTATCTGCTCTTGAAAATTTCCAGGGGAGGAGATTTCACAGTTTCTTTAGGTAGCCTGTTCCAATGCTGGACCGCCTTCATAGTCCAAGAGCCGTTCCAATTAAAGCACCTGGAATGTCTCATGTATCAGTGTTCCTGCTCTTCAAAATGGTGGCAGGGGGGCTTTATCTAAAGCTTGTGCAACCAGATTTAGATAAAGTGCCCCTGCTGCCATTTTGAAGCATAGGGACTCTGATACACGAGATGTGGGTGGCTGCTGGAGCGCAGTAATTGCCATTGGAATTTATTATTATTATTATTATTATATGGCTTACTGGAATTACAGTATGTCAGAGCAGCCTCCCTGCTCATGTATAGGCACATTAAAATTCCTCCTAAGCTCCAACCTAAATTTCCTGTGCTATAACTTGTGGTCATTGCTTCTAGTCCTGTTTCCCTATAGCCACAGAGAAAAAGCCATCTCCATCCTCCTGGGAATAGCTCTTCAGGTATTTGAAGACTGGTACTTCTCTTCTCCAAACTAAATAACCGTAGTCCTTTCAGCCGTTCCTCCGTAAGTCGTGCTTCCTAGACTTCTAATCATTTTTGTTGCTCTCTGATAGACTCTTTCCAGTCTCTCCCCATCTTTCTTGAAGTGTGGGGCCCAAAACTGGACCAGTACTCCTGATGAGGCATCACCAGTGCTAAATATAGCAGAAGAATCACTTCTTCTGATTTGCAAGTGACACACTTATTTCAATATAGTATTAACCCTCCTATTACATATAAGTTTTCAAATTAACTTACTGTGTTACCTTTGTATTTATTCCTTCATTCCTTCTTCATATTATGGATATGATTCTTCTGCTTATTAACATTTATAAGGTATTATTAGGGTTGTTATGTATTGCTTAAGTTGTGCATAAGGAACCCATTGAGCAGTGGACTCTAATAATCAATGTAGCATTGACTAAAGCATACACTAGTAATACTTTATAAATACTTTATATATTAATCTTAACATCACCCTCCTTTCAGTTCCTTGCTGGTAGATCTTCTTTCCAGATTACTGCTTCACATTCGTCCCATCCTACTACCTCACTCAGTTTTCTATTCTTCACTCTCATGTTTTCTCACTTTAAAAAAACCTTTTTCTCTATCATGTGCTTTTATCCCTTCCCTATTGCTCTGCTGTTACTTCTTTGAGGCTGGCTGTCACTAAATACACACTCAAAAAAAAATTCTGTTCAGTATGTAATTGCAGTAAAGAAGAGTAGTGAGATGTCAGGATATAAAAGTAGTTGTTTGGAGAATAGCATTGACAACATGTAATGCCTTTATACCTATTCTGTAAATCAGTGCTGTGACCTTACCTAAAATGCTTTGCTTAATACTGGTCACCCATCTAAAAAATTATATTGCAATGCCTAAAAGCCTCCAATATGAAGATTGGAAAGTTTAGGATGATTTATTTTAGAATGGTGATGAGTAAAATGGGAATAAAAAAGTAACTAAAATGATGGGCACAGAGAAGTTAGAACAAGAACATCAGTTTTCCGTATTTCGTATTTCAAGAACAAGGGAACAGGTGAGAGAAATTCATCGCATATGACACAGAAATATTTTTGTACAACATGCAACTAAAATTATTGACATGAAGCTTAACAATGTTCAGAAAGATGCAGTTGTGCAGATATCATGATCCATATTTATATGGATATTCAGAATATCTAGTACCGTGACCAATGACAGGTATTTTGGAAAGGATGTTTAACACCCTGCTTCAGGTATTAAAGGAATCTTTGACCATCACAAATAAGGATAAGAATTATTTGGGGTTAAATTATTCTTTGCATGCCTTCTGTAGGTATTCTTGCCCCTTCCTATGAAGTTTCAGATTCTGATCACTCCTTGAGATAGGACTGGATCTGCTGCTAATCCAGTGCAATGTTTCAGGTTGAGTCTCTTTTTTTTCTGTTTTAGACCTAATCTCTTCCATAGTCTAGTACACGGGATGTCTTTGTTCCCTTCTTTGACATGCACATGTTCTTTCTTATGTGAACATTTGTCTCCTTTCCTGAGGTCATCCACATTTTGTAGGAGAGGAGAAAGTCTGTTTTATATTTTTTTTTTCTACTCAGACCAGAAGCAAAGGATTTTCTTTTCTTTTATTAAGTAGTGGGGAATTTTTCTTTCCATTTTCCCTGGGTACCAGGGGAAAATGCGTCTTTCCTATTTCTTGGGCTACATGAAGGATGGGCTTAATACTTCAGTCATGCAGTTTATAGCCTGTTCACTTCTTCTCGTTCCTCTTCACTTTACCTCATTCCTTCTCCTCCCCATTGTCTGTCTTAACACATTTTGGGCTGCAGGAGGGAGAGGGACATTTGAATAGGCTTGCAGTTCCTGCCGGCCTGTTCTGGTCTTGTCTGTTTCTGCCTTCATAGGAACAGCTAGCTACTCAGGCTAGCGAGAGGGATATCTAATGGTAGTGGTTGATAATGCTTAGTTTTTGGTAACAAGTTAAATCTCCCACTTAATTCTTACAAATATTAACTGCTGCTTTTTGTATTCTCCAAAAATGTCAGCTGTTGGAAGTAATCCTGAATTTACTCAGTTAATTCTATTATGGGTTTTTATTTTCATTCATTCTTGAAAACTTTCCAGTCCTTGAAATGTAGTGGATAGAAACATTCAAAAAAAATCTATCCAAGCTTTTTGCATTTGCCATAGGTACAGCAGACTGTGTTAGATAAAGCTTGCTTCTAGAAGGATCATTTTGAACTGACTGTTGTGATGCATTTTCCATTATTTTCTTGGCTGGGCTGACTCTTCAGAATATAAAGCTCATTGAGTCACAGCATTTGCCTTGTCCTGTGCAGTAAATGTATGAAATATTCTCCAATCATTTTTTCAAATCCTAATTATGAGTAGTATGTACAGTGGATGCCAGTTGCAGTCCAACTGTTGCTTTACCATAAGGTTGGTCTGTAGCAGTCAAATGTCCGTATGGCAAGAACAAAATTGTATTACTGTAAGAGCTGTGTTCATTCCCAGAGAAAATGTGATGTTATTTCTTAAATAGGTGCACATAGAAAAAAATAATACATTCTGCTGCATCTCTTGGAAATATGCATTGCTACTTTTAAAAAATGTATTTTTTTTTTCAAGGAGCAGAGTTCAAATAGCATAATGTTGAATTTACAATAACTGTATTATACAGCTGTGATAAACAGTGACTTAACCTAAAATATACCTCCTAAATGAAGACTTCATTTAGCCAATTTATCTCAAGTAATTATTAACTCAAACTAGAAAATGTAGGCAGACCTCAAATAATATATGACTATGCCAGCAATAATTGTATGGTTAAAGAATTACTAACAAGGCAAAGAAAATATATTTGGAAAACAAGTTTTGGCTCGCTATTGTACAGCCACTGTAAAAATGGTTACCATCTTACTCAAAAGATTGACTCTGTGTTTTGTGTATTCAGAGTTGTTGACTTTGTGTCATTTTTATGACTTTTGGTGAACTGGATTGCTTTCTAGCTCACATGAAGTCCTAATCTTTTGAGACTCTGAACATTACCTGCTTGAATATCAACTACTCCAACTAAAGTCAGTAGGAGTGAACTGGTAGTAAACCTCAGTTAAACAAAGCACTTGCTTTGCTGGGGAGAAACTAGAATAAGTTTGAAGACCAGAAGGTGAAGGAAGATTTTGCAGGTAGAATGAGGGGGTGGGGGTTGGTTTGCAGAATGTTTCACAAATAATGATACATAAATCGGAGAACCCAAATTGGCATACTGGTTTCAGACTGCGAATCAAGCAAATGAGGGGAAAAAACAATTTTGTAATGGCTAATATAAAGTTGACCTAGACATACTTATGGGGGGAAACAACATGGAAGCTAACTGCTCTGGCTTTCGTAATTTTGTAAGATAAACCTATTCTTTAACAACAATATTTTTTAAAAATAGAATGATAGGATTTTAGATTTATTTGAAATTGAAGACAGCATGGCTCTGCACAGATTCAGGGCTTGATGCAGTTTTGATTGCAAGCTTGAGGCTTAAGACAAGTGTTTTTACTGAGGGCTGGGAAAAGGATGAAGAATATAATATTTGTAAATAAATGAATACATACATAGATGTAGGTGTCCTAACTTCTTCTGTACTTAGATAATTAATTGGCTAATTTCTGTAGAGACATGAACATAAAACTCAGTGACCATTAACATTATACAGAGTGCTAAGCATAACTCCTAGTCAGTGGTAGCTGAAATAAATTACACCATTTGAAAAGGTCATATTGATTTATTCAATGTTTTCCAAAGAGATGAGGCATATTGTGTAACAGTGAGACTAGTTCCCTTTTCAGCACAGCTTTTATAGTTAAATAGTCTTTCATTCTTATCCATCACTTTTTTAAAAATCAGTTAACGTAGCCCAAAAATCCTATAGCAATTTAACATTTTGTTGTTGTTAAACTTTGTAATCAGTATTTATTGTTACTTCTAGCATGGATGGGAAGTGGTTGATTCCAATGACTCTGCATCTCATCGCCAAGAAGAGTTACCACCACCTCCACTGCCTCCTGGATGGGAGGAAAAGGTGGACAATCTTGGTCGTACTTACTATGTCAACCACAACAACAGGACAACTCAGTGGCACCGGCCAACTTTAATGTAAGTGTTAAAGAAGTGCAATAAATTTCTTGGGCAAAGTAATATTTTAAGTACGGATATTCATTCTTTCAAACACAAAATTATTATTTTGAATATCACAAAAAATACTCATCTGCAAAAATTTTCACTCAGGAGAGCTGAAGACCTTTCAAGGAAAGAAAAGGAAACATACTGTTGCATAGTTCTTTACCATAACAGATGGGTTACAAGTTTAATGTGAACTTTGATATATATCTGGGGGTATTCTCTTGACTGTTACATTTAAGGCTAGGGACAGACATTCAAAAAGCTGGAGCCTGAATTGATTCAGTCTTTACAGGTTAGTCTAACCTGCTTAGATTGAACCAATCTGCAAGTGAATAGACATTCAGGAAATGTAGGCACATGCCTGCAGTTGCTCAGGCCAGAAGCTTGGGGAGGGGTGCTAGAGTAGTCCTCAGCTGCAGGGAAGCTACAGTAGGAGGCATGGGCAGCCCTGACAGTAGTAGCCTCAAGTGAACTGGCCAGGGAGGAGGGTTTAATTCCCCCATCCCTGTCCTACTGGCATGGACCTGAGCCAGGGTCCACCTGGCACTCCCTCCTCACCACTACAGCTGCAGGGGAAGGTAAATGTCCATTCACCAGCCATCATGGCCCGCTGAGGCAGAGTGGAAAAGGAGGGGGTTTATTCCCCCCTCCAATCTTCTCTGTCCTTGGGGGACCACAGCCAGGGTCTGCCAGCCACGATGCCACTGATCGCTCCCTGCGTGAGGCAAGTGGCAACATAAGCTTCCATCCTGCCCCCTCTGCCAGATGGCGGAGGGAGGAGGGAAATGCTGGAGTGGTGAGCAGGGAGCGACCCTGATGGGGCAGCAGCCCCTCTCATGGTTTCCTGAGAGTTCAAGCCTTTTCCTGGGGGGCGGGGACCTGAGCTGGGGGCAGGGCAGAGTCGGGCAGGAAGAGGTGCTGCAAACTGCACGGGGCAAGCATGGCACCAGGCCCATGGCCTCCCAAGACCTCCCTAGCACTGACACTGCAGTTTGTGGCAGCTCTGCCTGCCCTGCAGTGCAGCCTGCCACTAGGAAGAGGCTTGAACTCCTGGGAAAACCATGAAGGAGGCTGCTGCCCCTATCAAGGTCCCTGCCCCCTCACTGCTCCAACAGCAGGGGTGCGGGCATGGCCACAGGCTGGCCAGCATGGCCCCCTTGAGCAAGGGGGAAAAAGGGGGTGTTATTTCCCCCCCTCCATCCAGCTTGTGGCAGAGGGGGTAGGCAGGGAGTGATTGTCGGGGCAGGCAGACCCCTGCTGCTGTCCCTTGGGAATAAAGGGGAGAATAAACCCTCTTCCTGCCCCCTCTGCCTCAGGGGGCCATGCTGGCCGGCGTCTGGCTGTGCTCCCGATCCTGCTGCTGCAGCAGCGAGGGGAGAGCACTAGGCAAGCCCCGGCCCAGGTCTATGTCAGTGGGTCAGGAGGGGGGAATTAAACCTCCCCCTGGCCAGTTCACTTGAGGCTACTGCCAGAACTTGCCATGCCCTTGCCACTGGAGGAGCAAGTGGAGAAATGCCTGTCAGACTTTGCTGGGGTCTGTGGTGGTGGGACTGGGGAGGGAAAGGTGAATAAACCTCTTCCCTACCCCCTTTTCCTTAGTGGGGACTGGCATCTGGCCACACCTCTGCCCTTGCCCACCCATGCTTCAGCTAGGGAGCAGAGGGACTGGGACAGCTTTGCTCTCTGGAGCTGAGAACACAGCCCAGCCCAGGGCTGCAGAGCATGCTGGGATGCTGGGGGACTCTGGTTTAAGTTAAACCAGGAAGGGGTCTGGGACAAAAGTTACATAAACCGATATGAGCTCTATCAGTTAAGTCTGATACTACATTCAACCAGGTGTATCTTAAACTAGTTTTGGCCATTTTGAAACTGGTTTATGTGACCTGAACCTATGTTCTGTTACAGCTTTAAACAAGTTTCTGATTACTTAAACCGGTTTATCTGTAACATCAGTCCCTTGCCTAAAAGGTTATTTCTCTCAAACCATTCCAGTTGAGAATTAGAGACCATGGTCCTTCACTTAGTGTCCCAGGTATTCAGCAAGGTTGTCTCCTAATGGTGTGTTTATCACAAATACAGAGTGCCTGCAAAGGAATATGCCTCCAGGGGTCCCTAAGGACAGCTGAGTGCACAGGAGAGTGTTCATTGGCTGTTTCCAGTAGAGCACTATGGGATGCTGGAGAACTGTGGGGTGCTGAAGGACTGAAAAACTCCCGTCATGCTCTGCTGGAGCATAGAGATATTCAAAAGGAAGTGCTTCAAAGCTGATCGCATGTTTTGAGGATCATGTCTGAAGCCATTTTTAAAGCACTTTTATGTCTGTGTGGCAGTTAACTGAAATCGAACAGCGGATAATTGGCAATGTGTTTAAGATATTTTGCACTGAAGGAGGTTTGCACTGAATCTTCAAAGTGTTCTGTTGTAAAAGGCAAGGAAAATCTATAGAAAGCTTATTACATTTAAATTAAGATAAATCTAATGAGCTTTCCAAGGAAATCCTGATATAGGTGTACAAACTGTAATTTATGTAATCTTCTTACGCTGCTCTCAGAATTGTTTAATTTTTTAAAATTCTACGTTATTCATGATTACCCTTCTAAAAATATGATAAGCTTAAAGGCTATATATGATTGAGTCGGGAAGGATGAGCACAGAAATCAGACGTTAGTCAACCATCTAGATTTATTTTGCTTTTTCACATGCAACTATTCATCTTCAGTGAGCTGTTATTACAGTAATGTCCCTTGTTCTTGCTTGAGTGTTTATATCCATCACCATAATTTATATTATGCCCACTGGGTTGTCTTAAGAGCCTTCTGCCTTACTTGATTTGTTTGTTTGTTGTATTCAGAATTCTAGTGACTAAAATATGCAAGCATTAACTTGAGCCCTTATTATGTATTTATTAAAAATAATAGTTCTACTAATGCTTAATACAATATTTTACCACTTACTTTGTAAGATTTGCTTCATTTTTCAAAAACAAACTGATACAATGAAGTTTGGGATACTGTATTTTGAATGATGGATCTCTACTAGGTTGGCATGTAATTATGGTCATGCCAAGCAAACCATTCTTCAATGAGATTCCAGGTTTGATTGATCAAGGTAATTGCATCCCTGTAATAGACTAGGCTCTAAACCTAGGTATATCTCTAGTATTTCTTTGGCTCTTTGGTCTGCTTTCAGGCATCTTAACCACAAAGATTTTATTCCTTTGTGCTCAGGAGGCAAAAACTGACTAAGACATCTAGATTCCTTATGCACATCAATTTTGACCTAATAAGATCCCCAGACAATTGGAGTTGAGCTTCTGCACATGCTTGGAAGTGACCCAGAATGGCTACTTAGAAGCCTACCTCCACCTGGGCTCTGATTCATCTGGGAAACAAATAAACAGTACAGAAATCCCCCAGTGCATTAGATGGAGAAGAGCCATGCTAACTGAGCCATGGTTTAAAGTTAAGACTGTACGTGCAGCTCGTTGTTGTTTGTAGAGAAGGAGAACGAGGAGGAGGGCCCATTCCTCTTTTGCCCGTTAGCATACGGGTTAGGGCACTTGCTCAGGAATAAGGGAGCTGAGTTCTAGGCACCATGTAGTTAGAGGGGACTTTAGTTCACATCTCCTACTTCTCAGGGAAGTACCTAACCCCCAATCTATGAACAAGGATTGAAGCCACTAGGCCGCTAAAAGTGAAGTAGTCATCAGGCCAGAAGGAAAGGCAGCAAGAACAAGCTTGACTGAGGCCCAGTAAGGGAGGGCATTCCCTTGAGGGAGAGGAAGGGAACTCTGGATTCAGTGCCTTGCTCCAGCATTGTTCATTAATTTAGGAACGTGTGCTCCGATTTGCTAGAAGGAGAAGTATCTTCTCATGCTCCTCGTTCAGATACTGCAATTGGTCAAAGAGAAAATATGAGGACAGTTATACCATGGTCTGTGTGTGTAGTATGTAGCCTGTGGGTTGCCTTTGGCACTTGAGGCTTTAAACTGTACCCTTCAAAGCCTTGTTCTTAACCTAAATCCCTTTTAAAGGCTGCAGCTCAAACTTCAAAGGCTGTATTGGCCCTCCCTCGTCTGCCCACCCAACATCTTCCCTGAACCAGGGGCTGTAGCAGAGAGATGGGGCCTGGGCTGCATAGCTAACAGGGATTTCCCTCAGGTCAGGGAGATCCCCAGTAGGAATATTAAGGTGGTTTCCTCTCATTCACCTGCAAATTACCTGTTAGGGATATCCCCAGCTGGCACAGAAGCACACTAGCTTGTGCAAATCCTCCTCCTCTTTGCAGTATCTTGTTCAGGGCACTTTTTTGGGGGGGAGGAGGGAATAACTGGAATGCAGTGCATTTAAATGCATGTTCCTTTTTAAATCCTCCCTTATACAAGGGTGAAGCAGTGCAGGAAACCAGCCCCAAAGCACTGGTTGTGGACCCTTGAATTTTTTGAAATGATGTGCTTAGTCCTCGAGCTGAAAAGCGTGATGACATCATTGATCTTTATGAAATTAGATGGTAGTCCCGGGTCAGTTTAGTTTGAAAAGGTCCATATTGCAGAATCTCTGACAGTTATCCTCCGTGACTGGCAATCCCCTCGCAGAATCCAAGGACTGAAGTAAATATAGAAGCGGAAGCAAAGTGACAGAAGATCTTGTATATAGAAACCTGTGTTAACTTAAAAGGTAATAATCATTTTTTTTTATTCTCCTCTCCTCTCCCGTTTTCTCATTTCCACCATGGCCAGTGATATGGCATCTGAATCAGACAACAACATCAGACAAATAAACCAAGAGGCAGCTCATAGACGCTTTCGATCTCGGAGACACATTAGTGAAGATTTGGAGCCAGAGCCCATGGACAGTGGAGATATACCTGAAGTATGTATCAGCCTTGGAATAATTTCCTCAGCATTTAAACTGTTTTATGGTTTAAAATAATCTGCCCAAACAGATGTATGTTATTTGTCAGTTAGTTAATTTCTGCTGTGTCGAGCCGTATTTTTTCAGACCAGTGTTTTTACAAAGCGTTTTGAGATAACTGCCTGAGTTAAATTCTAGTGGTAATCGGGTAAAATAAAACCTAACTAAACCCATTCAGAGCCATACAAATTTTGAATATCTGACATGCATACACACATCAAATAATGAAAGCACAGGAGAGGTCTAGGATAATTAGACTTCTGGTTTTGTAGACTGGTTGTTATGGGCAGGTTAAGGAGCACATTTTTCCTCTATGCTCAGCTTTGAAAAATTGGTTGGGTGGTTTAAGAAAGAAGTTTAAGTAATCACATTAACAGATTGAACTTTGAATGTGGAAAAGATGGGGTTTTTTCTTGTTCCCCCTCTCCCCTTTAAGTCTAAGGCAGGGTTTCACTATTTGAATGTTTGGTTTACATAGATTTGAACTGAGTAAATAAAATTTTCTTAGAAATATATAAGCAGTTTTTCAGACTGAAGCTGGCTGTTTCATTCAGTTTTCTTGAGTATTTAATAAGATTCAGAAAGAACAGTTTATGTTCTAGTAGGTATTTTTTATTTCTGCATGACAATCATGATAGAAAATAAGACACTGCTGAGACCATGCTGCACTCATCTTTCACTTATTATTGATACCTTGTATGTATTAAGAACAATTTCCATAATGCATTTCATTTTAAAATGCTGTTCTTTAAGGCTAGGGACAGAAGTTACACACAGACCAATTTAAGTGATCAGAAACTGGTTTAAACCTGTAACAGAATAGAAGTTCAGTGCACATAAATCAGTTTCAAAATGGCCAAAATTTATTTAAGGTAAACCTGGTTGACTATAGTATCAGACTTAACTGACTTGGGACAAACCAGTTTATGCAACTTCTATCCCAGACCCCGTCTTAGTTTAAGTTAAATCAGTACTCCAGCATGCCTGGCAGGGCTGAGCTGTCTGTCTGTTCCAGCCAGGCAGGGTTGGCCCCACTCCTCTCCTCCCTAGCTGGAGCACAATCTGGGTCTGCTCTGGGCTGGGTCAGAAAAAGATGGGGATGGGAAACCCTACTCCGGAGTGTTGCCAGGCACCCCCAGATCCCCACCCCATCTCACTCACCGGCTGGCAGCAGGGCCACACCCTGGTAGCCTGAGAGGAAGCAGGGGATTAATCCTCCCATTGCAGGGGGGCCAGCACAGGCCGTGACAGGCTGCACTTGTGCACCCAGGGCTATGGCAGCCAGATGCCAGTAGCCTGAGGGAACATGGAGAAGTTACTGTCTGCATTGCAGGTAGTGGCAGTGGGGGGTACCGACATGGCACCCTGGAGGAGCTGCCAGCCAGCTGCAGGGAGGGGGGACGTGACCTGGTGGCAAGGGGGGAACTGGAACTAGTTACAGCCCAATTCACTGCTGCCTTCTGCTGTGGCAGCGCAGCTGGGGGTGGCATGGCCCTAGGGGGTAGGGGTCAGCACCTGCTGCCCCTGCCTCCAGCCCTGTGCAGGGGCTGTGGCTTACAGGCAGGCTGCAGCTGCAGCGCAGCTCCCTGCCCCCCTATCTCATGCAGCAGAGGTGGCGGCAGAGCGAACGATCACGGCAGGTGCACGTGAGCAGATTGCCATGAGCCAGTTGCTGCCTAGGCCCCTGGGTCACATGGCCAGGCCAGACCAGACTGGGTTGTGGCAGTCCATTGCCTTTTCCCACTATGGCCCATGCCCCAGGCCTTCAGTAGCCCACCCTGAGCAGCAGTGGGTAACAAATGCTTCACCTGCGCCCACCGTGATAGTTCGCTCCGCTGCTGCCTTTCCTGGGAAAGCGAGGGGGCAGGGAGCCACGCGGCAGATGCAGCTTGTCTGCAGACTTTGGCTTCTCATGCAGGGCTGAAGGCAGGGGGTAGCAGGTGCTGCCTCCCACCCCCTGGGGCTGCCCAGCTCTGGGCACACTGCCTCAGCAAGAGGCAAAAGTGAGTCCGACTGTAACTAGTCCCAGTCCCCA
>NW_017729024.1:181317117-181317473 GCF_001723915.1 Gavialis gangeticus | reverse complement strand
GGGATTAAACCCCCGCTTCCCTGCATGTTCCCAGGGTCTGGCCCTGCCCCTGCTGCCAGCCAGCAAGTGAGGAGGGGTGGAGGTTTGGGGATGCCTGGCAAGGGCTGCTGCCCCCCTCCACCTCCAGGCAAATGAGGGTGGGGGTTTAAACCCTTCCCCAGTCATACTCAGGCCTACCTGGTCCTGGCCACACCTCTCCTCAGCTTAGTTTCCCTCCAGCTGAGCGCTTGCTCTAGCACCCCCCAGTTTCTGGCCTGAGCCACTGCAGGCACGTGCCTGCATTTCTTGAGTCAAAAGTGAATGTCTGTTCACTTGCAAATTGGTTCAATCTACGCAAATTAAACTAATCTGGAAAG
>NW_017729024.1:181308362-181312117 GCF_001723915.1 Gavialis gangeticus | reverse complement strand
CAATAAGTCTGTATGTTAATCCCATTTCAGTGCAGATTGTGGTCATGTTTTAAAACAAACTCAAACAGTAGAAGGAAAAATTAATAAAATTTAGTTCCACTGGGAATACATTTAATGAAACTTTAATGCCCTTTCATCTACAGCTGATTAGTTTGATTTGTATGTTTATACCCAAACCATGGTTTCTGTAGCACTATGGGGAATATTGTCACTAGAATAGCTACCACTCTTTTCATTTCTTGTGACCTTTGGCCTTATTGCAGAGGTTGTAGTTGTCCGTCTGTCCATCCATCCTTCCTTCTGAAGTCAATTATGCAATATTTAAACAGCAGAACTGATTAGCACATGCTAGTGATATTGTAGGCAGCGTTGAAGGTACTCCAGGTTATATGTCTGCTTCATTATTTCCACTGATAGCCCAGTGGAGACTTGTCACAAAGCAATTAAAATGCATGTATTGCTGCAAGAGCATGGGTCAGCTAGGAGAGACTTGCAGTGGTAAATGTTTGCTATCATCTTTTCCTTTCCCTTTTGTCAGCCCTGGGAAACTATTTCAGAGGAAGTGAGTGCAAGTGGAGATTCCTTAAGCCTGTCCTTGCCACCGCCCCCAGCCTCTCCAGTTTCTCGGACCAGTCCCCAGGAGCTGTCTGATGAATTGAACAGAAGGCTCCAAGTCACTCCTGATTCCAATGGGGAACAACTCAGTTCTTTGATAGTAAGTATTGTGCTCACTAGATACACTACTGAACAGACCTCTGTGACTGTATGTCTGATACAGTGTCTGACTGTCTGAATCATCCATATATATGGGCAGTTGTTTCTGGTGGCACTATGAATATAGTAATTCATATTTGTAGGCTGGGATTCTTTTTTTTGGTAACTTCAACCTTGTCCCATAATTTGATATTTGAGGTTGAACAAGGACAGGATTATTTTATTAATTACGTATCTATACTTTCTATACTGTAGTGTACAGTACTAAACAGTTGTAATTTTTTAAAGCAGAGTTTGGATCACCCAGTGTTTCATAAACAGTGGCTGAAATTTGATTTCCATTGAAGTCAGTGGGAGATTGGATTGAATTTTTAAAGTAAAACATTTTGAAGTCTTATTTAGTTTTCACTGTTAATTCTTTGCTGTTCAGTTAAAAAGAGCTTTGTTGGTTTTGCTTACCAGTTGTCATTCATCTGCAAGATACAGCAATATTGATTTGAATTTCAGTGCTACAGTGTAATGTTTGTTTAGCTTACAGAGTGCAGTGCTTTGTTTCTGTCTTTCTTGCTATTGTGTGTTGTGTTTTCATTAACATTTTGCAAATGAACACAGAACTCTTTCTGTTTATCCTAAGTTTTTACTTGCCCTAAACTTTAATAGGAAACCTTTCTTTAAAATTGACTGTGCAATGTATGTGGTTAGAATTTCACCATTCAAAATACCACTAACAAGAAAATGACTAACTTGCCTTCTTTCATTTTGGTTTAACTTTCTCTGAGTAAAATGTGGCAAAACTACTACAGTTAAAATCACACTGCTTGTTTTTTTCCAAAAAAGTACTATGCTTCTGATGAATTTTATCATTTTGCTTTACTTGAGATCAACAATTTGCAAAAATCTGTCTCTTGGAAGTGTCTTAGCTTGATCATACAATTACAGCAGCAGTTATTTTATGAATACAGTTCCCTGTATGTGCGTGTATATTTTATCAAAAGTATTATTCTCTTGACAAAGACCCCACAATTGAACTGGATCAAATATCAAAAGGCTTACAAAAGAATATAATTGTAGCTATTTAGGTGTGGTAGAATCTTTCGGTAATTTGAAGCAGTCAGTCAAGGTTTTATAAGCCCTGTGTGTATGTTCTCTCTCCTCATTAGGATGAGAAGTTACAACTTGTATTTGTAATATCCTGTAATCAAGGAAGACTGATATCATAGAAGAGAAGAGAGATATGATTGCAGGCTTAGGCATGTCTTATATCTGTGATAAAAGAAACAATTGCAAATATTGAATGGAACATAGGAGGCTGAACATTTTGCAGTCTAATGGGACATCTTATCAAGGTACCTTTGTTCAGGAGATAAGGAGTCTAAATTTGGCTGTGTTCAGCTTAAATATGATTTTATAAAATAAAGTCACTGTAAGGTATACTCATAAATCCTGTTCAGTTGATGTCTTACAATGATCACCTGCAGACTAGCCCAGTAAACTATAACCTCAGTAAAAAAAAAAAAAAGAAAGAGCTGAATGGGTAAGACCTCTATGCTTGTATGAATACCCACTGACTTGAGTGGTCCTCCAGAAGGGTCCACCCACATTGGACCAATTTCAGGAACAAGACCTAGCATCTTTTACTTTACAAGAAAATACCGGAGCTGGGAATTTGTCTTCATTAAGATACCTAAGTAATAATATTTTGCTGTAAACTAGCTAATTTACAGAGCCACTAGGTGATTTCTCTTGCATATCATTGCAATCATAATTATAATCAGAGCATTTTTCAAAGTAAGAAAACATTGAATCGTTAAATATATGTATGTGTATAGAAGCTCTCTTATCATGCGATACATAAATGTCTGTGTAACACTGTATATACATCTGTGTAAGACTGCACCTCAAGTTGCTAATCTTGATCACATTATTTGTGAAGCAAGTCTTGTCCCACACATCTTGGGTGTATAACGAGTTTATATTTCTTTTTTAAAGTCGCTGATCTTTCAGTAGTGTGCGCTGTTGAGCCCAATACTTTTAATCTAACCAAATATGGACCTTATGGGGGAGGGTTGAAGATTCTAAGACGCTCCTCATTATTTTGCTTCGTGCTATTTTTTCTGTTACTGTAGCACATAGGAGGGCCATTCTGAGCCATTCTTTAAATAGGCAAGAAAGTTTGTATAATTGTAATGCTTTCCAGTTCGCACTTTTTTATGTCTTATACTCTTCTAAATAGGAAATAAAATAAAGTAAACGAAAGTAATGCGAGTGCAAAAAATTGAAAACTCCTAAAGGATGATCTATATATATGGAACTTGCAGCCCCATTCAGACTGTATAGAAAAGCAATGCATCTAGTAAGCAGCTGACATGAAAGCAGTGCTTGTCAGCAAAATTAATTGTGCAAATCAGAAGTCTATTGTGGAGGGGGGGAGTTACTGATGCTAGAAAGGAAGAGTACAGCTGATTGATTTTTCCATCTTGTGGGATTTCTAATGAGAGTAACAAAAAAAAGTTATCATTGATTTTAGGCCAGATGCCTCCCAAATGTCCTATAAAACCAATACAGTATGTGATGCTGTTTTAATATAGAGGAAAGTTTTATCTTTTTTAGTTAGCAGGTGCGGTTCCTAAAGAGGGAAGCTGAATCCTTGCAACTCATGGTTGGAAATGGCTCATTTAGTTCCATCCTAAATATAAGGGAGATGGGAGTGACTCTGCGAAGAGAGGGGGGATGAGACCGAGTAAGCCTTGAGGGAGCCAAACCTAAGGGGAAGGCTTGGACTGTGATTTGTGTTTCATTTTCAGTTAGTGTATTAATAGAGCCAGTCCTTCTGAAGGTGTTAGCTTCTCTCTGGAGCACAATGAAAAAGCCACGTGTTCACACTTTTATTTGAGGATGGAACATTGAGCGGGGTCCGAATTAGAGTGTATTTGAAAGGACTAAGAGAATGAGCCCTTAGGGCTCACCAACGAACTGCTCCTTCAGTCTCCTCCCTGCTTTCATCCTTCACTTCCAGCGACTGCAAACGGGGGGGGGGGGGG